>NC_053027.1:188005572-188348864 GCF_003073215.2 Triticum urartu | reverse complement strand
GGACAAATTCTTCGAGAAGGTCATCAACCCCTACCTCGCGGAGGTGATGCAACACCCTCAAACCATTGAGATGCGTGAGGGGTTGTTGCACATTCGCGATGTTGAGGGACCAAGGAAGGCCAGAAGCACGAAGGCGAGGCTCGAGGCATTGGAGCAACAAGTTTTCAAGTGTCAGGAGATGGTGGAGCGTGGACTCGACTCCAATCACATTATGATCACGGAGTTCACCAACAACCACAAGCTGGACGTCAAGGACATTGGGGAGGCCATCTTCAAGCTTCACGATAAAAGCGAGCACCTCCAAGCCCAAATCTATGACCTGCAAAATCAAAACTGTGAGTATGAATATAGATTCAAAAGGATGAGTTTGGCTGCAGATCTGAGGATCCAGGAGACTCGATCATCCTTCTATGATGGTGAGCCTATGCCTTGGAAGAGGGACGACAAGCCTACATCATCAACAACTCCAACTCCTTCACCGGCAAAAGAGATATAACCACATGGGTATGGGCACTCCCATTGGCAACTGCCAAGCTTGGGGGAGTGCCCCGATATCGTATCACCATCACTTTTATCTTTACCGTTTTTCTTAGTTCGATCCTTTTGATAATATTTCGATCTAGTAGAATAAAGTGTCGGTATGATCTAGTTGTGAGTTTTGCCTTATGATCCTTCTATGTAATCGAGTCCGTGAGCTATATATAATAAATATTAGTGTTGAGTCAAGGGCTTGATGTTTTTGCTATGATCTTGAGTGAATAAAATAAAAGAGAAAGAATAAAAAGAAATAAAAGAGATCATATGGATCTTATGGAGAGTAATGAGCTCACATATAAAGCGTATGATGATTAAAAGTTGTTGAGAGTTGACAAACATAGTTCTGGTCATCATTGCAATTAATAAGAAGTAATAAAGAAAGAGAGATCTTCACATATAAATACACTATCTTGGACATCTTTTATGATTGTGAGCACTCATTAAAATATGACATGCTAAAGAGTTGACGTTGGACAAGGAAGACAACATAATGGGTTATGTTTTCTTACATCTGAGATAAATTATATTGTCATGGATCGTCCAACATGATTGAGCTTGCCTTTCCCTCTCATGCTAGCCAATTCTTTGCACCAAGTAGAGATACTACTTGTGCTTCCAAATATCCCCAAACCCAGTTTTGCCATGAGAGTCCACCATATCTACCTATGGATTGAGTAAGATCCTTCAAGTAAGTTGTCATCGGTGCAAGCAATAAAAAATGCTCTCTAAATATGTATGACTATTAGTGTGGGAGAAAATAAGCTTTATACAATCTTGTGATATGGAAGAAATAAAAGCGACGGACTGCATAATAAAGGTCCATATCACAAGTGGCAATATAAAGTGACGTTCTTTGGCATTAAGATTTTGTGCATCCAACCATAAAAGTGCATGACAACCTCTGCTTCCCTCTGCGAAGGGCTTATCTTTTACTTTTATCTCCCACCTTACATAAGAGTCATGGTTGTCGGTGTCAAAACCGGCGGATCTCGGGTAGGGGGTCCCGAACTGTGCGTCTAGGCCGGATGGTAACAGGAGACAGGGGACACTTTGTTTTACCCAGGTTCGGGCCCTCTCGATGGAGGTAAAACCCTACTCCTGCTTGATTAATATTGATGATATGGGTAGTACAAGAGTAGATCTACCACAAGATCAAGGAGGCTAAACCCTAGAAGCTAGCCTATGGTATGATTGTTGTGTATGGAGTTGATCGTCTACGGACTACAACCCTCCGGTTTATATAGACACCGGATAGGGTTAGGGTTACACAGAGTCGGTTACAATGGTAGGAGATCTTGAATATCCGTATCGCCAAGCTTGCCTTCCACGCCAAGGAAAGTCCCATCCGGACACAGGACGAAGTCTTCAATCTTATATCTTCATAGTCCAGGAGTCCGGCTGAAGGTATAGTCCGGCTACCCGAACACCCCCTAATCCAGGACTCCCTCAGTGATCCTCACCTTTCCTTTTTTACATTTTATCTTTTGGCAAGCACAATATGTTGGAAAGATCCCAGTATATATGGCTAATTGGATGTGAGTTTTCATGAACTATTATTGTTGACATTACCCTTGAAGTAAAACGTTGGGAGGCAAATTTAAGCCCCTATCTTTCTCTGTGTCCGATTAAAACTCCATACCCATAAGTATTGTGTGAGTGTTAGCAATTGTGAAAGACTATATGATGGTTGAGTATGTGGACTTGCTGAAAAGCTCTTATATTGACTCTTTCCTATGTTATGATAAATTGCAATTGCTTCAATGACTGAGATCATAGTTTGTTAGTTTTCAATGAAGTTTATGATTCATACTTGAAATTGTGATTGGATTGTTACTCTAGCATAAGAGATCATATGACAATAATTATATAAGGTGTTGTTCTAAGAATGATCATGATGACCTCATGTCCGTATTTTATTTTTATCGACACCTCTATCTCTAAACATGTGGACATATTTTTCGATTCCGGCTTTCGCTTGAAGACAAGCGAGGTATAAGCTTGGGGGAGTTGATACGTCCATTTTGCATCATGCTTTTATATCGATATTTATTGCATTATGGGCTGTTATTACACATTATGTCACAATACTTATGCCTATCCTCTCTTATTTTACAAGATTTACATAAAGAGGGAGAATGCCGGCAGCTAGGATTCTGGACTGGAAAAGGAGCAAATATTAGAGACCTATTCTGCATAGCTCCAAAAGTCCTGAAACTTCACGGAAGTTATTTTCAGAATATATAAAAAATACTGAGCGCAAGAAGTACCAGAGGGGGGCACTCACTAGCCACGAGGGTGGGGGGCGCACCCTACCCCCCTTGGCATGCCCCTTCCTCGGGGGCCCCCTGGTGGCCCTCCGATGCCCATCTTCTGCTATATGGAGTATTTTGTTGAGGAAAAAATCATAAGCAAGCTTTCGGGACGAGACTCCGCCGCCACGAGGCGAAACCTTGGCAGAACCAATCTAGGGCTCTAGCGGAGCTGTTCTGCCGGGGAAACTTCCCTCCGGGAGGGGGGAATCATCGACATCGTCATCACCAACGCTCCTCTCATCGGGAGGGGGCTAATCTCCATCAACATCTTCACCAACACCATCTCCTCTCAAACCCTAGTTCATCTCTTGTATCCAATTCTTGTCTCAAAGTTCGGGATTGGTACCTGTAGGTTGCTAGTAGTATTGATTACTCCTTGTAGTTGATGCTAGTTGGTTTATTTTGTGGAACATCATATGTTCAGATCCTATAAGCATATTAATACCCCTCTGATTATGAACATGAATATGCTTTGTGAGTAGTTACGTTTGTTCCTGAGGACATGGGAGAAGTCTTGCTATTAGTAGTCATGTGAATTTGGTATTCGTTCAATATTTTGATGAGATGTATGTTGTCTCTCCTCTAGTGGTGTTATGTGAACGTCGACTACATGACACTTCACCATTATTTGGGACTAGAGGAAGGCATTGGGAAGTAATAAGTAGATGACGGGTTGCTAGAGTGACAGAAGATTAAACCCTAGTTTATGCATTGCTTCGTAAGGGGCTGATTTGGATCCATATGTTTCATGGTATGGTTAGGTTTACCTTAATACTTTTGTTGTAGTTGCAGATGCTTGCAATAGAGGTTAATGATAAGTGGGATGCTTGTCCAAGTAAGGATAGTGCCCAAGCACCGGTCCACCCACATATCAAATTATCAAAGTACCGAACACGAATCATATGAACGTGATGAAAACTAGCTTGACGATAATTCCCATGTATCCTCGAGAGTGCTTTTCCTTATATAAGAGTTTGTCCAGGCTTGTCCTTTGCTACAAAAAGGGTTGGGCCACCTTTCTGCACTTTATTTACTTTTATTACTTGTTGCTCGTTACAAATTATCTTATCACAAAACTATCTATTACCTATAATTTCAGTGCTTGCAGAGAATACCTTGCTCAAAACCGCTTATCATTTCCTTCTGCTCCTCGTTGGGTTCGACACTCTTACTTATCGAAAGGACTACGATAGATCCCCTATACTTGTGGGTCATCACTGCACACAGAAGTTTCCAACATGAATAATCTTATGATCCCTTTGAGCCTGGGTAGCAATCCATAGGGTGATCACACGGGTACTCTGGGATCCCCTTGGGCGTGCTCCAGGGTGCCCCAACCAATCCACCCAAATGTGTATTAAAGTAGCCACCTTAAGTTAACCATCAATAATAACTCTCACATCTGTCATGAATCACTCAAACCAAACCACGTCTACGAGCATAGCATAGCAGTATAAGCATAACATAAAAGTAACTCCCGGGGGTTTGATATAAAGGACAATAGTTTCCTACCTCATCAACTACTTCCCAATACCCACATGTTATCAATTCCTAACCATGCAATGTTTGAGGGTGAAACTAATGCATAAAAACTGGGTATGAAAGGGATATGATCAAAGTGTGAAAATAAATAAAGTCAGGTTTAAAAAAACTCCCCGCGGACCGAACTGGGCCGAAGGCCCAGCCGGCCCACGATGCCGCCGCCTACCTCGTGTGCGCGTGCCGGACACCGCCGCCGTCCCCGACGCGGACTCCGCCGGCCGTCGCCCCCTTTGCCTCCTCCCCTCGCCTCCCCGCCTATAAAAGGCGAGGCCCGACCCCCTCTCTCCCCTCACAGCCGCCGCCCTTTGCGTCGCCGCCGCCTGCTGCTCGCCGCCACACTTCAACGCCCCACCGTCGCCGCTGCATCTCGCCACCGCTCCCGACGCCGCTTCCCCACGTCGCGCCGCCCCACGCGCTGCTCACCGCCGCGCCGAACCCCGCCCGCAGTCGCCAGAGCCGCCACCTGCCGCCCGCTGTCCACCATCCCATTCGCCGATGGTTTTCTCCGCCTAAACTGTCGAGCAGGTATAAACCAAACCCGATCCGTTTTTTTCAGTTTTCGGTTTTTTTGTTAAACCCAGTTTATTTATTTAGTTAATTTATTTAGTGAACGTTCATCAGTTTAGCCTCTGTAGTGAATGAGTTCCTTCATTAGCATTCGGTAGCAAACGTTCGTTGTTTAGTTTTTTATTTTCCTTTTTAATTTCGGCCAGGGACCCATCCATGAATATTGTATTTACAGATTAGTCCCTGATTTTCAAACCTTCGCTACTTTCTACTCGCCTGTCCAAATCCAACGAAACCAACGCCCACTTCTTCGTTATGATCTCCTCTAACCAGAAAAACAACTTAAACATATTTTTGAAAGTTTGAAAATTTGAATTCAAACAGATTTGTATTTGAACTTCGTTTGATTGTAACTCAAGTTTTATAACTCCGATTTAGTTGATTATTTTTGCAAATCGAAGCTCTTGACCTAAACTTTCTGATAAGGCCAAATTCACATAATTTTGGTACTGTTAGAAAAAATTTTATGTTGCAAGAGTTATTTGTTTGGTTTTGATGTTTTCTAAATTGTCTTCTTCGTTCTTTCTGATCTTTTGAGTGATTGCTTATGTGTGGTTACTATTGCTTGCTTACGCTAGATTGATCGGAGTGTGACGAGTAGAACTATCAAGAGTTATGAGTGTGTATCATCTTCATCAACAGTACAGGCAAGTTCACACTTTGATCATATCCCTTTCATACCCAGTTTTTATGCATTAGTTTCACCCTCAAACATTGCATGGTTAGGAATTGATAACATGTGGGTATTGGGAAGTAGCTGATGAGGTAGGAACCTATTGTCCTTTATATCAAACCCTTGGGAGTTACTTCTATGTTATGCTTATACTGCTATGCTATGCTCGTAGACATGGTTTGGTTTGAGTGATTCATGACATATGTGAGAGTTATTATTAATGGTTAACTTCAAGTGGCTACTTTAATACACATCTGGGTGGATTGGTTGGGGCACCCTGGAGCACCCAGTGGTTTGCCCGGGCACCTGGAGAACCCAGTGCTTACCCAAGGGGATCCCGGAGTACCCGTGTGATCACCTTATGGATTGCCACCCAGGCTCAAAGGGATCATAAGTTTATTCATGCTGGAAACTTCCGTGTGCAGCCACAAGCTATTATGGGCTCTAGCATAGTTGAGTATGTTGCATGACCTCTTTCAGTGGTGGGCTAGCAAATGTAGGGAAAAGTAGGTGTAACTGTCTACCCAGGGTAAAGAGTTAATGCTTCTGAAAGACTATGTCTCGGTCATCCGTTTCTCAAACACCATGTAGTGTGAGAAATCCAATGGAGGAGATCGAGTCTTGTGGGGAAAAGTGCGCAAACCTCTGCAGAGTGTACAAACTAATCATGATTAGCCGTGTCCCCTGTTATGGACATCTTGAGTATCTAGTACTTGAATTACTGATTTGATCTCATCACTTTACTTAATTAATTTGTTGGGTTATAACTATTATTTTGGGATTGAGTTGGAGGAACCTTCTCAATGTTTTCAACAAACTTTGTAGTTAAATAAAATATATTCCTTTGCTGTAGGGAAAAATTGGCTTTATGCAAAAATAAACTTAAAGCATTCCACCAGTCCAAATATGCATGTAGTGATAGCTATTATTCAACATTATCCTATGGTGTGAATTTCCCAGTACATTCAATGTACTAACCCTTTGTGGCTGCAACGTCTCATGTTGCAGGATTCTTACGACGAGTAAGTGATACGTTAGGGTTACGATTTCTACACTCAACTTTGCCGTTGGTGTTGATGGGAATCCAAAACCTTGTTGTTACTTCCTCTATTTGGATTTAGGTAATAGTATTTACATTACTTTATACATGTGATTTACCTCTGTTATAAATCCTCGAGTACTGTGTGTGTCAGCATACCGATCCAGGGATGGCACTTAAGCACAGAGACTTGACCGTCTGAGGTCAGGTCGCTACAGCCGGCTTCAAAGCCGCGGCTAGTGTGAAGGCGGTTCAAATAGCCCGCATGAATCTCATGAGCATTAAACTAGGCATAGCTTTCCAAATCCAGTTTCCACTTGCCCTTGTCAGCAACTGAAAAATCTTCTTTGGCACGATGTTTGGATAAGACAGTGGGATTGCCCGACTATGTGAAGACAACCCCAGTGACAATAACTTCTTCAGCCTCTTGTTCAGTAGGCTTGATGGGACTTGGCGACTTAGAATTGGACGGGTTAACATCCGTAGAATCCATGGTGACGTTGTGCTCTTCTGGCGGCGGATCATCGGTGGCAGTTTCAAGAGTCTGATGGGAAGCCTTTGACATCATTTGCTTCTCCGGCTTAGTGGTGTTGGTGTCATCGCCCGGCTTACTTGTCTTAGCTTTCTTGCTTGGCTTGGCTTTACCACTGGCAATGAGATAGAAAGACATTAGCATGATGATTTAAAAGGGGTTTAAAAGCAAAGAAATTCAATGATCTCACCCTGGGGCGACTTTGAAGAGGGGGATCTGAGTCCCAGTGGAGTCACCAGATGAGGAGTGAGGAGTTCCCTGATAGTTTGAGTCAGAAGGGTTAAGAGGTTGTAGAAAAAGGTCCGCCTTCAAAAAAGCTAAGTCAGAAATCTGTGAAACCTCTGCTCAGGGCTTTAGAGGAACTGGCGTGTTGGGTAAGTCGGAGGAGAGATTCCCACCGCCGTTGTTCTGGGTCGTGCGGCGAACTTCGTGCTGCTGCTTCTTCAAAATAAAGTTGGGATCCAAGTAAGCTAAAGGGTGAAAAAACCTTACTTTCCGGCTCGCTTGACGAACTTCCTGTCTTGGTAGAGGTTCTGAGTCGGAGGAAAGGATAGTTACCTCTTCACCATCTGCATTGCTGGCCTCCGCGTCATCCTGATAGTAATCAATGTCAATAAGATGAACAAAGAAAGAGCCAAGGGAGTCAAGTTCTACCTCTGACTCATCATCTAGAGTAAAAAAGATCAATTGCATCTGCTTCTTCTTGGCAGGTTTCTTGGTCACCTTGGTCTTGTTTCTGACCTTCTTGGCCGAATTATCTTGGAGTTTCTTATTCCAAAAGGGGGAGTCAGCCTGCAGAAGTTCAAATAATAATAAGAAGGCAGATTGACAAATAATGATTTAGTGAAAGTTGTTTGAATACTTACAGCTGGCGATTTGTTGAGGGTACAGAAGGGATTCAACCCCACTTTACTGCAAGTCTCTAAACTCTCGTTGAGCAGAGTTGTAGGATCGAAAGTATGTCTAGAGGGGGGTGATTAGACTACTTGACCAAATAAAAACTTAACCTTTCCCAATTTTAGTTCTTGGCAGATTTTAGCTATTGTAGGACAAGTCCAGCAATCATCACACAATTCAAGCAAGCATGCAAAGAGTATATTGGCAGCGGAAAGTAAAGCATGCAACTTGCAAGAATGTAAAGGGGAGGGTTTGGAGAATTCAAACGCAATTGGAGACACGGATGTTTTTCCCGTGGTTCGGATAGGTGGTGCTATCCTACATCCACGTTGATGGAGACTTCAACCCACGAAGGGTAATGGTTGCGCGAGTCCACGGAGGGCTCCACCCATGAAGGGTAATGGTTGCGCGAGTCCACGGAGGGCTCCACCCACGAAGGGTCCACGAAGAAGCAACCACCCACGAAGGGTCCATGAAGAAGCAACCTTGTCTATCCCACCATGGCCATCGCCCACGAAGGACTTGCCTCACTAGAGGTAGATCTTCACGAAGTAGGCGATCTCCTTGCCCTTACAAACTCCTTGGTTCAACTCCACAATCTTGTCGGAGGCTCCCAAGTGACACCCTAGCCAATCTAGGAGACACCACTCTCCAAGAAGTAACAAATGGTGTGTAGGTAATGAACTCCTTGCTCTTGTGCTTCAAATGATAGTCTCCCCAACACTCAACTCTCTCTCATAGGATTTGGATTTTGGAAAGAAGATTTGAGTGGAAAGCAACTTGGGAAGGCTAGAGATCAAGATTCATATGGTAGGAATGGAATATCTTGGTCTCAACACATGAGTAGGTGGTTCTCTCTCAGAACATATGAGTTGGAATTGTGTATGTGTTCTGATGGCTCTCTCCACGCAAATGAAGAGGAGGTGGAGGGGTATATATAGCCTCCACACAAAATCCAACCGTTACACACAGTTTTCCAATCTCGGTGGGACCGAATCAACAAACTCGGTCAGACCGAAAAGGTAAACCTAGTGACCGTTAGAGATTTTCGGTGGGACTGACATGCAACTCGGTAGGACCGGCATGGTTAGGGTTTGGGCATAACGTAATCTCGGTGAGACCGATTACACAAACTCGGTGAGACCGATTTTGGTAATTAGCTAACCAGAGAGTTAGTCAGGCAAACTCGGTGGGACCGATTTGCTCTTTCGGTGAGACCGAAAAGTTACAAAAAGGAAACACTGAATTTACATTGCAATCTCGATGGGACCGATCCGCTCTTTCAGTGAGACCGAAAAGTTACGAAAGGGAAACAGAGAGTTTGCAATCCCATCTTGGTGAGACCGAGATCCCTATCGGTAGAACCGAATTGCTAGGGTTTGGCAGTGGCTTATGACAAGTGAAACTCGGTGGCGCCGGATAGAAAGAATCGGTAGGACCGAGTTTGGCTTAGGGTTTAGGTCATATGTGGATATGGGAAAGTAGTTGAGGGTTTTGGAGCATATCACTAAGCACATGAAGCAAGAGGCTCATTAAGCAACACCTCATCCCTCCTTGATAGTATTGGCTTTTCCTAAAGACTCAATGTGATCTTGGATCACTAAAATATAAAATGAAGAGTCTTGAGCTTTTGAGCTTGAGCCAATCCTTTGTCCTTAGCATTTTGAGGGTTCCACTTTCACATCCATGCCATGCCAATCATTGAGCTTTCCTGAAATAGTCATCTTGGAATAGCATTAGCTCAATGAGCTATATGTTGTTATGAATTACCAAAACCACCTAGGGATAGTTGCACTTTCAATCTCCCTCTTTTTGGTAATTGATGACAACATATAGATCAAAGCTTCAACAAATGATAATAAGCATGAAATATATCGTCGCTTTGAGAAGTATGTGACAAGTAAGAGCTCCCCCTAAATTTGTGCATATTTAAAATTTGCTTTGGACTGCAAATGCACAAAGAGTTAGAGTCATGGGTTACTCTTCCATGTCACATACATCTTGGTGGAGCGCTTAAAATGATAAGAATGAAATACATGCACTCATCCCCAAGAATAGTGAATGATCACATAAGATAGATAAGATGATAATATTAAGCAAACATTAAGTGTAGCTTATGATCAAACACATGATCATCAATGTCTCACGAGCAATGACATAGTATCTCACACAAAAGCAAACAAAGTTTGAAAAACCACCAAATAAAACAAGAGAGAATAAAAGCAACACTCTCTCTCGAAGCCTATGATCTATACATTTTCTCCCCCTTTGGCAACAAGTTACCAAAAAGTTCCTAGAAAATGCATAGTGCTAAGTCGACACTCAGGCTTGATCTTCCGGTGGTGGTGGAGTCTGGAGCACTCCAAGGACGAAGCCTTCTGTAGACGTGGTTGGAGTTGAGGCTGAAGTAGATGCTGGAGCTGGTGGAACTGAAGCTGTAGCTGGTGCAGAAGTGGTGGCTCTGGTGTCAGCAACTGGCACTGCATGTGATCTCTGAGCTCTTGGCACTCTGGCAAATGCATCAGTTGTAGTCTTGCCTCTCCTCTCCTGCATGTCATCCTGAAGTTGTTCCACTGCAGACTGAATCTCTGTTACTTTGACATCCAAGTCATAGAACTTTTGTTCCATGATCCTCTCTAAGCTCTGCTGATTCTGAGTGAGGGTGGCCAGTCCTTGCTCAATCCTCAGTGTGGATGCAATCAAGTAACCAAGATGCTCTTGTTTGGTTTTCAAGAAATACTCAGATGCCTCCTCTTGAGTTGGCATCTTGGCAGCTTTCTCCTTCCTTGCCTTCTCCTTCTTTGCTTGTGCTTGTGCAGATGATGGTTCATTCTCATTCATGACAACTTGATTATCTTCAAAATCTGGACGAATGGGCAGGTGTTCCTTGTCCAATAAGTATATGCCTGTGCCCATCTTGGAGTTGATTAACTCTTGAATTTGTGGGGCATATCCACAGCTCCTCTTCTGATCAGCTGTTGTCCTCTTAATGGTCTCTACCATGAGGCTCATCACTTTGAACTTCTGTGGCACATCAAATATATGAAGCAAATTGATCGCATGGCCTCTGATCATCTTGTGATCACCTGACTTGAGCAACAAGGTGTGCCTAAGGATCCAGTTGATAGTTGGCAGCCCTGACAAAAGATAATGCACTGAGCCAAACTTGAAAGTATCAAGTGCTTCATTTGGAATTTCCTTGTACATGTTGGACATAGAGTTGTGGTCCATCTTCTTCTTGGCATAAATGTCCAAGTCATCGTCATGCTCTTCTGGGGCATTAATCAGCTGAGCCCATTCAGCAACGGTAGACTGGTACCTCGTACCTTCAAACATCCATGTGATCTTTCCATCTGGGTAGAAATGTGCTGTGGAGTAGAATTGCATAATGAGTTCCTCGTTCCACTTTGTGAGCTTCTGCCCAACAAAGTCTACTACTCCACAAGCATTGAAGCTATCATACACTCCAGGGTAGTGTTCTTCATTGTCCTTGATATACTGCCAATCAACCCATCTCATATCACAGACAATTGGCTTCTTGTCTAGCAGCACTGTCTCATAAAAGTCTTGCTGCTCCTTGGTGTGAAACCTGTAGTCAACTGCAGTCCTTCTCCTTGAAGCATATGGGTCTGCTTCTCTCCACTTCCGGAGCCCTGAATCTCTCCTGAGTTTCATATCCTTAGCCACAGGATGAGCATCGTTGTGGTCTGGGATCTTGGGCTTAAGCTTTCTCAGAACATGCTCTTCATCATCTTCTTCAGCAGCTTTAGGCACTGGGGCCTTGTTCTTCTCAGTTGCAGGTATGCTCCTCGTATTTCTCTTTGGGGCAGACTTGGGCTTGGAGGCAGCTTTGGGTGCTTCTTTGGGCTTGGATGCAGCAGCCCCTGTCCTAATAGCATCACCCATAAGCTTAGGTGCCTTAGGTGCTGGTGCAGCAACCTCTTCTTCTTTCTCCTCATCTTCCATGATGGAAGCCTTGCCAAGCACTCTGGCTACAGTTTTCTTCACCCTTTCTTTCCTCTTCTTGCCTTCAGCAGCAACTGGCTCAATGGGAGTGGGCTTCTCAGTTGAAGCTCTGGCCTTTGACATAGGCTGCCTGCCTGCTGGCCTTTTGATCTTCATCCCTGGTTTTATGCCCTGTGCTGGCTCAACTCTCTTGGAAGTTGCTTCCTCTTCTGCCACATAATCCTCATCTTCTGAGTCTGAGGTTCTCTTCTTTCTCTGTCTTGTGGCAGCTTTAGGCAGATTGCTAGGGGTGCTCCTGCTGCCATCATCTGAGGAACTTGAGGGACTAGTGCCCTCACTCATCTGCACTTGCTGCTCTGACAAGTTCTGGCTATCACTTTGGTCTGACATGATGCAAACTCTGACTGCTGACCCTGTGAATAGGTTATAGATGAGATAGAGTGGATGAGCATCACAAAATGCAGAGATTTTTGCAAAAGAATAATTCAAAAACTTAGTTTTAGTTTCCCACTAAAAGCATCTCGGATCTACCGATTTCTAAACTCGGTGATACCGAAGCAGTTTTGGCACCTAAACTAGTGAACTCGGTCAGACCGAGTCACAGTTCGGTGGCACCGAGACTGCTAGGGTTTCACAGAGTTCCAAAATCGGTCACAGCGATAAGTAATTCTCGGTCAGACCGAGTCTCACTTGTGCAATGGCATAAGCCAAATCGGTGGGACTGAGTTTTTCAACTCGGTGGGTCCGAGATGGTTTCGGTGGAAACCTAACCCTAAAATTTTCGAATTAAACCTAATCTACGAGTTCATTGACTGGATAGAAGTTTAACAAACGTGGCAAGAATTATGATGATCACAATGTGCTAAGAATCGGATTGGGGAATAGCACAAAGATCGAGTCCATACCATAGTTCGGCGGAGACTCGCTACGGCGGCAACGGCGGGGTTGAATTTCCGTTGACGGCGACGGAGACCAGCGACTGGAGGCGGCTGGCGGTGAGGAGACGATCCAGAGACCAAGTTGGCAGAGTAGGCTATCGCGCGGGCAAAGGGGTTCGGAGAAATTTCCAAAATTTTTCCCGTGACTATATATAGCCCGACCCTGTCGGTGTGACCGAGTGGAACAACTCGGTGGCACCGAGATGCAAAACTGTATACAGTTGTTGCAACTCGGTGTGACAGAATGGTTCAAATCGGTTGCACCGAGATCGAAAACCTAGATCAACTTAATGGTCTCGGTAGGACCGAAAGTAGGGTATCGGTCAGACCAATAATCATAAAGAGGTTTTGGAAGTTTGTCTATGACGAATTGGGGACTCCGAGCGCTCCTCACACAGAGTGGTTCGAATCTGACTTGATCAAATTTTGTGATGTAGCATGAATAGAGTTTGAGACGAGAAAAGCATAGATAGCTAGAGGAGGTTCTTAGGCATTCTTGTCCATCCACTTGGCAAAAGGAAATAAAACCAAACAATCAAAACAACAAGTGGATGTCCTCGAATGAGTAAAATATGCAACCAGCATGCTCACACAATAAGATGGCAAATGAAATATGTGACAAGGCATGCACAACCAATTCTAGCATCTATCAAGCAATTTGCGATGACAAGGTCATCTATATATGAGTATATTGACTTAGGAGTCAAGTGAGAACACTTGATCATAGGTCATACTCATCGTTTAAGCTCAAGTGGGGTTACCACTTTTACATAAAGCATTGTTGTGTTCACATCTTTAGAGTTGCTTTAGCTCAAGTCTTAGAGTAAAGCTCCCCCTAGATGTGATATCCCCCCTTAGAGGGATGAACTAACCTCGGGTTTTGTCGATGATGACTTCATGTAGATGTTGAAGATGTGGATGCTCAATGTTGATGTAGATCACTTGGAGCTATCCATTTGAGTGAATTGCACTTTCAATACCTACATGGATTAGTCCCACAAGGAACAAACAAGGATATCCATAGACATAGAGTGATGCACACACAAGATGATGTCCATGAAAACTTTTAGGTTAACTTGTCCCTTGACTTACCAACAAGAGGGTTTGTGACTCCTTGAACTAGTGCAAGATGTGGAAGTTGATTGCACTTGTTCTTGCCAAAATGATAAGAGTGAAGTATGTTGGCGGAGTCACCCTCAAGAACTCTCTAGTTCTTCTTCTTTTGGATCCACACCATCTTGATGGGAATCCTTGGAGTTGTAGTCGTACTTGATGAAGTGGAACTTGAAGTAGTCTTGGGAATCCACTTGACTAACGTCTTAGGAGCTTCTTCAAATGCATCAATTTCCTCTTGAAGCTTGTCCTTGCCTTTTTGCTTGTAGTCTTGTGGTGGAAGATCATCTTGAGCTTGTGTCCCCTTGAAAGAAGTATCATACTTCTCTTGTTGAGGAACAAACTTTGTCTTGGGGTATTGATCTTCTTCCCACTCAACTCCATTGGCATTGAACTTCCGTTCAAAACCAACACCTTGATTCTTCCGGTGCATTCCTTGCTTGCGCACAATTTCCTCGAATTGCTTACTCCCGGCAAGGCTTTTGTACACTCCTTTCTCTATAATTCCCTTCAATAAGCTATTTTCTTGCTCAAGTGTAACTTGGCTAAGAGAATCATTAGTGGAATCAAGAGAACTACTAGAAGCAACAATATTGGATTTAGCATGATCATTGTTACTGCTAGAGGAAGAATCTTTCTTGTTCTTGTTACTAGACTTGACTTGAGGCATGTAAGTGGATAAGAGTAAACGCTTGGCAATGTAAGAAGAACTTTTCTTGCGGAGATCATCATTGATTGCTTTTAAGAACTCATGCTCTTGCTCAAGATTGAGCTTTTCAAAGCGTAATTTCTCATGAGCTCTTAAAAGTTCTCGATGATCTTTGAAGATAGTTTCATGAGCTAACTTAAGAGTGTTTAGTTCTTTAGTTAGAGCCTCAATATTCTCCTTATCATTGTCATTCGTTTTATCTTGATTAGCATGATTAATTGACGTTTCATCATAGTATTCATCACTGGAGTTGTCAACAAGCAAATCATCACCTAACAAGTCATCTTCATCACTATTGAAATCAACATACTCGGGGTGTGTTACCTTAGGACCTTTGGCCATGAAGCATCTTCCAATTCCTTCATTTGGTGAGTCAAATATGTCGTAGGAGTTGGTTGACACAAGTGCTAGACCGGCAGCACCTTCATCTTGAGTATCTTCGGAGTCGGAGTGATAACTTCTCTCGGAGTGGCTGTCGGAGTCGGAGCCGGATACCCATTACCAACATGATCTTGATGTCTTTGTTTTGTGTAGCTCCTTGATGATTTTTCCTTCCTTTCCGAATCCTTGCTTCTCCGTGAGTATCTTCGTTCATAACGATCATCTCTACTCCTTCTCTCTCTTGGTGGTGATTCTTTGCTTCTTCTTTTTGGAGAATCTTCTCTTCTCTTGTAGGGAGCCGTACACTCATTGGAATAGTGTCCGGGTCTTCCACAACTGTAGCAGTTTCACTCTCGACTAGAAGATCTTTTGTCATTGTAGGACCTTGACTTGAAGCTTCTACCTTTGCTTCTACTCTTGTAGAACTTGTTGAAGTTCTTCACCATTAAGCTCAATTCTTCATTGAAGTTTTGTTTCTCACTTGATGATGTAGGGGCTTCACATGAGGCTTTGTAGGCACCACTTGACTTGTTGTGAAGTTCCTCTTTATCCTTAAGTGACATCTCATGAGCAACAATTCTTCCAATCACCTCCGTTGGCTTGAGATCTTTGTAATTGGGCATCATTTGGATCAATGTGCACACGGTATCATATTTTCCATCCAAGGCTCTTAGAATCTTCTTAATGATGAATCTATCGGTCATCTCCTCACTTCCTAAGCCGGCAATCTCATTTGTGATGAGAGCAAGCCTAGAGTACATTTCAGCGACACCTTCACCATCCTTCATTTTGAACTTGTCAAGTTGACTTTGAAGCACATCCAACTTGGATTCCTTGACGGAGTCGGTACCTTCGTGCATATCAATCAAAGTGTCCCAAATTTCCTTTGCATTCTCAAGACGGCTGATTTTGTTGAATTCTTCTGGGCACAATCCGTTGAAGAGAATATCACAAGCTTGAGCATTGTATTGCAACATCTTCAACTCTTCCGCGGTAGCTTCACGGTTTGGTTCTTTCCCATCAAAGAAGTCACCTTGCAAACCAACACACACAATAGCCCAAACGGCGGGGTTATGTCCAAGAATATGCATTTTCATTTTATGCTTCCAACTAGCAAAATTAGTACCATCAAAGTAAGGACCTCTATGGTGATAATTTCCCTCGCTAGACGCCATACTCTCCTAGGTTGTGAAACCAAGGCTATGACCACCAAAAGCTATGGAGATCAAAGCAAATGGAGACCAAAGCTCTGATACCACTTGTAGGATCGAAAGTATGTCTAGAGGGGGGGTGATTAGACTACTTGACCAAATAAAAATTTAACCTTTTCCCAATTTTAGTTCTTGGCAGATTTTAGTTATTATAGGACAAGTCAAGCAATCATCACACAATTCAAGCAAGCATCCAAAGAGTATATTGGCAGCGGAAAGTAAAGCATGCAACTTGCAAGAATGTAAGGGGAAGGGTTTGGAGATTTCAAATGCAATTGGAGACACGGATGTTTTTCCCGTGGTTCGGATAGGTGGTGCTATCCTACATCCACGTTGATGGAGACTTCAACCCACAAAGGGTAACGGTTGCGAGAGTCCACGGAGGGCTCCACCCACACAGGGTAACGGTTGCGCGAGTCCACAAAGGGCTCCACCCACAAAGGGTCCACGAAGAAGCAACCACCCACAAAGGGTCCACGAAGAAGCAACCTTGTCTATCCCACCATGGCCATCGCCCACACAGGACTTGCCTCACTAGCGGTAGATCTTCACGAATTAGGCGATCTCCTTGCCCTTACAAACTCCTTGGTTCAACTCCACAATCTTGTCGGAGGCTCCCAAGTGACAACTAGCCAATCTAGGAGACACCACTCTCCAAGAAGTAACAAATGGTGTGTAGGTAATGAACTCCTTGCTCTTGTGCTTCAAATGATAGTCTCCCCAACACTCAACTCTCTCTCATAGGATTTGGATTTTGTGGAAAGAAGATTTGAGTGGAAAGCAACTTGGGAAGGCTAGAGATCAAGATTCATATGGTAGGAATGGAATATCTTGGTCTCAACACATGAGTAGGTGGTTCTCTCTCAGAACATATGAGTTGGAATTGTGTATGTGTTCTGATGGCTCTCTCCACGAATGAAGAGGAGGTGGAGGGGTATATATAGCCTCCACACAAAATCCAACCGTTACACACAGTTTTCCAATCTCGGTGGGACCGAATCAACAAACTCGGTCAGACCGAAAAGGTAAACCTAGTGACCGTTAGAGATTTTCGGTGGGACTGACATGCAACTCGGTAGGACCGATATGGTTAGGGTTTGGGCATAACGTAATCTCGGTGAGACCGATTACACAAACTCGGTGAGACCGATTTTGGTAATTAGCTAACCAGAGAGTTAGTCAGGCAAACTCGGTGGGACCGATTTGCTCTTTCGGTGAGACCGAAAAGTTACAAAAAGGAAACACTGAATTTACATTGCAATCTCGGTGGGACCGATCCGCTCTTTCGGTGAGACCGAAAATTTACGAAAGGGAAACAGAGAGTTTGCAATCCCATCTCGGTGAGACCGAGATCCCTATCGGTAGAACCGAATTGCGAGGGTTTGGCAGTGGCTTATGACAAGTGAAACTCGGTGGCGCCGGATAGAAAGAATCGGTAGGACCAAGTTTGGCTTAGGGTTTAGGTCATATGTGGATATGGGAAAGTAGTTGAGGGTTTTGGAGCATATCACTAAGCACATGAAGCAAGAGGCTCATTAAGCAACACCTCATCCCTCCTTGATAGTATTGGATTTTCCTAAAGACTCAATGTGATCTTGGATCACTAAAATATAAAATGAAGAGTCTTGAGCTTTTTAGCTTGAGCCAATCCTTTGTCCTTAGCATTTTGAGGGTTCCACTTTCACATCCATGCCATGCCAATCATTGAGCTTTCCTGAAATAGTCATCTTGGAATAGCATTAGCTCAATGAGCTATATGTTGTTATGAATTACCAAAACCACCTAGGGATAGTTGCACTTTCAAGAGTCTTCATCATATCATTGATCTGTTTATCTTCCAGACGGATTGGAGAGTAACGCAGCAGATCTTTGACATCGCCGGTACACTCACACATTAAGCTGGATCGGTGGCTTAAGGGAAAGATTCTCCATGCGACCCAGCATCGAACCAGATCGACTCCAGTCAAACCATTGGCCATTAAGGCTCTAACCTTTGAAAAAATGGGAATATATATATTTGGCTCGTTCTTCTGTGTTGATCCATTTCGGGAGAGGATGTTTGTTGCTAAGCCGGTTTTCACGGTAACCCGGCAGTGGAATTTCACCCTCTGGAGATGTGTCTTTGCAATAAAACCAAGTCTGGTTCCAGTCCTTAGGATGACTGGGAGGTGTGGCGGCAAGAAAAGTAGATTCTTTTCGCCTCTGAATTGAAATTTTACCTAGTTCTAGGTTGGGCCCGTCTATGAACTTGGTCTGGCGGTTTAAGTAGTAGAATTCCCTAAATAGTTCTATAGTGGGATCTTGTTGAAGGTATACTTCGCAAAAAACTTGGAAGTTGCAGATGTTTGAAATGGAGTTGGGCCCGATATCTTGAGGATGGAGTCGGAAGAAATGCAGCACATCACGAAAGAATTTTGAGCCAGGTGGAGTGAACCCACGAAGCATATGATTAGTAAAAACTATGACTTCACCCTCTTTGGGGTCAGGTGTGGTCTCTGTTCCTGGGACTCTCCAATGGATAACATTCTCTGCGGCTAAGACACCCACTTGGACATGCTCATTCAGCGTTTGCTCTGTAACCTAGGAGGCGACCCAGTTGCAGGAAGTGATGGTTTTGGTCATTTTTGTTGATGAAAAGCCTAGAAAGGAAAAAATTGCCGGATTAAGGTTATGCTATTAAGCCATCCAGTGATCAAAAAATAATTGCATTACGCTATGCCAATTCGTATGCAGAGAATATGTGCTATAAAGGTTGACATTAATTAAACCGGAAGATGATGCTGGGTTATACAGATTCTGAACACATACTGGCGGCTTAAAATGGGGCCAATGGTGTCTGGCGGGTTACGGCCTATCATATAAACCACCAGCGCGGCTGCAGTTACAAGTGCCCAGAGCCCAGAGGCCTATAAATGAGATTTGGCTAAGTACCGAACAAACAGGTTTCACAAATTAGTTCTATTATTTTGGATCTACAACAGTTTAGAAAAAAAATCTTAAACCTAAGGTGGCAGCAGCGGAAGAACTCATCTTCTTAGATGGAATCTTGTATAGAAAATGTGCTTTCTGTGATTTGAAAGGGATGCTAAACTACTACCGCACAACTTCAGTGACGTGTTCAGGTCAAACTATGTGTTCTAAAGAGGTAAATGAAGAACAGTGAAGAACACCGGCAAACGACGGAAACCCTAGTGCAGATTTGCTATGAGGGAAGTGGAGTGCTTACTGATGGTGATGAACAGCGGAAGAGCGCCGTGTTTCTCTGGTCCATTCAGGTCAATGTAGCGGCCGTAGTTGAGGACACTGGAGGAAGACGGCGGTCGCAGAGCTCGGGTTTGTAGAGGCGTCGCAAGGAGGAAGCCGAAGACGAGAGGGCAAGGGTAAAAAGTGAAAGGAAGGACCCATGTCCCTATTTATAAGGAAAAGATAAGATGGCAGGCGCGGGAATCGAGGAGGCTGAAAATGATCATGTGGCTATATGAACGCCTCGATTTTCGGGAGGTCCATTAAGATAAAGATCTATTGAGATGTCCTAGACTTTGTGCGAAGTTAATGCGCAGTGATGTCATGGCGGGTTATCATGGTTCTAAAATGTGACATCATGGCGGGTTACAATGAATTGATGAGGAATTGATATGGAAGATTCTGCTAAGTCAAGAGGTGAAGATTGATGTGAACAAGTTCAAATCAACCTGGGGCCTAATGTTGGGGATATAACTACTAGGTATGACCCGCCCAGGAGGGGTCGGGTCATACCATTGGCAAATTAAACATGAAGATGGCGGTTCATGGGACAAGCTTGTTGAAGGCCCAAGACCCGGAGGAGACTTGAGGCCCAAAGGTGTGAGCCGCCATATGTTAAACTTGTTCTATAAGGCAAGCTTAGTTATAAACTGAGTCAGTCACATTTGTGTGAGCTAGCCGGGACTCTGTAAGCCGCCGGGCATCAACCTGTATATAAGGAGGGTGACCCGGCGGCGGGTTAACTCAAGAAGCAATCGATCGAGAGCTAGGTCAAGCGTATTCACTCCATAGTAATCGAAACCCAAGCAATACAACCTAAAGCAGGAGTAGGCTTTTACCTCATTGAGAGGGGCCAGACCTGGGTAAACTCTATGTGTCCTTTGTCCCGTTCAACCCCTTCAAGCTAACCTAGTTGTGATGGCTCCACACCTAAGTCCTTTTGCTTGGGCATCTGCCGTGTTAAGTCCATGACAACTTGCGAACCATGCCTCATGGGCAAGATGACTAAAACTTTGTTCTCCAGAACAATGGAGTGAGCTAATGACTTAATGGAAATAATACATACTGATGTATGCGGTCCAATTAGTGTTGAAGCATGCAGCGGGTATCGTTATTTTCTAACCTTCACAGATGATTTGAGTTGGTATGGGTATATCTACTTAATGAAACACACGTCTGAAACATTTGAAAAGTTCAAAGAATTTCAGAGTGAAGTGGAGAATCATCGTAACAACAAAATAAAAGTTTCTATGATCTGATCATGAAGGCGAATATTTTAGTTATGAGTTTGGTCTTTATTTAAAACAATGTACATTTTTTCACAACTCAGGCCACCTGGAACACCATGGCGTAATGGTGTGTCCGAATGTCATAGACGCACTTTATTAGATATGGTGCGATCTATGATGTCTCTTACCGATTTACCACTATCGTTTTGGGGTTATGAATTAGAGACAGCCGCATTCACGTTAAATAGGGCACCATCTAAATCAATTGAGACGACCCCGTATGAACTGTGGTTTGGCAAGAAACCTAAAAATGTCGTTTCTTAAAGTTTGGGGTTGCGACACTTATGTGAAAAGGCTTCAGCCTGATAAGCTCGAACCCAAATTGAAGAAATGCATCTTCATAGGATACCCTAAGGAAACAATTGGGTACACCTTCTACCACAGATCTGAAGGCAGGATCTTTGTTCCCAAGAATGGAACTTTTCTAGAGAAGGAGTTTCTCTCGAAAGAAGTGAGTGGGAGGAAAGTAGAACTTGATGAGGTAATTGTACCTTCTCTCAATTCGGAAAGTAGCACATCAGAGTAATCTGTTCCCGTGATGCCTACACCAACTAGAGAGGAAGCTAATGATGATCATCATGAAACTTCAAATCAAGTTATGATACGTCTCCAACGTATCTATACTTTTTGATTGTTCCATGCTATTATATTATCAACTTTGGATGTTTATGGGCTTTATTATACACTTTTATATTATTTTTGGGACTAATCTATTAACCCAGAGCCCAGTGCCAGTTTTTGTTTTTTCTTTGTTTTAGAGTATCGCAGAAAAGGAAAATCAAATGGAGTCCAATTGACCTGAAACTTCACGGAACTTATTTTTGGAAGGAAAGCAACACGGGAGACTTGGAGTCCATGTAAGGGAAGCAACGAGGAAGCCACGAGGCAGGGGGGCGCGCCCACCCCCCTGGGCACGCCCTCCACCCTCGTGGGCCTCTCGTGGCCCCCCTAGCGTACTTCTTCCGCCTATAAATCTCCATATACCCTAAAAACTTCGGGGAGCACAATAGATCGGGAGTTCCGCCGCCAGAAGCCTCCGTAGCCACCGAAGGCCAATCTAGACCCGTTCCGGCACCCTGCCGGAGGGGGAATCCCTCTCCGGTGGCCATCTTCATCATCCCGGTGCTCTCCATGACGAGGAGGGAGTAGTTCTCCCTAGGGGCTGGGGGTATGTACCAGTAGCTATGTGTTTGATCTCTCTCTCTCTCTCTCTCGTGTTCTTGATTTGGCACGATATTGATGTATCGCGGGCTTTGCTATTATAGTTGGATCTTATGATGTTTCCCCCCCTCTACTCTCTTGTAATGGATTGAGTTTCCCCTTTGAAGTTATCTTATCGGATTGAGTCTTTAAAGATTTGAGAACACTTGATGTATGTCTTGCCATGTGTATCTGTGGTGACAATGGGATATCACGTGATTCACTTGATGTATGTTTTGGTGATCAACTTGCGGGTTCCGCCCATGAACCTATGCATAGGGGTTGGCACATGTTTTTGTCGTGATTCTCCGGTAGGAACTTTGGGGCACTCTTTGAGGTTCTATGTGTTGGTTGAATAGATGAATTTGAGATTGTGTGATGCATATCGTATAATCATACCCATGGATACTTGAGGTGACATTGGAGTATCTAGGTGACATTAGGGTTTTGGTTGATTTGTGTCTTAAGGTGTTATTCTAGTACGAACTCTAGGGATTTTTGTGACACTTATAGGAATAGCCCAACGGATTGATTGGAAAGAATAACTTTGAGGTGGTTTCGTAACCTACCATAATCTCTTCGTTTGTTCTCCGCTATTAGTAACTTTGGAGTGACTCTTTGTTGCATGTTGAGGGATAGTTATGTGATCCAATTATGTTATTATTGTTGAGAGGACTTGCACTAGTGAAAGTATGAACCCTAGGCCTTGTTTCCTAGCATTGCAATACCGTTTACGCTCACTTTTATCATTAGTTACCTTGCTGTTTTTATATTTTCAGATTACAAATACCTTTATCTACTATCCATATACCACTTGTATCACCATCTCTTTGCTGAACTAGTGCACCTATACAATTTACTATTGTATTGGGTGTGTTGGGGACACAAGAGACTCTTTGTTATTTGGTTGTAGGGTTGCTTGAGAGAGACCATCTTCATCCTATGCCTCCTACGGATTGATAAACCTTAGGTCATCCACTTGAGGGAAATTTGCTACTGTCGTACAAACCTCTGCACTTGGAGGCCCAACAACATCTACAAGAAGAAGGTTGTGTATTAGACATCAAGCTCTTTTCTGGCGCCATTGCCAGGGAGGTTAGCGCTTGAAGGTATATGTTTAGATCTTGCAATCGAGTCTTTTAGTTTCTTGTTTTATCACTAGTTTAGTTTATAAAAGAAAATTACAAAAAAATGGAATTAAGTTTGCCTCATACGCTTCATCTTTTTAATATCTTTTGTGAGTATGATGGAAAGGAAAATTGTGCCAAAGTGTTAGAAGAAGAATGCATTAAAATGTTTGGCACTAAATCTTTGAATGATGAGCATGTTTGCAATGTTGTTAGTATGAACTCCTTGAATATCCATAGTACTAATGATGATTGCACTAGTTATGATGAAAATGTCTCCTATAAACATGTCAATTTTTGTGGAGTACATTGGGTTTGCAAGTACACACCAAATAGGGAAGATAGATATTGCAAGAGGCATAAGCATTTAGAAACTAAATGGTTGAAAGAAAGGTGAGGGAGTCCTGAATTAGGGGGTGTCCGGATGGCCGGACTATACCTTCGGCCGGACTCCTAGACTATGAAGATACAAGATTGAAGACTTCATCCCGTGTCCGGAAGGGACTTTCCTTGGCGTGGAAGGCAAGCTTGGCAATATGGATATGTAGATCTCCTACCATTGTAACCGACTCTGTGTAACCCTAGCCCTCTCCGGTGTCTATATAAACCGGAGAGTTTTAGTCCGTAGGACGAACAACAATCATACCACAGGCTAGCTTTTAGGGTTTAGCCTCTCTGATCTCGTGGTAGATCTACTCTTGTACTACCCATATCATCAATATTAATCAAGCAGGACGTAGGGTTTTACCTCCATCAAGAGGGCCCGAACCTGGGTAAAACATCGTGTCCCCTTCCTCCTATTACTATCCGACCTAGACGCACAGTTCGGGACCTCCTACCCGAGATCCGCCGGTTTTGACACCGACATTGGGGCTTTCATTGAGAGTTCCTTTGTGTCGTCACTTTTAGGCCCGATGGCTTCTCCGATCACCAACGGCGATGCGATCCAGGTGAGACTTTTCTCCCCGGACAGATCTTCGTATTCGGCGGCTTTGCACTGCAGGCCAATTCGCTTGGTCATCTGGAGCAGATCGAAAGCTACGCCCCTGTCCATCAGGTCAGATTTGGAAGTTTGAACTACACGGCCAACATCGGCAGAGACTTGATCTTCGACGGATTCGAGCGACAGCCAAGCGCGTCGCACTATCACGATGGGCATGATTTAGCTCTACCGTAGAACAGTGCCCTGGAGGCCGCATCTGTGTCTGCTCCGACCCCTAGCTCGGAGCCGATCACACCAACCGAGGATGGGTGGTTAGACACCGCCTCGGGGGCTGCAATCTCTATGACGATCGAGCCGAACACCAGCCCTATTCTCTGCGAAGCCCGTGACTCCAAGGAGCCGGACTCCTCTCCAGACTCCGAGCCCTCCGCGCCCCGACCGATCGAACCCGATTGGGCGCCGATCATGGAGTTCACCGCCGCGGACATCTTTCAGCACTCGCCCTTCAGTGATATTCTGAATTCACTAAAGTCTCTCTCTTTGTCAGGAGAGCCCTGGCCGGACTATGGTCAGAAAGGTTGGGATGCGGATGATGAAGAAATTCAAAGCCCACCCACCACCCACTTCATAGCCACTGATGATGATTTAACCGACATGCTCAACTTCGACTCTGAAGACATTGACGGTATGGACGCCGATGCAGGAGACGATCAAGAACCAGCGCCTATAGGGCACTGGAAAGCCACCTCATTGTATGATATATACATGGTGGACACCCCAAAAGAAGGCAATGGCGATGGAAAAGCGGAGGATGACCACTCCAAGAAGCAGCCTAAGCGCCGGCGTCAGCGGCGCCGCTCTAAATCCCGCCAAAACAAAAACGGTGATTCCGGCACGGGGGATAATAACACCCCAGACAGTGCCGAAGACAACCACCTCCAGCAAGATTCAGCATAGGAGGATAGAGAAGCCAGCCCTCATGAGAGAGCGGCAGACAGAGAGGTCGAGGACGATAATTATATGCCTCCCTCCGAAGACGAGGCAAGCCTCGACGACGACGAATTTGTCATGCCGGAGGATCCTGTCAAACAAGAGCGTTTCAAACGCAAGCTTATGGCCATGGCGAGCAGCCTCAAGAAAAAACAGCAACAGCTTAGAGCTGATCAAGATTTGCTAGCCGACAGATGGACTGAAGTCCTTGCGGCCGAAGAGTATGAACTCGAACGCCCCTCCAAGAACTACCCAAAGCGCAGGTTGCTACCCCAATTAGAGGAGGAAGCACTTAAACCTACATCACCAACGCATGATGCGGGCGACCGGCCACCCCGTGGCCACGACAGAGAGGCCTCTCGGCCCTCCACTCAAGCCGCACCCCGGCGCCGCTCAAAAACCACCAAGTCATGGGAAAATGCGCCAGACCTGTGAGATATATTGAAGGACAAGGCAAGGCAAACAAGATCGATCTACGGATCACGTGGGCGCCCCACGGCACGAGACGGTACTCGTCATGCCGGATACAGTAAATCCGGCCGGGCCGAACACAGTAGACAAAGCTCGTTTGAGCTGCGTCGTGCTGTAGCCCAATACAGAGGCGCCGCACACCCACTATGCTTCACAAATGAAGTAATGGATCATCAAATCCCCGAGGGTTTCAAACCCGTGAACATCGAATCATACGATGGCACAACAGATCCTGCGGTATGGATCGAGGACTATCTCCTTCATATCCACATGGCCCGCGGTGATGACCTACACGCCATCAAATACCTCCCACTCAAGCTTAAAGGACCAGCCCGGCATTGGCTTAACAGCTTGCCAGCAGAATCAATTGGTTGTTGGGAGGACCTGGAAGCCGCATTCCTCGACAATTTCCAGGGCACTTATGTGCGACCACCAGACGCCGATGACCTAAGCCACATAATTCAGCAGCCAGAGGAATCGGCCAGACAATTCTGGACACGGTTCCTAACCAAGAAAAATCAAATCGTCGACTGTCCGGACGCAGAGGCCCTAGCAGACTTCAAGCATAACATCCGCGACGAGTGGCTTGCACGGCACCTAGGACAGAAAAAGCCGAAATCTATGGCAGCCCTCACGACACTTATGAACCGCTTTTGCGCGGGAGAAGACAGCTGGCTAGCTCGCAGCAATAACATGACCAAGAGCCCTGGTAATTCGGATACCAAGGACAGCAGTGGCAGGTCGCGTCGCAACAAGCAAAAGCGCCGCATTAACGGCGACAATGCTGAGGATACGGCAGTTAATGCCGGATTCAAAGGCTCTAAACCCGGTTAGCAGAAAAAGCCATTCAAAAGAAATACTCTAGGCACGTCTAGTTTGGACCAAATACTCGACCGCTCATGCCAGATACATGGCACCCCCGAAAAACCAGCCAATCACACCAACAGGGATTGTTGGGTGTTCAAGCAGGCAGGCAAGTTAAATGCCGAAAGCAGAGACAAGGGACTGCATAGCGATAACGAGGAGGAGCCCCGACCGTCGAACAACAGTGGACAGAAAGGTTTTCCCCCACAAGTGCGGACGGTGAACATGATATACGCAACCCACGTTCCCAAGAGGGAGCGGAAGCTTGTGCTAAGGGACGTATACACGATGGAGCCAATCACCCCAAAGTTCAACCCATGGTCTTCCTGCCCGATCACTTTTGATCGAAGGGACCACCCCACTAGCATCCGTCATGGCGGATTCGCCGCATTGGTTCTAGACCCAATTATTGACGGATTTCACCTCACTAGAGTCCTTATGGACGGCGGCAGCAGGCTGAACCTGCTTTACCAGGATACAGTGCAGAACATGGGCATCGATCCCTCGAGGATTAAACACACCAGAACGACCTTTAAAGGCATCATACCAGGTGTAGAAGCCAACTGTACAGGCTCAGTTACACTTGAAGTGGTCTTCGGATCTCCGGATAATTTCCAAAGCGAGGAGTTAATCTTCGACATAGTCCCGTTCCGCAGTGGCTATCACACACTGCTCGGGTGAACCGCATTTGCCAAATTCAATGCGGTGCCGCACTACGCATACCTCAAGCTCAAGATGCCATGCCCTCGAGGAGTCATCATGGTCAATGGAAACACCGAACACTCTCTCCGAGCGGAGGAGCATACGGCGGCTATCACAGCGGAAGTACAAAGCAGCCTCTCAAGGCAATTCTCCAGTCCGGCCATTAAACGTCCGGACACCGTCAAGCGCGCCCGGAGTAACCTACAACAAGACCGCCTGGCACGTTCCGAGCAAGCGTAGCAATGCGGCCCCAACCCCAGCCCTCGCGAACTTGCGAAACCAGTGTTGCGCGTACATAACTACGCTCTAGAAATACCATGGGCACAGGGGGAGGGGCACCATCACGGCACGCCCGAAACGCGGCTTAAACCGCACTAGGTGTTGCCGATTTCTTAATTTTCTCTTATTTTTAGGACTCCATTCTTCGGGAGGCTTGTCCGGCAGTACAATTGCCGCACAAACGATACAACCAGGGAAGCAGAAAGCTACGCTGCACTACGGAACTCTAAGGTGGTATCTATAACGAGCAGTATACCTGTTTCGCATAACATTCCGCAGCTCGCCCCTGGAAAGGACATATTTTATAGTCCCATCTTTTGCTTATCGCACTATTTGTATCGTTCTGCTTTGATCACAGCTTTTTTAAATAAACAATGCATATCTTCCGTCTATTATTGCATTACCTTTTTTACGAATATATGTTCATTAATGACATGTTGCACCTGTACGCTTTGGTACGGCCAATACGCCAGGGGCTCAAGTACCCCACAATACGGCGTGAGAAGTCCGAACACTTTCACAAGTGCGGCACCCCAAACTTATAGCATTATATGCATCGGCTCCGAATCATGTCTTGGGTCAAATGTTGGGTTTGCCCGGCTCCTATGTTTTGGTACCTTACGTTCCGTTATATCGGCTAAGGTAGCACTAGGAGAACTACTGCGATTGTGCCCTAGTTGAGCTGGGCTAAGCACCTCAGTAGAGAAAGCTAAAACTGACCGTCATGATAAGGCGAGAGCTGGTCGCTGTTCGAGAGGTTTTCGAGTCCCTAAAGACTTATGCCGCTTAGAGCGAGGAGTCGGCTTTGTCAGGCCTAGGCATGGATAGCGCCCCGAACTCGGTCTTCCGAACACTAGGGGCTTCGCTGAAATTTAAAATTATAGAATTCTATGGCTAAGTGAGAGTGTTCAAGCATTATAGTCCGATTGCCTTGTTTGTTGTGTTGAGTGCCTCCCTCGAAGGACCCAAGAATGGGAAAAAGAGCGCTCATGTTTATCCCGAACACCCCAGCACTCGTGGCATGGGGGCAGAAGCCGATGACTCGCCATCTCTCAAATTTGATAAACAGCCGCACAGAAGGTAATATTTTAAATTCAAAAGCGTTGCTTAGCGCATATGAACAAGTTTTCAGCATACAGGATCACAAATGCGAGTTTACTCAAAAATTACATCTTTGGAGCATTCACCCGCTATAAGGCGGGCACCCCTCAGGACGCCCTCATAATACGCTTCTGGGATGCGGTGCTCCTTGCCCGGCGGCGGCCCGTCCTTCACCAGCTTCTATGCATCCATCTTGCCCCAGTGCACTTTAGCACGGGCAAGCGCCCTACGGGCACCTTCGATGCAGACGGAGTGCTTGATCACTTCAAGCCATGGACAGGAATCCACCAGCCGCCTCACCAGCCCGAAGTAGCTCCCAGGCAGAGCCTCTCGAGGCCACAGCCGAACTATGAGGCCCTTTATGGCCTGTTCGGCAACCTTGTGGAGCTCGACCATTTGCTTCAGCTGGTCGCTCAAAGGCACCAGGTGTCCGGCCTCAGCATACTGAGACCAGAACACCTTCTCCGTCGAGCTCCCCTCTTCGGCTCGGTAGTAGGCGGCGGCATCCCACGCACTGCGGGGCAAATCTACGAATGCTCCTGGAGAGCTCCGGACTCGGGTAAGTAACAATTAATTCACTTTCACGTGCTTGCTTTGCATAATGAATGCCTTACCCGCCTCTATCTTCATCGCTTCAATTTCTTTGAGGGCTTTCTGGGCTTCGGCCTTGGCAGACTTCGCACTTTTATGGGCTGCCGCAAGCTCGGACGCTTGCGTCTTTGAGTTAAGCTCCAAACTCTCGTGTTTTTTCACAAGAGCCTGGAGCTCTTTCTGCACCTCCTCCACCCGCGCCTCCTGCTTCCCTCTCTCCGTGCGCTCCGCGGCCGCTCTGTTTTCGGCCTTGGACAGCGCTTGCTTAAGGGTTGCCACCTCGGTCATGGCCCCTATAATAGCACATTGATCCTGTCATTTTTTTCAACCACATCTTCTCTATATACTTGCGCAAGGTATTACTTACCTTCCTTCTCCTCAAGTTGCCTCTTGGCATGGCCGAGCTCGTTCTCGGACCGCGCAAGGTTTTGCTTCAGCGTATCCACCTCCGCAGTCAGTGCGGCGGAGGCCGGCAGCGAAGCCTGCATACGCATATTGACTTGATTATGTTAGACTCCTGCGAATGTTATTAGATCCTCTATTCGGCTTTTCTTTCCGAACGCCGAATAGAGCATCAGGGGCTACTGTCTATGCGGTAATATTTTTACATATTCTTTACTTACCTCAAAGCCTATTAGAAGGCTTTCACAGGCTTCAGTCAGTCCGCTCTTGGCGGACTGAACCTTCTGGATCACCGCACTCATAATAGTGCGGTGCTCCTCGTCGATGGAGGCGCCGTTAAGCGTCTCCAGCAAATTGTCCGGTGCCTCCGGTTGGACGAAGGTCACCGGCTCGGTAGGCTTGCTCCTCTTGGAAGGAGGCTGCCTACTGGAGTCTGGAGCCATTGAAGGTTCCGGCACGGTGTCCGGCTCAAGGCCGGACTCGGATCCCTTGGGGGTTTTATCCCCTTTGCGCCTGGAGTCCGGGAGGTCGCCTTGCGGCGCCTCCAGGACCACCTCCTCCTGACTTGGAACCTGTTGGGACAGCACCTCGGCGTCGTCCGTAGGGTGGGGGGAGGTAGCCGTCGGAAGCGAATTCACATCCGACGAATCCAGGGAACCGCTCGACGACACGTCGAGCCGGTCTTTAGGTGGCCTACATAAACATGTTCGACATAAGGAAAAGTTGTGCAATGGAGGAATACTATGAATCACTCTGGTATACGGACACTTACGATCTCGCCAGGGGCTTGGCCCTGTGCGGCCACTCCTCTTCTCCGTCGTCGGTGTTGGTGGAGCCGTCCGGAGGAAGGGTTTTCCCCTTCTTGGACCCTTCGGCCTCCCCAGTTGGGGCGGCCTCCCTTTTCTTCTCTCCCCCTACTGGAGGGGGAGAGGTCTCTTCTTCCTCCTCCTCATCTTCACGGGAGGAATGCGTCTTGGAGTTGTCGGATGATGAATCCGACACCCCCAGGCGTCGGGCACTCTTCCGAGTCCCCGTGGCCTTCTTCTTGGCCTTCTTCTCCCGCACCACATAGGGTGCCGGAACCAGCAGCTTCGCCAAGCGAGCGTCCGCTGGGCCTTCGGGAAAAGGAGCCGGACAGTTGATCTGTCCGGACGTCTCCTGTCAAAGGTAAGGGAGCTTAAGATCCCGCATATAGTCAAACCGTGAAAAACTAATACCCTGTAAAAGGTAAAAACAGCTTACCGCACTAGCGCGACGCTGCGTGCTGAATCCGCGATCCTCGGTAGAGGATGCAGGGGTCTCGGCGCCCTTGAAAAGCACCTTCCAGGCATCTTCGTACGTCGTGTCAAAGAGCCTGCTCAGAGTTCAGTGTTGCGCCGGGTCAAACTCCCACAGGTTGAAAGCCCATTGTTGACACGGGAGGATCCGGCGGATGAGCATAACTTGGACTACGTTGACAAGTTTGAGATTCTTGTCCACCAGGGTTTGGACGCATGTTTGGAGTCCGGTCAGCTCTCCTTCTTTACCCCACGATAGGCCCGTCTCTTTCCAGGAGGTGAGCCGCGTAGGGGGTTCGGATTGGAACTCGGGGGCTGCGACCCATTCAGGGTCGCGCGGCTCGGTGATGTAAAACCACCCCGATTGCCACCCCTTTAGGGACTCCACGAAGGAGCCCTCAAACCATAGGACGTTGGGCATCTTGCCCACCATGGCGCCTCCACACTCCGCTTGGGTGCCGCGCACCACCTTCGGCTTGACATTGAAAGTCTTGAGCCATAGGACGAAATGGGGGCGGATGCGGAAGAAAGCCTCGCACACGATGATAAACGCCGAGATGTTGAGGACAAAGTTCGGGGCCAGATCGTGGAAATCCAAGCCATAGTAGAACATGAGCCCCCGGACAAATGGGTGGAGAGGGAAGCCCAGTCCGCGGAGGAAATGGGGGAGGAACACCACCCTCTCATGGGGCCTAGGGGTGGGGATGAGCTGCCCCTCCTCGGGAAGCCGGTGCGCAATGTCGTTAGACAAGTATCCGGCCTTCCTCAGTCTTTTGATATGTCCCTCCGTGACGGAGGAGACCATCCACTTGCCTCCCGCTCCGGACATGGCTAGAGAAGGTTGAGGTGGGGTGTGCGGACTTGGGCGCTGGAGCTCGAGTGCGCCGAAATGGATAGGCAAAGAAGGAAGAAGGCGTGGATGAAAAGGTGGATCCTTATCCCCTTATATGGGCGGACGCGACTATGCGCCCCCACCAGCCTGGTAAAACTCGCTTATCTCCCAAGCGCCGTAGTCAATGGCGCGGTTGGGTTACCCACACCCGTATTGATGAGAATCCCGGAATAAGGGGACACGATCTCTGCTTTAACAAGACGTGCCAAGGAAACCGCCTCGCTAAACGCGCTGAGGTGGGACAGTAAAACGATTCGAATAAAGACTTGGCCGTGGTGTGATGTCACGCTACGGAATACGTCAGCAGATTAGATTTGTGTAAATATTATTCTCTCTATGGCAATATGTGAAAACTTATTTTGCAGAGCCGGATACTACCTTTGTGTTCAAAATCTTCTATGAAGTACTTGGAGGAGGAACCCGCCTTGCAATGTCGAAGACAATCTGCGCGCCGGACTCATCGTCATTGAAGCCTGGTTCAGGGGCTACTGAGGGAGTCCTGGATTAGGGGGTGTCCGGATGGCCGGACTATACCTTCGGCCGGACTCCTGGACTATGAAGATACAAGATTGAAGACTTCGTCCCGTGTCCGGAAGGGACTTTCCTTGGCGTGGAAGGCAAGCTTGGCGATACGGATATGTAGATCTCCTACCATTGTAACCGACTCTGTGTAACCCTAGCCCTCTCCGGTGTCTATATAAATCGGAGAGTTTTAGTCTGTAGGACGAACAACAATCATACCATAGGCTAGCTTTTAGGGTTTAGCCTCTCTGATCTCGTGGTAGATCTACTCTTGTACTACCCATATCATCAATATTAATCAGGCAGGACGTAGGGTTTTACCTCCATCAAGAGGGCCCGAACCTGGGTAAAACATCGTGTCCCCTGCCTCCTGTTACCATCCGACCTAGACGCATAGTTCGGGACCCCCTACCCGAGATTCGCCGGTTTTGACACCGACAAAAGGCTAGATGTTTGTGCTAAAAATTTAAATTTTCTTAGCCGTACTTGTGAACTTTGTAATGAACATGATCATTTCAGTACCCAATGCAAATTGTTTCATGATCGTACCATGTCCAAAAATTGTGATGACTTGATTTCCCTTGCACATCATAATGAACTTAGTTTGCTCTTGGGTTATGAAGAAATGAAATGTATAACTAAAGATATTCTGAAATTTTCCCTTGATAGAGTTCTTCATTTTGATCTAGAGGAAATTTATATGTATTGTGCTGTGAATTGCATTGAAAATCCTTATATTGCCAATTACATAAAGAAAAGAAAACAAATAGAGGATGAAGAGAATACTAACGAAAGGGAAGAGACTTCCCAATATTTTCCTATTATTTCTTTTGATGAACCAGGTAACGAGGAGGATCCTTCTATTCAACCAATCTTATTAATAAGGAGCTCCAAAAAGAGGATTGAACCCACACATGATGTGGTGAGGAAGAAGAAAAAAAAGGAAGAGAGGTAAAAAGATATCTCCCCCAAATAATGTTGTTCCTATTACTATTGTGCCTCATGAAAATATAATTGTGGAAGATGTCGTGGTTCTAACTCTGACAGTGAGGTAGGGGGTATGTATGGAGAGGCTAGATCTCAGCTATGGAGAATTGTAAATACACCAGGATGTACGAGTTCAGGCCCTTCGCGGAAGAAGTAACAGCCCTACGTCTCGGTGCCCGGAGGTGGTCAACTGGATTATGTGTGTATGAATTACAGGGGTGCCAACCCCTGCTACTGAGGAGGGGGTGGCTTATATAGAGTTCGCCAGACCCCTCCGGTCCTCAGTAATGCAGGGTTAAAATACATTAAGACTGGGCGTTACTGGTAACGTCCCTAATAAAGTGCTATGATGACCATAAAGACTACTTAATGGCCGACTGTTTGCTTGCGGAGTGACTTTAGATCGCCTGTCAGTCGAGTGGTTGGCTTCGTAGTCGAGTGGTAGCTTCCTGGTCGAGTGTCTTGAATCCGTTGAGTGGGATACCTTCAAGTCGATTGAAAGGTGACTTCTTCCAGGGATGTCCTTGGGTAGGGCTCTTAGGACAGGTCCATGCCCCTACCCTAGGTACATAGCTTCATCATTAGCCCCCGAATGGATCAAGGTTCGAGTGGGGAAGGAGTTGGGGGTCCTTCCGACTGGTTCTTAGAGTTATATGAATGTCTTGTACTAGATCAATCGTCATGGATGACGTTGTCAACTTCTTTCGGTCACCTTGATCCATTCTTGGTCTCTCGTCGAGTGAATTTCCTTACTTGCGGAATACCGAGTGCCGGCACGAGCGGGCTCTTCAGTTTGATGAGTTGTTCTGCGGCCCGCGGATTTTTTGGGATTTGAATTTCGGGAAGCGAGCGGGACGGGGGCGGCCGAAGTAATCGGATGGGATAGGATGGAAGCTCCTCGATCTCCGCGCCACCTTTTTCACCATGTACCACGCGCGCGCCTGTTGCGGGATTTGATGGGATCGCCTGGGCCTACCGGTCAGCCACTCGGAAGCGGCTCCTTATAAGTTGCCGGCTCGGGGCTCCCCAACAATGTGCTCTCGCCTTTCCTTCTCCCCCCACAAGGTCCTCTGCCACCTCCGCTCTCACCCTAGCGCTGTAGGTCCGTTCGAGCCTCGCCGGCGATGATGGTGAAGGACAAGACGTCGGCTTTGGAGCACGCGAAGAAGGCGGCGGTGCAGGGGAAGGGGAAGAAGTCCGCTCGGGGCGGATCTTCCTCGAGGACTGCTCTGCCCATGGATTGGATCCAGGGCGACTGGATGCCCTCGGTGATTCGGCAGGAAGATCTTGACGACATGGTCGAGGGGGAGTCATTCCCCATGAAGCTGCGCGTCTCCCAGGGAGAGAAGTCGAACCCCAACCTCGTGACGGTGAGTGCGTCCTCCTCGCCACCCATATCAATCACGGATTTTCTCTACCTCCTCATCCTTTTTTCTGGAGCTTTTCGAACTTCTTTGGAGCGCAGCTCCACCATTTCACTCCCAATTCCATCATGTATCTTGCGGCTTTTGTTTCCTTGTGCGAAAGTTTCTTGGGTTGCCGCCCTCATTGGGGACTCTTTAAACACATCTTCACTTGTCGTTCCCAATCGGTAAAGAAAGCCAAGTCGAGTGACGAACGGACGCAAGTGATCCAGCTATGCAGGGGCCTGGCGATCCAGATGAGGGGTAAAAGTTCTTTTCCGTCTATCACTTTTCTCGAGTCGGTCCGTGGTTGGCAGTCGACCTGGTTTTATTGCCAAGACCAGGTGACCCCAGGGCAGTCGACTGGTCTTCCCCCTTTCTCTCTGGACCGAGCTCAAAAGCCTGCCTCTCTGAAAGTGCTGCCGGAGGAAAAGGCGCAAGTCAAGGTGCTGGTTGGTCGAGTGGTTCAGCTTGTCTGAGAGGGCGTGACCGCCATGGACTTGCTGGAGGTCTTCCTTCGGAGGCGCATCCAACCGCTTCAGGCTCGTGACCACCCTATGTGGCTGTACTCGGGTCTCGACGACACCACTCGGGTTCACCCAGAGGAGATCACCGACGAGATGCTGGAAGGGTGGCTGTCAAGCATCACAGGGAACAAAGACAACCCCCGAGGAGCCAGGAGGGTTCCCCCGCTTGACAGTACATACGACGTGGACCAGGTCTGACCTTGTGTTCCCGACTGAGATCTTGCTTTCTTCATTTGCTCTCTTTGAATCGGTCGACTGACTTTCGACTTGTCTGCTATTCTCCAGGAAACTACAGAGATGTACTCGACACCCAACGGAGCACAGGGGCAGGCCGAGGAAGGGGAGGCGAGCGGAGGCGAAAGCAGAGACGAACAGGGGGAGTGGGAGTCTGACGGTGAAGGAGAGGGAGACGACGACGTCGACTCCAGCGAAGAGGAGGAGGAGGAGGAGGAAGCTGAACCTCCCCGCTCGGAAAGGCGATCCAAGCTTACACACGACCCTGCACGGGAACGTGGTAAGGCGACTGCTCCCATTGGGCAGTCGTCGAAGCGCCCTCGGACCTCTTCTCCAGCGCCGACTGAAAAAGCTCCCAAGCACCCCCACGCGGCGCCGTCCAAGCCACCCAAGGCTCTGCCCAAGATGAGGATGACTGTCCCCACCATTTCTGGGTAATGATAGAACTTGTTCTCCTTTGTCGACCGTGGACGGATCCTTGGTCGATCCACTGAGCCGACTGACGGTCTTTCAAAATTTGCAGCGTTGCTACTTCTGAGATCTCCACCAAGGACGATGATCAAGAGATGGAAGATGCTGTTACTTCCAACCCTGGTATGATTACTGATGTTCTGCCTTGAATCGACTGACGATTTCTTATAACTCTGGTCGATTGAATTTTTCCCGTAGCTCCTCCTCATGTTATTAACCTTCCTGATGACGAAGACGAAGCGCCGCTGAGAGTGAGGCGGAACAGGAAAGCGTCGGCTGGCGAGACTCCACAATCCACTCCGGCGCCTGAGGCCGTAGCTCGAGACGGTGGCGATACCACCCGGGCTTCTGTGACTTTCGCCAATCCTCTGACGAGTGTGTGGCCCTCGACGTCGACTGTAAATCCGCCTTCGCTCTTCGCCACACACCATGTCCCTGAGGACCAAGTGGGTGCAGCTAAGGAAGCTATACACCAGGCAGGCATCATGATGGAGCAAGTCAAGGTGGTTCGAGAAGCCAGCCAAGCGGCTTATGACGCGAGTTTAGCTCTTCAGAGTAACGTCCAGGTCAGTCGATTCACTGCTTGTTCTGTTAGGGTATGCTGTCTGAAGAATCTCTTTTCCGAAGATCTTTTAAATCTGTACACCCACTGGGTGTTTCTGTTAAGTTTTTTGGTCGAGTGGGGGCACGCTGAGTGCACCCACTGGGTGTAGTCCCCGAGACTACGGTGGACTGCTGGCAGTCGACTGTAGTCTTTATATTGTGTTGCTGTAGTTTTACTCCTTCACTCGGTCTGGCCAGGCCATGTCGAATGAAACTGTATCCGGTCGACTGCGGGCGTTCGATTTTTTTTAAAAAAACAGTGGGGGCACGCTGAGTGCACCCACTGGGTGTAGTCCCCGAGACTACTGTTGAATGTTTTTGATTCAGCTGTAGTCTTAGAAACGTCATCATTGTCTCTTGGTTACTCGGAAGCAACTTATCTTGGACCTCTGTCGACTGACTTTTGCAGAAATCCTGTGAACTTGTGGCTCTCTACACTGAGTTGGAGAACAAACAGATCCAGCTCGACCTTGACTTGAAGCTCGCTCAACAGAACCTGCAGAAGGCGCGAGACGAAGCAAAAGGTATGGCTGGCGAGGTTTCTCATTCTTGACGAGTGACTTCCCTTTCTTGCCCATTCTTGATGTTGAGTTCACTCAACGTTCTGTAGATAAACTGGAGGAAGCTCTGAAGAAGAAGGATCAAGATCTTGCCGAAGCACAGAAGGAGGCCTCGAGCAAAATGAAGCTTGCAGAAGAGAAACTGGCTTCAGTCGGAACTCTTGAACAGGAGAACTCCAGACTGAAAACTGCTCTCGAGACAGCTAATCGAGGGGTCAGCCGACTGAAGAACGACAAGATGGTTCTGCACGACCAGGCGGGTGAGCTGGCGGGGAAGGTAAACAATCTGGAGGCTTATCTCGATGGACTCACCAAGAAGCTGTTCGTCATGCTCGAAGGTAATTATTCCGACCCGGCTGTCTTGCAGTTACCAAGCCCGCGTAAGGCCACTGTCTTATTCTTGAATCGTGTTTGCAGAATTCTGCCAGAGCTTCAAAGAGGAAACCAGTCGAGTGGAGCCAGGCTTGGATCCCGCCAATTCTCTCGTGAAGGACGAGGCTGCTATGAACGTGCTCCGACTGGAGTCTCGTGTTACTAGCGTTGTTGATTATCTTGCTTGGCTGAAGGTTGCGATGTCGCGGATCGACACATCACTCTGGCCTGGAACGACACTTCAGAACGACCTCGAGTCCCTGATGGTTCGACTGGATGAAGTCCCGGGTCGAGTGGCGGAATGGAAGAAATCTTCTGCTACATGTGGTGCTGATGTCGCTCTGTCTCTGGTCCGCGTCCATTGCAAGGAGGCGCGAGAAGAAAAGCTGGCCGCCATCCAAGTTGCCAATACCAGGAAGCACAGCTTTCAAGACTTCATGGAGACTTTCATTGCTGCTGCTACTCGTATTGCAGACGGGATCGACTTGGACGAGTTCGTCGCCCCTTCCAGTCCTCCGCTTGAGGAATGAAAAAACTTTTATGCTTCACTTTAAATTTGCCTCGGAATGCCGAGTGGATTCTATAACCGTTAAACTCTGTCGAGTCGAGGGCTCGAGTACTTTGATCTGAGGTCTTGGACCTTTGGGTTTTATCCAAACTTGATTTATCGTTGAATATCTTTGGGAATTATCTGCCAAGTGGAACTTGGCCTTCACTCGGAATAACTTCGTATTTGTGGTGCAGCTCTGAAGGAAAAGGTAACAGTCGGTTCGCATCTTGCCGTCCTTATGGATTGGGACGTGTTCCGAACTTAGGCGAGCACTGGGCTGCAGCTAAGCCCCTGAGTGGGAGGTTTGCTTTCCACTCGGTGGGATTTTTGAACACTTAGGCGAGCACTGGGCTGCAGCTAAGCCTCCGAATGGGAGGTTTGCTCTCCACTCGGTAGGATTTTTGAACACTTAGGCGAGCACTGAGCTGCAGCTAAGCCTCGAGTGGGAGGCTTGCTCTCCACTCGGTAGGATTTTTATATACTTATGCGAGTACTTGGACTGCAGCTAAGCCCCCGAGTGGGAGGTTTGCTCTCCACTCGGTAGGATTTTCAAACACTTAGGCGAGCACTGGGCTGCAGCTAAGCCTCCGAGTGGGAGTCTGGCTCACCACTCGGTAGGATTTTCAAATACTTAGGCGAGTACTTGGACTGCAGCTAAGCCCCCGAGTGGGAGGTTTGCTCTCCACTCGGTAGGATTTTTATATACTTAGGTGAGCACTGGGCTGCAGCTAAGCCCCCGAGTGGGAGTCTGGCTCACCACTCGGTAGGATTTTCAAACACTTAGGCGAGCACTGGGCTGCAGCTAAGCCTCCGAGTGGGAATCTGGCTCACCACTCGGTAGGATTTTCAAACACTTAGGCGAGCACTGGGCTGCAGCTAAGCCTCCGACTGGGAGTCTGGCTCACCACTCGGTAGGATTTTCAAATACTTAGGCGAGTACTTGGACTGCAGCTAAGCCCCCGAGTGGGAGGTTTGCTCTCCACTCGGTAGGATTTTTATATACTTAGGCGAGCACTGGGCTGCAGCTAAGCCTCCGAGTGGGAATCTGGCTCGCCACTCGGTAGGGTTTTCATATACTTAGGCGAGTACTTGGACTGCAGCTAAGACCCCGAGTGGGAGGTTTGCTCTCCACTCGGTAGGATTTTCAAACACTTAGGCGAGCACTGGGCTGCAGCTAAGCCTCCGAGTGGGAGTCTGGCTCACCACTCCGTAGGATTTTCAAATACTTAGGCGAGTACTTGGACTGCAGCTAAGCCCCCGAGTGGGAGGTTTGCTCTCCACTCGGTAGGATTTTTATATACTTAGGCGAGCACTGGGCTGCAGCTAAGCCCCCGAGTGGGAGTCTGGCTCACCACTCGGTAGGATTTTCAAACACTTAGGCGAGCACTTGGCTGCAGCTAAGCCCCCGAGTGGGAGTCTGGCTCACCACTCGGTAGGACTTTTTTGCAAACTTAGGCGAAACGGATTCGCAGCTAAGCTACCCACTGGGGGATTTCGTACGCAAACAAAAGTGACAGCAATTACAGGAAGAACCGGGACACTCTTGTCTTTGATAAATATAAACTACAGAAGTTTTTCTTATTACACCTCATCCGAGTGAGAATTCAAGTGTAAAATGGACGGAGTAGTTCCGCATTCCAAGCTCGTGGCTCGTCGATCCGGCGATCAACGTTGTAGAGATGATATGCTCCATTGTGGAGGACTCTGGTGACGATGAAGGGGCCTTCCCAAGTAGGAGAAAGTTTGTGTGGTTTTTGTTGATCCACTCGGAGGACCAAATCTCCTTCTTAGAAGGCTTGGCTCTTCACATTTCTGGCATGGAATCGACGCAAGTCTTGCTGATAGATGGTCGATTTGATCATAGCCATTTCCCTCTCCTCCTCTAGGAGGTCGACTGCGTCTTGCCGGGCTTGCTCTGCTTCGTCTTCGTTATAAAGCTCGACTCTGGGGGCGTTGGGAAGTAGATCACTCGGCAGGACGGCTTCGGCTCCGTAAACCAGAAAGAACGGCGTTCTTCCAGTCGACCGGTTCGGGGTGGTCCTCAGTCCCCACAAAACTGACGGAAGCTCGTCGACCCAAGCGCCTGCTGCGTGCTTGAGATCACGCATCAGTCGAGGCTTCAGTCCTTTGAGAATCAGACCATTTGCTCTTTCAGCTTGTCCATTCGACTGGGGATGCGCGACCGATGCGTAGTCGACTCGTGTGCCTTGAGAGACGCAAAAAGCTCTGAACTTGTCTGAATCGAAGTTTGACCCATTGTCAGTGACGATGCTATGCAGGACCCCATATCTGAATATCAACTCTCTGATGAAACTGATAGCAGTGCTAGCATCAAGATTTTTGATAGGCTTGGCTTCAATCCATTTGGTGAACTTGTCGACTGCCACAAGCACATGTGTGAATCCGCTCCTGCCTGTTCTCAGTGGACCAACCATGTCCAGTCCCCAAACAGCGAAGGGCCAGACGAGTGGAATGGTCCTCAGAGCTGATGCTGGCTTGTGCGACATGTTGGAGTAGAATTTGCAGCCTTCACACTTGTTGACTATCTCTTTCGCCATTTCGTTTGCCCTGGGCCAGTAAAAACCCGCTCGGTATGCTTTGGCCGCGATGGTCCGAGAGGACGCATGGTGACCACAGGTCCCCGAGTGGATATCATCAAGGATTATCTAACCTTCTTCTGGCGTTATGCACTTCTGACCGATTCCAGTTGCGCTTTCTCTATACAACTGTCCTTTTATGACTGTGAAAGCTTTAGATCGACGGACGATCTGTCGAGCCTCTTCTTCGTCCTCTGGAAGTTCTTTCCTCAAGATATACGTGATGTATGGTATCGTCCAGTCGGGAGTAATTGCCAAGACCTCCATGACTAGGTCAACCACAGCAGGAATTTCGACTTTAGTCGGATCTGTGGCACTTTTCGGTTGCGGGGCTTCTTCTGTAAAAGGATCCTCCTGGACTGACGGCGAGCGGATGTGCTCCAAAAACACATTGCTGAGAACGGCTTCTCTCTTGGAGCCTACCTTTGCCAGATCATCAGCTGCTTGATTTTTCAGTCGGGGGATGTGATGAAGCTCTAACCCCTCGAATTTCTTTTCTAGCTTTCTTACTGCGTTGCAGTAGCCAGTCATAGATGGGCTTCTGACGTCCCACTCCTTCATCACCTGATTAACCACCAAATCTGAGTCGCCATAGACCATGAGGCGCCGGACGCCGAGTGAAATGGCCATGCGCAACCCATACAAGAGTGCTTCATATTCTGCTTCATTATTGGAGGAATCGAAGTGAATCTGGAGAACATATCTGAGCTTATCTCCTTGGGGGGAGACCAATACTACCCCAGCACCGGAACCATTCAGCATCTTAGATCCATCGAAGAACATGGTCCAGTGCTCCGAGTGAACTTGAGTCGGAAGCTGCTGTTCAATCCACTCGGCGACGAAATCTGCAATTGCTTGGGACTTGATAGCCTTCTTTGCTTCAAACTTGATATCTAGGGGAGGGAGTTCAATCGCCCACTTCGCCACTCGACCAGTTGCATCTCTGTTGTGCAAAATCTCTGACAGTGGAGCGTCGCTGACGACTGTAATGGAATGGTCAGAGAAGTAGTGTGCAACCTTCTTCATGGTCATGTAAATCCCATATACAAGCTTCTGGTAATGGGGATATCTTTGCTTCGAAGGAGTCAAAACTTCAGACACATAATATACTGGGCATTGAACTCTGAAGGCCTTTCCTTCTTCTTCCCGCTCGAACGTAAGTACTATACTGACAACTTGTCCCGTGGCCGCAATGTAAAGCAGCAGAGGCTCTTTACTGATTGGGGCAGAAAGCACCGGCTGGGTGGAGAGCAGAGCTTTGATTTCTGCAAACGCTGCATCAGCTTCTGGAGTCCACTCAAACTTGTCAGACTTCTTCATCAGTCGGTAAAGAGGCAACGCCTTTTCACCGAGACGAGAAATGAATCGACTTAGAGCGGCCAAGCAACCTGTAAGCTTCTGGACATCGTGCACACGCACAGGGTGCTTCATCCGGAATATGGTGCCAACTTTCTCGGGATTGGCGTCGATTCCTCGTTCGGAAATGAGAAAACCGAGTAACTTTCCACCTGGAACTCCGAATGTGCACTTTGATGGATTGAGCTTGATATCATATCCCCTGAGGTTAGCAAAGGTTTCGGCAAGGTCAGTCAGCAGGTCGGAACCTTTCCGTGACTTAACCACAATATCATCCATGTATGCTTCTACGTTCCGACTGATCTGAGTGAGCAAACACTTCTGAATCATCCTCATGAACGTGGCTCCAGCATTCTTGAGGCCGAAGGGCATGGTGACATAACAGAAGCACCCGAATGGGGTGATGAAAGCCGTTTTGATCTCGTCGGGTCCATACAGACGGATCTGATGGTACCCTGAATAAGCATCTAGAAAAGACAAACGCTCACACCCCGCGGTCGAGTCGACTACCTGGTCGATGCGGGGGAGAGGGAAATGATCTTTCGGGCAGGCCCGATTGATATGTTTAAAGTCAATGCACATGCGAAGTGACTTGTCCTTCTTAGGGACCATGACAACATTGGCGAGCCACTCGGAGTGGTAAATCTCTCGGATGAACTCCGCTGCTAAGAGCCGAGCCACCTCCTCGCCAATAGCTTTCCTCTTCTGGACGGTGGACCGTCGAAGATGTTCTTTCACAGGCTTGAACTTCGGGTCGACTTGTAGACGGTGCTCAGCCAGCCCCCTGGGAACTCCAGGCATGTCAGAAGGCTTCCATGCGAAGATGTCCCAGTTCTCACGGAGGAACTGGATGAGCGCTTCTTCCTATTTGGAGTCGAGCGTCGTTGAGATGTGAGTCGGAGCAGCATTGGGGTCGGTCGGGTGCATGTGAACTGGCTTAGTTTCACCGGATGACTGAAAAGCTGATTCTGAAGTTGGCTTCTTGGCTCGCAGCAATTCACTCGGATCAGCAGTCTTCTGGTACTCTTGCAGCTCGACTACTGACATCTGAGCATCAGCGATCTTTGATCCTTTCTGAAAACACTCCTCTGCTTTCTTCTGATTGCCTGTAACGGTGATCACACCTCTGGGGCCGGGCATCTTCAACTTGAGATACACATAGCACGGTCGAGCCATGAAGCGTGCATAAGCTGGCCGGCCCAGAATAGCATGATAAGCACTTTGGAAGTCCACAACCTCAAATGTCAACTTTTCCTTGCGGTAATTCTTTGAATCACCGAAAACCACATCGAGAGCAATCTGGCCGAGTGACTCGGCTTTCTTTCCAGGAATGACTCCATGGAAACTCATGTTGCTGGCACTGAGCCTGGACATCGGAATGCCCATCCCTTTCAACGTTTCTGCATACAGTATGTTCAGGCCGCTGCCACCATCCATCAGGACTTTGGTCAGTCGAGTGCCTTCGACAACTAGATCGACCACCAGAGCTTGCCTCCCAGGGGTGGCAATGTGCGCAGGGTGATCGGACTGGTCGAACGTGATGGCAGTCTGAGACAACTTCAGGTAGCTGGGTGTTGCCGGGGCAACCATATTCACTTCACGGTTAATGACTTTCAGTCGACTTTTGCTTTTGACATCAGCAAAAATCATCAAGGTGGAATTGACTTGGGGGTATCCATCGTCACTATCTTCTTTGTCCTCAACTCTGTCTAACTCTTTTTCCTTGTCTTTGGACTACTTGCCCTGAAACTACTGGATCAGGAGCTGGCACTGTCGAGTGGTATGCTTTGGGTAAATAAGATTACCCTCTTCATCTTTCTTGGTGTGGATGTGACATGGCAGATCCAAAACATCATTTCCATCTTGATCCTTGACTTTCTTGGGGTTCCAGGGCCCCTTGGGTTTTCCCTTGAATTTTCCCTGGGTTACGGCCAGGGCCTCCCCAGGAGCGGCTGGCTCGGCCTTCCGCTTCTGCTTCCAACTGAAATTGCCTCCGGTTTCCTGGGCGACTGCTTTCTGCTTGCCACTCCGGAGTCGATCTTCATCCTCTCCGTTAGGGTATTTGGCGGCAATTTCCATCATCCGATTCAGAGACATTTCTCCGGTCCGACCGAACTTCAGGTTCAACTCTCTGTTCTTGACGCCTTCTTTAAAGGCACAAACTGCTTGGTGATCTGGTACATTCTCAACTGTGTGATGCAAAGTGATCCACCTCTAGATGTAATCCCTAAGAGTTTCACTCGGTTTCTGCACGCAAGACCGCAATTCTGTAAGGCCTGCCGGTCGCTTGCATGTTCCTTCAAAGGTCGTGACAAACACTCGAGAGAGATCCTACCAAGTGTAGATGCTGCTGGGTGCTAACTGATTCAGACACGCTCTGGCTGAGCCCTCTAACAGGAGAGGCAAATGCTTCATAGCCACCTCATCATTGCCGCCACCAATCTGGACAGCCACTCGGTAGTCTTTGAGCCAAGTGTCAGGCTTAGACTCGCCGGTGAACTTGCTGACTCCAGTCGCCAACCGGAAGTTGGGAGGAATCACTGCGGCCCTGATGGCTCGACTGAAACACTCTGGCCCCGAAACACGTACTCTGCTGCTGGCAGGCGCATCCCTGTCGTGGCCTTCTCGGTGAGCTCTGTTCCTGTCAACCAGACCCTGAATGAGGATGGATCTCGCATCAAAGCCTGGGTCCCTGGGGTCGACTGGAACTCTCCGCCCAACACTGTGAGGGTGTCTGTCATCCTGCTGTCGAGGCGCATATGACCCACTCCTCGGGGGAGGGGTTGGCACTCGACGTCGATCGAACCGGTGGTCATACTGCTCATTTCTTCTATACTGATCGTGCCAGTCTCCGCGTCCCTCACGCATCGGGGGTGATCTTGGGCTGTGAGCCGACTGGACTGTATCCGTTGCAACGGATCGACCGTGGATCCTATTCCGCGACTGAGAAACAGCGGAATTCTGGTTTCCCGCTGCCCGGAGCAACGCTCTGATTTCCAACAAGCCCCTGCCAGCCTCCGACTGGGAGGGCTGAATCGATTCTGCTATACGGGCCACGGCTGCCAAATTCTGAACTGGGGTTCGATATACCTGCGTAGGTGGGAAGAGCTGACATCGACTGGACTCGGGAGCTCGCTGACGCGCTTGCTCGTCGAGTATTCGCTGGAGATTCTCCAATCGAGTGCGCTTGGCCAAGTTAGCCAAGCGCGCGTCCTCCAAGGCCCGGGCCTCGGGGGTTTCTCCGACGATAGGAGTGTGGAGTGCATCCATGTTCCGGCGGCGAAGCTCCTCTCGCTGCAATGACGTGAGAGGTTCGGGGAGATACTCATCGTGGGGATGCGACGGGTCGCCTCCACCCGCGCCTCCATCGGTGCGAACGGAAAACGGGAGGACTGTGTGTTCCATCGACCGCCAGAACCTCAGCCGTCGGGTCGCTGCTGTCGCACTCGGATGCGGTCTTCGCGGAGCCAGTCGAACAGGCCGTAGAGGGATTCGTCGGGCTCGATTGCCGCGACTTGTGGGGCTGCCGACTGGCGGGCCACAGCATGCCTCACCCACCTCTGAAGTCTCGACCGGCCGGAGCGCTTGCGCCGGTGGGAGACAGGGCGGGAAGATGACACGGGAGCCGACCGATACTGGGTCGACGACTGCCGCAGGAGGACGCCACGAACATATGCGCGGAAGTGCGTCGCACCACGAACGGGGAGGGCGTCGATGTCGAGTGGAGCCTCCTGAAGCCAAGCGGAGTTGTCGGCGATGAACGTGAGTGCGCCGAGACGGATCTCGCGGCCCTCCACCAAATCTCCACACGAAAACATGATCAAAGGGATCAGAAAAATCGCAACTTCTCCAACTAGGCGCTAAGACTCCTGCCCCACGGTGGGCGCCAACTGTCGTGGTTCTAACTCTGACAGTGAGGTAGGGGGGTATGTATGGAGAGGCTAGATCTCAGCTATGGAGAAGTTGTAAATACACCAGGATGTACGAGTTCAGGCCCTTCGCGGAAGAAGTAACAGCCCTACGTCTCGGTGCCCGGAGGCGGTCGACTGGATTATGTGTCTATGAATTACAGGGGTGCCAACCCCTGCTACTGAGGAGGGGTGGCTTATATAGAGTTCGCCAGACCCCTCCAGTCCTCAGTAATGCAGGGTTAAAATACATTAAGACTGGGCATTACTGGTAACGTCCCTAATAAAGTGCTATGATGACCATAAAGACTACTTAATGGCCGACCGTTTGCTTGCGGAGTGACTTTAGATCTCCTGTCAGTCGAGTGGTTGGCTTCGTAGTCGAGTGGTAGCTTCCTGGTCGAGTGTCTTGAATCCGTCGAGTGGGATACCTTCAAGTCGATTGAAAGGTGACTTCTTCCAGGGATGTCCTTGGGTAGGGCTCTTAGGACAGGTCCATGCCCCTACCCTAGGTACATAGCTTCATCAGAAGATAATGATACTTCTTATGATCTTGAAAATCTTTTTGGCACTTGCTTGGAAGAATATGATAATTGCTATACTATTGGTGCTATCCATACTATTAATGATGAGAGCGATTATGCTTATGATATGAAAAGGCCCAAGCTTGGGCATGCTATGTTTGATGAAGATGATGTTTTTGAGAATATATTTGCTGCAATTAATGTTTGTCCCAAGCTTGGGGATGCTACGTTTAATGAAGATGATATTTTTATCTCCCAAGTTTTGATATGCAAATTTATAATGATGATAGCATGCCTCCTACTTATGATGATTATTGTGATGATACATATGCTATAAAAAGTAGTGATGATTATATTTATAAAACTTGTCATGATTATGATTACCCTTTTTCTGAACATTACTCTTTTAATGTGGAAACAATTTATAGTATTCGAGTCTCTTATGATGCTCCCACTATTCCGATTGAGAAGAATTTTGCTTATGTAGAGAGTAGTAAATTTTCTATGCTTGTAGATCATGAAAAGAATGCTTTATGTGATAGTTATATTGTTGAATTCATTCATGATGCTACTGAAAATTATTATTAGGGAGGAACATATGCTTGTAAGAATTGCAATAATATCAAGTTTCCTCTCTACATGCTTAAAATCTTGAAGTTATGCTTGTTTTGCTTTCCTATGCAAGTTGATTCTTGTTCCCACAAGTTGTTTGATCACAAAATCCCTATGCATAGGAAGTGGGTTATACTTAAATGTGCTAGTCATATTCTTCATGATGCTCTCTTTATGTTACAATTCTTATCTTTTATGTGAGCATCATTCAAATCATCATGCCTAGCTAGGGGCGTTAAACGATAGCGCTTGTTGGGAGGCAACCCAATTTTATTTTCGTTCCTTGCTTTTTGCTCCTGTTTAGTAATAAATAATTTATCTAGACTCTGTTATGATTGAGTTTTCATGTTTTAGTTAGTGTTTGTGCCAAGTAGAACCGTTGGGAAGACTTGGGGAAAGTCTTATTGATCATGCTGTAAAAAAACAGAAACTTTAGCGCTCACAAGAATTGCTGCCATTTTTTATTGGAGAGCTCTATTTAGTTAATTCTTTTTTCAGATGATTAATAGATAAATTACTCAGGTCCATAAATTTATTTGAGAATTTTATGAGTTCCAGAAGTATACATTTGATCCATATTACTACAGACTGTTCTGTTTTTGACAGATTCTGTTTTTCATGTGTTGTTTGCTTATTTTAATGAATCTGTGGCTAGTAAAAGAGTTTATAAACCATAGAGAAGTTGGAATACAGTAGGTTTAACACCAATATAAATAAATAATGAGTTCATTACAGTACCTTGAAGTGGTGATTTGCTTTCTTATACTAACGGAGCTTACGAGTTTTCTGTTAAGTTTTGTGTTGTGAAGTTTTCAAGTTTTGGGTAAAGATTCGATGGACTATGGAATAAGGAGTGGCAAGAGCCTAAGCTTGGGGATGCCAAAGGCACCCAAGGTAAAATTCAAGGACAACCAAAAGTCTAAGCTTGGGGATGCCCCGGAAGGCATCCCCTCTTTCGTCTTCGTCCATCGGTAACTTTACTTGGAGCTATATTTTTATTTACCACATGATATGTGTTTTGCTTGGAGCGTCATTTTATTTAGTTTTGCTTGCTGTTTGAATAAAATACCAAGATCTGAAATTATTAAATGTTAGAGAGTCTTCGCATAGTTGCATAATTATTTGACTACTCATTGATCTTCACTTATATCTTTTGAGTTATATAGTTTGTCATTTGCTCTAGTGCTTCACTTATATCTTTTTAGAGCACAGTGGTGGTTTTATTTTGAAGAAATAGATGAATTCTCGTGCTTCACTTCTATTATTTTGAGAGTCTTAAATATCATGGTAATCTGCTTAAATAATCCTAATATGGCAGGCATCTAAGATTAGTAAAAAAATTCTTATGAGTGTTTTGAATACTAAGAGAAGTTTGATGCTTGATGATTGTTTTTGAGATATGGAGGTAATAATATCAAAGTCGTGCTAGTTGAGTAGTTGTGAATTTGAGAAATGCTTGTGTTGAAGTTTGCAAGTCCCGTAGCATGCACGTATGGTAAATGTTATGTAACAAATTTGAAACATGAGGTGTTATTTGATTGTCTTCCTTATGAGTGGCAGTCGGGGATGAGCGATGGTCTTTTCCTACCAATCTATCCCCCTAGGAGCATGCGCGTAGTGCTTGGTTTTTGATGACTTATAGATTTTTGCAATAAGTATGTGAGTTCTTTATGACTAATGTTGAGTCCATGGATTATACGCACTCTCACCCTTCCACCATTGCTAGCCTCTTCGGTACCATGAATTACCCTTTCTCACATTGAGAGTTGGTGCAAACTTCGCCGGTGCATCCAAATCCCGTGATATGATACGCTCTTTCACACATAAACCTCCTTATATCTTCCTCAAAACAGCCACCATACCTACCTATTATGGCATTTCCATAGCCATTCCGAGATATATTGCCATGCAACTTTCCACCATTCCGTTTATCATGACACATTCATCATTGTCATATTGCTTAGCATGATCATGTAGTTGACATAGTATTTGTGGCAAAGCCACCGTTCATAATTCTTTCATACATGTCACTCTTGGTTCATTGCATATCCCGGTACACCACCGGAGGCATTCATATAGAGTCATCTTTTGTTCTAGTATCGAGTTGTAATCATTGAGTTGTAAATAAATAGAAGTGTGATGATCATCATTTTCTAGAGCATTGTCCCAAGTGAGGAATAATAAAAAAAGAGAAAAGAGAAAGGCCATAAAAAAATAAAAGGCCCAAAAAAAGAAAAAAAGAGAAAGGCAAAAAAAGGCCCAAAAAATGAGAGAAAAAGAGAGAAGGGACAATTCTACTATCCTTTGCCACACTTGTGCTTCAAAGTAGCACCATGATCTTCATGATAGAGAGTCTCTTGTTTTGTCACTTTCATATACTAGTGGGAAATTTTCATTATAGAACTTGGCTTGTATATTCCAACAATGGGCCTCCTCAAGTGCCCTAGGTCTTCTTGAGCAAGCAAGTTGGATGCACACCCACTTAGTTTCTTTTGTTGAGCTTTCATACATTATAGCTCTAGTGCATCCGTTGCATGGCAATCCCTACTCCTTGCATTAACATCAATCGATGGGCATCTCCATAGCCCATTGATTAGCCTCGTGGATGTGAGACTTTCTCCTTTTTGTCTTCTCCACATAACCCCCTCATTATATTCTATTCCACCCATAGTGCTATATCCATGGCTCGCGCTCATGTATTGCGTGAAGGTTTATGAGTTTGAGATTACTAAAGTATGAAACAATTGCCTGGCTTGTCATCGGGGTTGTGCATGATGAGAGCATTCTTGTGTGACGAAAATGGAGCATGCCTAAACTATATGATTTTGTAGGGATGAACTTTCTTTGGCCATGTTATTTTGAGAGGACATGATTGCTTAGTATGCTTGAAGTATTATTATTTTTATGTCAATATAAACTTTTGTCTTGAATCTTATGAATCTGAATATTCTTGCCACAATAAAGAGAACTACATGGATAAATATGTTAGGTAGCATTCCACATCAAAGTTTCTGTTTTTATCATTTACCTACTCGAGGACGAGCAGGAATTAAGCTTGGGGATGCTGATACATCTCCAACATATCTATAATTTTTGATTGTTCCATGCTATTATATTATCAACTTTGGATGTTTATGGGGTTTATTATACACTTTTATATTATTTTTGGGACTAACCTATTAACCCAGAGCCCAGTGCCAGTTTCTGTTTTTTCCTTGTTTTAGAGTATCACAGAAAAGGAAAATCAAACGGAGTCCAATTGACCTGAAACTTCACGGAACTTATTTTTGGAAGGAAAGCAACACGGGAGACTTGGAGTCCACGTAAGGGAAGCAACAAGGAAGCCACGAGGCAGGGGGCCGCGCCCACCCCCTGGGCGCGCCCTCCACCCTCGTGGGCCTCTCGTGGTCCCCCCTGACGTACTTCTTCCGCCTATATATCTCCATATACCCTAAAAACTTCGGGGAGCACAATAGATCGGGAGTTCCGCCGCCAGAAGCCTCCGTAGCCACCGAAAGCCAATCTAGACCCGTTCTGGCACCCTGCCGGAGGGGGAATCCCTCTCCGGTGGCCATCTTCATCATCCCGGTGCTCTCCATGATGAGGAGGGAGTAGTTCTCCCTCGGGGCTGAGGGTATGTACCAGTAGCTATCTGTTTGATCTCTCTCTCTCTCGTGTTCTTGATTTGGCACGATCTTGATGTATCGCGAGCTTTGCTATTATAGTTGGATCTTATGATGTTTCTCCCCCTCTACTCTCTTTTAATGGATTGAGTTTCCCCTTTGAAGTTATCTTATCGGATTGAGTCTTTAAAGATTTGAGAACACTTGATGTATGTCTTGTCGTGCGTATCTGTGGTGACAATGGGATGTCACGTGATTCACTTGATTTATGTTTTGGTGATCAACTTGCGGGTTCCGCCCATGAACCTATGCATAAGGGTTGGCACACGTTTTCGTCGTGATTCTCCAGTAGGAACTTTGGGGCACTCTTTGAGGTTCTATGTGTTGGTTGAATAGATGAATTTGAGATTGTGTGATGCATATCGTATAATCATACCCACGGATACTTGAGGTGACATTGGAGTATCTAGGTGACATTAGGGTTTTGGTTGATTTGTGTCTTAAGGTGTTATTCTAGTACGAACTCTAGGGCTGTTTGTGACACTTATAGGAATAGCCCAATGGATTGATTGGAAAGAATAACCTTGAGGTGGTTTCGTACCCTACCATAATCTCTTTGTTTGTTCTCCGCTATTAGTGACTTTGGAGTGACTCTTTGTTGCATGTTGAGGGATAGTTATGTGATCCAATTATGTTATTATTGTTGAGAGGACTTGCACTAGTGAAAGTATGAACCCTAGGCCTTGTTTCCTAGCATTGCAATACCGTTTACGCTCACTTTTATCATTAGTTACCTTGCTGTTTTTATATTTTCAGATTACAAATACCTTTATCTACTATCCATATACCACTTGTATCACCATCTCTTTGCCGAACTAGTGCACCTATACAATTTACCATTGTATTGGGTGTGTTGGGGACACAAGAGACTCTTTGTTATTTGGTTGTTGGGTTGCTTGAGAGAGACCATCTTCATCCTACGCCTCCTACGGATTGATAAACCTTAGGTCATCCACTTGAGGGAAATTTTCTACTGTCCTACAAACCTCTGCACTTGGAGGCCCAACAACGTCTACAAGAAGAAGGTTGTGTAGTAGACATCAAGTTACTACTGGACCTCGTAGGTCGAACAGAGAATGTTCCGCACCAGAGTGGTATGGTAATCCTGTCCTGGAAGTCATGTTACTAGGCCATGGAAAACCTACGAACTATGAAGAAGCTATGATGAGCCTAGATTCCAATAAATGGCTTGAGGCCATGCAATCTGAGATAGGATCCATGTATGAGAACAAAGTATGGACTTTGGTGGACTTGCCCGATGATCGACAAGCCATTGAGAATACATGGATCTTCAAGAAGAAGACAAACGCTGATGGTAATGTCACCATCTACAAAGCTCGACTTGTCACAAAAGGTTTTCGATAAGTTCAAGGAGTTGACTACGATGATACCTTCTCACCCGTAACGATGCTTAAGTCAGTCCGAATCATGTTAGCAATTACCGCATTTATAAGTATGAAATTTGGCAAATGGACGTCAAAACTGCATTCCTTAATGGATTTCTTAAAGAAGAGCTGTATATGATGCAACCAGAAGGTTTTGTCGATCCTAAAGGTGCTAACAAAGTGTGCAAGCTCCAGCGATCCATCTGTGGACTGGTGCAAGCATCTCGGAGTTGGAAAATACAATTTGATGAGGTCATCAAAGCATATCGTTTTATACAGACTTATGGTGAAGCATATATTTACAAGAAAGTGAGTGGGAGCTCTGTAGCATTTCTGATATTATATGTGGATGACATATTGTTGATTGGAAATGTTATAGAATTTCTGGATAGCATGAAAGGATACTTGAATAAGAATTTTTCAATGAAAGACCTCAATGAAGCTGCTTACATATTAGGCATCAAGATCTATAGAGATAGATCAAGACGCTTGATAAGATTTTCAATGAGTACATACCTTGATAAAGTCTTGAAGAAGTTCAAAATGGATCAGTCAAAGAAAGGGTTCTTGCCTGTGTTACAAGGTGTGAAGTTGAGTAAGACTCAAAGCCCGACCATGGAAAAAGATAGAGAGAGAATGAAAGTCATTCCCTATGCCTCAGCCATAGGTTCTATAAAGTATGCCATGCTATGTACCAGGCCTATTGTGTGCCTTGCCATGAGTTAGGAAAATTATCCTTAGGTACCTTAAAGAGGACTAAGGAAATGTTTCTCGGTTATGGAGGTAATAAAGAGTTCGTCGTAAAGGGTTACGTCGATGCAAGCTTTTACACCGATCCAAATGACTCTAAGTCTCAATCCGGATACATATTGAAAGTGTGAACAATTAGCTAGAGTAGCTCCATGCAGAGCATTGTAGACATAGAAATTTGCAAAATACACACGGATCTGAATATGACAGACCCGTTGACTAAACCTCTCTCACAAGCAAAACATGATCACACCTTAGTACTCTTTGGGTGTTAATCACATGGCGGTGTGAACTATGGGTGTTAATCACATGGCGATGTGAACTAGATTATTGACTCTAGTGCAAGTGGGAGACTGAAGGAAATATGCCCTAGAGGCAATAATAAAGTTGTTATTTTATATTTCCTTATTCATGATAAAGGTTTATTATTCATGTTAGAATTGTATTGATTGAAAACCTAAATACATGTGTGAATACATAAACAAACACCGTGTAGACCCCTAAAAACACCGTGTCCCTAGTGAGCCTCTACTTGACTAGCTCGTTGATCAAAGATGGTTAAGGTTTCCTAACCATGGACATGTGTTGTCATTTGATAACGGGATCACATCATGAGAATGATGTGATGGACAAGACCCATTCGTTAGCTTAGCATAATGATCGTTCAGTTTTATTGCTATTGCTTTCTTCATGTCAAATACATATTCCTTCGACTATGAGATTATGCAACTTCCGGATACCGGAGGAATGCCTTATGTGCTATCAAACGTCACAACGTCACTGGGTGATTATAAAGATGCTCTACAGGTATCTCTGAAGGTGTTTGTTGAGTTGGCATAGATCGAGATTATGATTTGTCACTCCGAGTATCAGAGAGGTATCTCTGGGCCCTCTCAGTAATACACATCATAAGCTTGCAAGCAAATGACTAAGGAGTTAGTCACAATGCGATGTATTACAGAATGAGTAAAGAGACTTGCGGTAATGAGATTGAACTAGGTATGAAGATACCGATGATCGAATCTAGGGCAAGTAACATACCGATGGACAAAGGGAATTACGTATATGTTGTGATAACGGTTCGACCAATAAAGATCTTCGTAGAATATGTAGAGGGCAATATGGGCATCCAGGTTCTGCTATTGATTATTGACCGGAGAGGTGTCTCGGTCATGTCTACATAGTTCTCGAACCCGTAGGGTCCTCACGCTTAACGCTATATGACGATATAGTATTATATGAGTTATGTGATTTGGTGACCGAATGTTGTTCGGAGTCCCGGATGAGATCACAGACATGGCGAGGAGTCTCGAAATGGTCGAGAGGTAAAGATTGATATATAGGATAATGGTATTTAGACATAGGAAGTGTTTTGGGGGTACCAGGTACTTATCGGGTCACCGAAAGGGGTTCCGGGCACCCCCGGCAAAAGATATGGGCCTTATGGGCCAAGAGGGGAAACACACCAGACACAAGGGGCTGGTGCGCCTCCCATATGGGCTGGCCTAAGGAGGAGAAGGAAAGGAGAGAAGGGAAATGTAAGTGTGGATTAGGATTCCCACTTCCTTCCCTCTCCCCCCTCTCCCCCCCTCCGACAAACATGGCAGGGGGGCACGGCCAAGTGCAGGAGCCCAAGTAGGATTTGGACCTACTTGGGGCGCCCCCTGGCCTCTCCCCTCTCCCTCCCACCTATATATATATGAGGGGGGGTGATGAAGCTATGTACCTAGGGTAGTGTCATGGATCTGTCCAACATACCCTCCCCAAGGACATCTCTACAAAGAATCGGAAGCAGTCGAAGAGAAATCATCATCCGCTCGACCAAGAAGATGTGCTCACTCGACCACCTTGAAGACACTCGACCACCAGAAGATGAGAAACCCTCCACTCTGCAACGGTCAGGACTTAAACCATAGCTTTATGGGCATTTACAAGACTTTACTGCAGATGTTACCAGTAACGCCCCTCCTTTATGAGCATTGAACCTTGTGTAACGGAGGGGAGCTGGGGTCCTGGTGCACTCTATATAAGCCAACCCCCTCCTCTGGGACAAGGGTTCGCACTTTCTGTAATTCACACACATATATTCAGTCGACCGCCTCCGGGCTCGGAGACGTAGGGCTGTTACTTCCTCCGAGAAGGGCCTGAACTCGTAAAACTCGTGTGTACAACTCCTCCATAGCTAGGATCTTGCCTCTACATTCCTACCCCCTATTCTACTGTCAGTCTTAGAACCATGACAATTGGCGCCCACCATGGGGCAGGTGTCTTAGCGACTTGTTGGAGAAGTTGCAATTTTTCCGATCCCCTTCATCATGGTTCCAGGCGGAGGTTTGGCTGAGGGCCGCGACATCCGTCTCGGCGCGCTCGTGTTTGTCGCCGACGACTCCGCTTGGCTTCAGGAGGCACCACTCGACGCCGACGCGCTCCCCGCCCGCGGGGCGATGCACTTTCGCGCGTGCGTCTGTGGCGTCCTCCTGCGACAACCGTTGACCTAGTACCAGTCGACTCCAGCAGCTTTCCCCCTCCCTGCGACCTGCCGGAGCAAACACTCCGGTCGGTTGAGGCTTCAGCGGTGGGTGAAGCATGCGGTGGCCTGCCAGTCGGCCACCCCTCAAGGCGCGGCGATCGAGCCCGACGAAACTCTCTACGGCCTGTTTGATCTGTCGACTGGCTCCATAGAGACCGCATCCGAGTGCGACAGCAGCGACCCGGCGGCGGAAGTTTTGATGGTCAACGGACCACGCAGCCCTCCTGGCTTCAACCGTGAAGACGGAGGCGACGGGAATGGTGATCTGTCGCGCGTTCACGAGGAGTACCGCCCCGAACCCCTCTCCTTGCAGCAGAGGGAGGAACTTCGCCGTCGGAACATGGATGCATTGCCTGCTCCTATAGTTGGAGAAACCCCTGAGGCCCAGGCCTTGGAGCAGGCGCGCTTGGCCAACCTGGCTGAGCGCACTCGACAGGAGAATCTCCAGCGCGTACTCGACGATCGCGCTCGACAACGTGCTCCTGAGTCCAGTCGACGCCATCTTTTTCCACCTCCGACTCAGGTATACCGAACACCGATCCAGAATCTAGCAGCTGCTGCCCGGATAGCAGAGTCGATCCAACCTTCCCAATCAGAAGCTGGTCAAGGTCTGGTGCAGATCCGAGCCTTGCTCCGGGCGGCGGGAGAACATAATACGGTTGTATCTCAGTTGTGGAATAGGATCCACAGCAGATTCGTGATTGCAGACACAGTTCAGTCGGCCCATAGCCCAAGATCGCCTCCGAGGCATGAGGGACGTGGAGATCGACGAGATCAGTACAGAAACCGAGAGCAGTATGATCACCGAGTCGATCGTGATGATCGTCGTCGAGTGCCCACGCCTCCTCCAAGGAGCGGGTCGTACGTGCCTCGACAATATGAAGAAAGACGCCCTCACAGTGTTGGGCAAGGTATTCCAGTCGACCCCAGGGAGCCGGGCTTTGATGCGAGATCTATTCTCATGCAGGGCTTGGTCGATAGAAACAAAGCTCACCGAGAGGGCCATGACAGAGATCCGCAAACCAGCAACAGGGTGCATGTATCTGGTCCAGAGTGCTTCAGCAGAGCTATCAGAGCTGCAGTGATTCCCCCCAACTTCAGGTTGGCGTCTGGAGTTAGTAAGTTCACCGGAGAGTCCAAGCCTGACACTTGGCTTGAAGACTACCGAGTGGCTGTCCAGATTGGTGGCAGCAATGATGAAGTGGCCATGAAACACCTTCCTCTGATGTTGAAGGGCTCGGCTAGAGCATGGCTGAAGCAGTTAGCGCCTGGCAGCATCTATACTTGGGAAGATCTCACCCGAGTGTTTGTCAGAACATTCGAGGGCACTTGCAAACGGCCGACAGGTTTGACAGAATTACAGTGTTGTGTTCAGAAACCGAATGAAACTTTGAGGGATTATATCCAGAGATGGATCACCCTACACCACATGGTAGAAGATGTGTCAGATCATCAGGCAATTTGTGCCTTTAAGGAAGGCGTCAGGTATAGGGAGTTGAATATGAAATTCGACCGGACAGGAAATATGACTCTGGCTCGGATGATGGAAATTGCCACCAAGTATGCCAATGGTGAAGAAGAAGAGAAATTCCGGAGCGGCAAGCACAAAGCAGTCACCCATGAAGCCCGAGGAGGAAACTCCAGTCGGAAACAGAAGCTCAAGGCCGAGCCAGCTGCTCCGGGTGAAGCCTTGGCTGTAGTTCAAGGAAAGTTCAAGGGGAAGCCCAACGGGCCGTGGAACCCCAAGAAAGTAAAAGATCAAGATGGAAATGACGTGTTGGATCTGCCGTGCCATATCCACACCAAAAAAGATGAAGAAGGTAATCTCATTTACCCAAAGCACACCACTCGGCAGTGTCGGCTCCTAATCCAGCAGTTCCAAGAGAAATAGCCCAAGGAAAAGGAGAAAGAAGCAGACAAGGCTGAGGATGAGGAAGCGGATGATGATGGTTATCCCCACGTGAATTCCACTCTGATGATTTTTTCTGACGTTGAGAGCAAAAATCGATTGAAAGTCATCAACAGGGAAGTGAACATGGTCGCTCCGGTGACACCCAGTTACTTGAAGTGGTCACAGACTGCCATTACATTCGACCAGTCTGACCATCCAGCGCACATAGCCACCCCTGGGAGGCAAGCACTGGTGGTCGACCCGGTGGTCGAAGGCACTCGACTGACAAAGGTCCTGATGGACGGTGGCAGTGGCCTGAACATACTGTATGCAGAGACGTTGAAGGGAATGGGCATTCCGATGTCCAGACTCAGCGAAAGCCATATGAGTTTCCATGGGGTCATTCCAGGCAAGAAGGCTGCATCCCTCGGTCAGATTGCATTCGACGTGGTTTTTGGTGATTCCAAAAATTACCGCAAAGAAAAGTTGACATTTGAAGTTATGGATTTCCAGAGTGCTTATCATGCAATTCTGGGCAGGCCAGCTTATGCACGATTTATGGCTCGACCATGTTACGTGTACCTCAAACTGAAGATGCCTGGTCCCAGAGGAGTGATCACTATCTATGGTAATCGGAAGAAGGCAGAAGAGTGCTTCCAGAAGGGCTCAAAGATCGCCGATGCCCAGATGGCTGTGGTAGAATTGCAAGAATACCAGAAAAATGCAGATCCGAGTGACTTGCTATGAGCCAAGAAGCCAGCCACAGATTCAGCATTCCAGTCGTCTGGTGAAACGAAGTCGATTCACATTCACCCGACAAATCCCAATGCAGCTCCGACTCACATTTCAACTACACTCGACTCCAAATAGGAAGAAGCGCTCACCCAGTTCCTCCCTGAGAACTGGGACATCTTTGCATGGAAGCCTTCTGACATGCCGGGTGTTCCCAGGGAACTGGCAGAGCATCGTTTGCGAGTCGACCCTAAGGTGAAACCAGTCAAAGAGCATCTTCGACGGTCCGCCGTCCAGAAAAGAAAGGCAATCGGTGAAGAGGTGGCTCGGCTTTTGGCAGCTAAGTTTATCCGAGAGATTTATCACTCCGAGTGGTTAGCCAATGTTGTCATGGTCCCAAAGAAAGACGACTCACTTTGCATGTGCATTGATTTCAAGCACATCAATCGGGCTTGCCCGAAAGATCACTTCCCTCTCCCTCGCATCGATCAGATAGTCGACTCGACTGCAGGGTGCGAGCGTTTGTCCTTTTTGGACGCCTACTCCGGGTACCACTAGATCCGTCTGTATGGACCCGACGAAATAAAGACAGCTTTTATCACCCCGTTTGGGTGCTTCTGTTATGTCACAATGCCATTCGGTTTGAAGAATTCCGGAGCCACATTCATGCAGATGATTCAGAAGTGCCTGCTCACTAAGATCAGTCAGAATGTGGAAGCATACATGGATGACATTGTGGTCAAGTCACGTAAAGGTTCCGACCTACTGACTGACCTTGCTGAAACCTTTGCCAACCTCAGAAGGTATGATATCAAGCTCAATCCATCAAAGTGCACGTTTGGAGTTCTAGGCAGAAAGTTACTCGGTTTCCTTGTTTCCGAACGAGGAATCGATGCTAACCCAGAGAAAGTAGGCGCTATACTCCGAATGAAACGCCCTGTGCATGTGCATGATGTCCAGAAGCTTACTGGTTGCTTGGCCGCCCTAAGTCGATTCATTTCTTGCCTCAGTGAAAAGGCGTTGCCTCTTTACCGACTGATGAAGAAATCAGACAAGTTCGAGTGGACCCCAGAAGCTGATGCAGCATTTGCAGAGCTAAAAGCCCTGCTTTCCACCCATCCGGTGCTTTCTGCTCCAATCAGCAAAGAGCCTCTACTGCTTTATATAGCAGCCACTGGACAAGTCATCAGTACAGTACTTACGGTCGAGCGGGAAGAAGGAAAAGCTTATAAAGTTCAACGCCCAGTTTATTATATTTCTGAAGTCCTGACCCCGTCAAAGCAGAGATATCCTCATTATCAGAAGCTTGTCTATGGGATTTACATGACCACGAAGAAGATTGCACACTATTTCTCGGATCACTCTATTACAGTCGTCAGCGACGCTCCATTGTCAGAGATTCTGCACAACAGAGATGCAACTGGTCGAGTGGCCAAATGGGCGATTGAACTCCTTCCCTTGGATATCAAGTTTGACGCAAAGAAAGCTATCAAGTCCCAAGCAATAGTAGATTTCCTCGCCAAGTGTATCGAACAACAACTGCCGACTCAAGTTCACTCCGAGCACTGGACCATGTTTTTTGACGGATCCAAGATGCTAAACGGTTCTGATGCTGGAGTAGTTCTGGTATCCCCCAAGGAGACAGGCTCAGATATGTCCTCCAGATTCACTTTGATTCCTCCAACAATGAAGCAGAATATGAAGCACTCCTGTATGGGTTGCGCATGGCCATCTCACTCGGTGTCCATCACCTCATGGTCTATGGCGACTCAGATTTGGTGGTTAATCAAGTGATGAAGGAGTGGGACGTCAGAAGCCCGGGCATGACTGGTTACTGCAACGCGGTGAGAAAGCTTGAGAAGAAGTTTGAGGGGTTAGAACTCCACCACATACCCCGACTGAAAATCAAGCAGCCGATGACTTAGCAAAGATAGGTTCCAAGAGAGAAGCCATTCCCAGCAATGTGTTTTTGGAGCATATCCACTCGCCGACAGTTCAGGAAGATCCTTTTACTGAGGAGCCCCCGCAACCTAAGAGCGCCACAGATCCGACTGAAGTCGAGGTCCTAGCCGTGGTCGACCTGATCATGGAGGTTCTGACCATTACTCCCGACTGGACGGTGCCCTACATTGCGTACATCCTCAGGAAAGAACTCCCAGAGGATGAAGAAGAGGCTCGACAGACCGTCCGTCGATCCAAGGCCTTTACTGTGATAAGAGGACAACTGTTCAGGGAAAGCGTGACTGGAGTTGGCCAGAAATGCATAACACCAGAAGAAGGTCGAATGATCCTCAATGACATCCACTCGGGGACCTGTGGTCATCATGCATCCTCTCGGGCCATCGTGGCTAAAGCATATCGAGCTGGATTCTATTGGCCATGAGCAAATGAAATGGCGAAAGATATAGTCGACAGATGTGAAGGCTGCCAGTTTTACTCCGACATGTCTCACAAGCCAGCGTCAGCCCTGAAGACCACCCCCCTCGTCTGGCCCTTTGCTGTTTGGGGACTGGATATGGTTGGACCACTGAGAACTGGCAGGAACAGCTTCACTCATGTGCTCGTTGCAGTCGACAAGTTTACCAAATGGATCGAAGCTAAACCTATCAAGAACCTTGATGCTAGCACCGTTGTCAGTTTTATCAGAGAATTGGCATTCAGATATGGGGTCCCACACAGCATCATCACGGACAACGGGTTGAACTTTGATTCCGATGAGTTCAGAGCTTTCTGCGCCTCTCAGGGCACTCGAGTCGACTATGCTTCAGTCGCTCACCCGCAGTCGAACGGACAAGCAGAAAGAGCCAATGGCCTAATTCTCAAAGGGCTGAAACCCTGACTGATGCGTGATCTCAAACACGCAGCAGGCGCTTGGGTTGATGAACTTCTGTCAGTTCTGTGGGGTTTAAGGACAACTCCTAATCGGTCGACTGGACGAACTCCTTTCTTCTTAGTCTATGGAGCCGAAGCTGTTCTACCAAGTGACCTGCTCCACAACGCACCCCGAGTCGAGCTCTTCTCCGAAGAGGAAGCAGAACAGGCCCAGCAAGATTTAGTCGATCTCTTAGAGGAGGAAAGAGAGATGGCCTTGATCCGGTCGACCATTTATCAACAAGACTTACGTCGATTCCACGCCACAAATGTGAGGGGTCGAGCCTTTCAAGAAGGAGACCTGGTTCTCCGAGTGGATCAACAGAAACCGCACAAGCTTGCCCCGACTTGGGAGGGCCCCTTCATCATCACCAAAGTTCTCCACAATGGAGCATACCATATTTACAGTATTGAGCATCAGAAAGACGAGCCACGGGCTTGGAACGCGGAGCTGCTCCGCCTCTTTTATAGTTAAGCACTCGTTCGAATAAAATGTAATAAGAAACACCTTTGTAATTTGTTTATCAAAGACAAAAGCTTATGGTCCTATCATTCGATTGGTGTGTTCTTATTTACTTCTGAAATCCCCCAGTGGGTGGGCTTAGTCGCGAATCCGTTTCGCCTAAGTTCGAAAGAAAATCCTACCGAGTGGAGAGCAATCCTCCCACTCAGGGGCTTAGCTGCAGTCCAGTACTCGCCTAAGTTCTCCCACTAGGAGGCTTAGCTGCAGTCCAGTACTCGCCTAAGTTTGAAAAAATCCTATCGAGTGGAGAGCAATCCTCCCACTCGGGGGCTTAGCTGCAGTCCAGTACTCGCCTAAGTTCTCTCACTAGGAGACTTAGCTGCAGTCCAGTACTCGCCTAAGTTTGAACAAATCCTACCGAGTGGAGAGCAATCCTCTCACTTGGGGGCTTAGCTGCAGTCCAGTACTCGCCTAAGTTTGAAAAAATCCTATCGAGTGGAGAGCAATCCTCCCACTCGGGGGCTTAGCTGCAGTCCAGTACTCGCCTAAGTTCTCTCACTAGGAGACTTAGCTGCAGTCCAGTACTCGCCTAAGTTTGAACAAATCCTACCGAGTGGAGAGCAATCCTCTCACTTGGGGGCTTAGCTGCAGTCCAGTACTCGCCTAAGTTCTCTCACTAGGAGACATAGCTGCAGTCCAGTACTCGCCTAAGTTTGAAGAAATCCTACCGAGTGGAGAGCAATCCTCCCACTCGGGGGATTAGTTGCAGTCCAGTACTCGCCTAAGTTCTCTCACTAAGTTTGAAAAAATCCTACCGAATGGAGAGCAACCCTCCCACTCAGGGGCTTAGCTGCAGTCTAGCACTCGCCTAAGTTCTCCCCTAAGTTGTCCCACTAGGAGACTTAGCTGCAGTCCAGTACTCGCCTAAGTTTGAAAAAATCCTACCGAGTGGAGAGCAACCCTCCCACTCGGGGGCTTAACTGCAGTCCAGTACTCGCCTAAGTTTGAAAAAATCCTACCGAATGGAGAGCAACCCTCCCACTCAGGGGCTTAGCTGCAGTCTAGCACTCGCCTAAGTTCTCCCACTAGGAGACTTAGCTGCAGTCCAGTACTCGCCTAAGTTTGAAAAAATCCTACCGAGTGGAGAGCAACCCTCCCACTCGGGGGCTTAGCTGCAGTCCATCACTCGCCTAAGTTCTCCCACTAGGAGACTTAGCTGCAGTCCAGTACTCGCCTAAGTTTGAAACATATCCCTATCCACGAGGACGACGAGGTGCAGGTCGACTGCAACCTTCTCCTTCAGAGCTACGTCACAAGTACAACGTCCGTTCCATCCCTATCCCTAAGGATGACGAGGTGCAGGTCGACTGCAACCTTCTCCTTTGGAGCTACGGCACAAGTACAACGTCCACTCCATCCCTATCTGCAAGGACGACGAGGTGCAGGTCGACTGCAACCTTCTCCTTTGGAGCTACGGCACAAGTACAACGTCCGCTCCATCCCTATCCGTTGAGGTGCAGGTCAACTGCAACCTTCTCCTTCGGAGCTACGGCAGAAGTACAACGTCCGCTCCATCCCTGTCCACAAGGACGACGAGGTGCAGGTCGACTGCAACCTTCTCCTTCGGAGCTACCACACAAGTACAATGTCCGCTCCATCCCTATCTGCAAGGACGATGAAGCGCAGGTCGACTGGAGCCGCCACCTCAGAGCTGCGTCTCCAGCACAAAGACTATTCCAAGCAGTGAGCAAAGTCCATTCGAAGGCAAACACAAGCACATTCAGAGATAAACCAAATTCAGATAAATCCTAAAAGTTCCAAGCAGAAAATCAAAAGTACTCGGGCATCAAGCCCGAAGGAGTTCAACGGTTACAACAATCACTCGACATTCCGAGGCAAATTTAAAGCAGATTCAAGTTTCATAAGTTTGTTCACTCGGCCGGAGGAGGGCTGGCAGGCTCCACGAATGAGTCCAGATCGATCCCATCAGCGATCCGAGTGGCGGCAGCAATGAAAGTCTCCATGAAGGACTGGAAGTCATGCTTTTTGGTGTTACCGACTTTGATCGCAGCCAGCTTGTCTACACGAGCCTCCTTGCAATGGACTCGCACCAAGGATAGCGCCACATCAGCACCACACCGGGCGGAGGATTTCTTCCATTCTTGCACTCAGTCAGGGATCTCGTTCAGTCGAGTCATCAGAGATTCCAGGTCATTTTGGAGCATCACCCTCGGCCAAAGCGATGAGTCGATTCGGGAGACTACCTCCTTCAGGCGCGTGAGGTAGCTTGTGGCGCTGGCGATACGAGACTCCAGTCGGAGCACGTTCATTGCAGTTTCGTTGCAGACTAGAGAAGCGATAGGGTCCAGACCTGTCTCGACCCTTCCAGTTTCCTCGTCGAAGTCTTGACAGAATTCTGCAGCCAAAAATTAGTCAATCGATCGAGCAAGATCCGATCGCAAGCATCAACACAGTCGGATTAAAGAAATACCTTCCAGCGTGAGATAAAGCTTCTTGGCAAGAGTCCTCAGATAAGCTTCCATGTCATTCCTCTTGCGGATCGCAGACTCCAACTTTTCATTCAGGGCGACCTTGTCCTTCTTCAGACTAGTCACTTTGCGGTTAGCTTCATTAAGACAAGATTTCAGTTTGTTCACCTCTCCTTCCAGCGTTCTGATTGAAGCAAGCTTCTGGTGTGCGAGAGCAGTTTTATCTTGGACTGCTTTTTGTGCGGCGGCGAGGTCCAAGTCCTTCTTCTCTAGAGCCAACTTCATTTTCTCTACAAAAGAAACAATCAAATCAAAGAAGAGATCAAAGAAATATATCGAAAGTCAGTCGACAGTCAGTTACCTTCCATACCAGCGGCTTCGTCTTGAGCTTTCTTCAGATTCTGCTGGGCTAATTCCAAGTCGAGGTTGAGTTTCCTCTGCTTCTCCTCAAGTTTAGCAAACTTAGAAATAAGAGTGCAAGACTTCTGCAGAAGGCAAAAGACGGATCAGTCGATAAGATCAAAGGTTGTTTACTTCCGAGTGAATATAACCTAAAGAAGTTCGCTTAGACCCCAGCCGACTGCACACATTCAACTGCGGTCTCAGGGGCTACACCCAGCGGGTGCACTTGGCGTGCCCCCGCTGACTAAGACTCAACTCGACCGGTCCGCCTGGACCAAAAAAAAGCTGTTCAGACCCCGGCCGACTGCCAGCAGTCGACTGTGGTCTCGGGGACTACACCCAGTGGGTGCACTTGGCGTGCCCCCACCGGTTCACATCCCACTCGCCCAGACCGAGTGGAAGAATGAAACTACTCGATCGGTCCACCTGAGTCGAGTGTAAAGAGTTAAAAAGAAAGGAAAGAAGAACTCAGACCCCAGTCGACTGCCAGCAGTCGACCGCGGTCTCGGGGACTACACCCAGTGGGTGCACTTAGCGTGCCCCCACCGGTTCAGATACCACTCGCCGAGACCGAGTGGAAGAACGAAACTACCAAAAACAAAAAAAAAACACCCAGTGGGTGCTCTAATTCGACGCAAACAACAGCAGATTGTGTAGAAGAAGATTTTTTTCGAGTAACATTTCCTCACAGAGCAAAAACAGTCAGAAAGTCTACTCACCTGGACATTGGCCCGAAGAGCAGCACTGGCGTCGTAGGCAGCCTGGCTGTTCTCATGCACCGTCTTCACCCGCTCCATCATCATGCCAGCCTGTCGGATGGCTTCTGTAGCCGCTTCCGACTGGTTGTCCGGGATGGGATAGCTGGTGAAAAAGTGAGCAGACGACCCAGGTGCGGCGGCTTGGAGCTCTGTGGTGTGGAGTTGGACGACTGAAGGAATCACAGGCGCAGTCAGCAGTGTGGGGCGCTCACTCGACAAGGGCGCAGCGAAGGTCACAGAGGCCCTGCCCACGTCTTCAGGTTGACGGACGGGAGGTGTCGTAGTGGGTTCTTGCCGAGACATCCTACCAGCTGCTACCTTCTTGCTCTTCCTGGGCTTAAGAGCCACATCTTCATCGTCATCTGGAAGATCGATGACGTTGGGTGGAGCTGCAAGGCAGATCATTCGACCCCAAGTGAACCACTCGAACGCAATCGACCAAAGAATCAAGAACAAAATCACAAGAGTTTATACCTGGGTTGGAGGTTACCGCATCTTCCATTTCCTCATCCCGGTACTGGAAAGAAGAGGTTCCTGACGTAGCAGCACTGCAAAGACCCGCATTCAATCGGTTACGTCCGGTTAATCGAGTCGACGAAAGGGACAAGTCAGATGGTTACCCGGAGATAGTAGGAACGGTCACTTTGATCCTGGGCAAAGCTTTTGGCAGTTTGGAGGAGGTGGCTTTCGGCGCTGGAGGCGGCGCAACTTTGGACTGCTTTGGAGCCTTCTCAGTCGGCGTTGGGGAAGACATCCTGGGACGCTTCGAAGACTATCCAATTGGCGCGGCCACCAAGTTCGGAGCGCTCGCCGGGTCGTGAGCGTGTTTGGATCTCCTCTCCCTGCGAGGAGGCGAGTCGACTTCTTCGTCATCAGTCGATTCGTCGCTCTCCTCGTCCTCCTCGGCATCCGAATGCTCCTCTTCGCTCTCGCCCCCGCTCGCTTCTTCCTCGGCGTCTTGGTCCTGCACTCCGTTGGGCATTGAGTACATGTCGATGAGGGCCTGAAAAGACAACGATCAAAGGAAATTCGGTCGACCATAAACAAGATATCACACGGTGAATCGGAAAGATACTTGATAAAACAGAATTATACCTGCTCCGGCTGGTGCGAGTTGTCGAATGGAATCACCCTCCTAGACCCCCGAGGGTTGTCTTTGTTGCTGGTGATCCCCGTCAACCACTTCTCCAAGGTATCCTCGCTGACATCCTCCGGGTGGATCCGAGTGGAATCCTCGAGCCCAGAGTACATCCACATCGGATGATCACACGCCTGAAGCGGTTGGATGCGTCGACTGAGAAAGATCTCCAGCAGGTCCATCCCGGTCACCCCGTCGCGGACAAGTTGGACGACCCGCTCGACCAGCACCTTGACCTGCGCCTTCTCTTCTGGAACTACCTTCAGGGGGGCGGGCTTCTCCACTCGAGCCAAGGAAAAGGGAGGAAGTCCAGTCGACTGACCCGGGGTCGGCTGATCCTTGCAGTAGAACCAAGTCGACTGCCAGCCCCGGACCGAGTCGAGAAGGATCATGGCTGGGAAAGTACTCTTGCTCCTCATCTGGATCCCCAGACCCCCGCACATCTGGATCACTTGTGTCTTCTCGTCACTCGATTTGGCCTTTTTGACCGACTGGGAGCGGCAGGTGAAGATGTGTTTGAAAAGACTCCAGTGCGGTCGACAGCCCAAGAAATTTTCACACACCAACACGAAAGCGGCCAGATAGACTATGGTGTTTGGAGTGAAATGGTGAAGTTGAGCCCCAAAGAAGTTCAAAAAACCCCGGAAGAAAGGATGGGGAGGCAGTGAGAATTCGCGATCTAGTGGGTGGCAAGGAGAACACACTCACCCTCCCTTGGCTGCGGCTCGGTTTCGTTCCCCGGGAGCCATGCCGACTTGTGGGGGCTCAGTCCCCCCTCCACCAGGTCGTCGAGGTCGTCCTGGGTGATTGTCGAGCGGATCCAGTCGCCCTGGATCCAGCCCGGCGGCAGGCCGGATCTCGACGAGGATCCGCCCCGGCTGGTCCGCTTGCCCTCCGCCTTCGCGGTCGCCTTCTTCGCGCGTTCCAGCGCCACCGTCTTCTCTTTCCCCATGGCAACGGGTCGAGCTCGAGTGAGAGTCCGGCGACGAGAGCGGAAGCGAGCATGGCGGAGAGATCGGGAGAAGAAGAAGAGAGAATGGGAGCGCACGGGGCAGAGGCCTAATCCGGGGCCTTTTATAAGGTCGTCACCCGAGTGACTGGCTGGTGGACCCAGACAATATAAACAAATCCTGCAACAGTCGCGCGCGCAGTACGTGGCGAAAAAGGTGGCGCGGGGATCGAGGAGACTTGCCTAATCCATCTCGATAACCTCGGTTCCGTCCGTCTGGCGCGCTTCCCAAAATTCGAATCCCGCGAAATCCGCGGAGAGCAGAGCGACCTGTCAGACTGAAGACAAACATCCTCTACATCATCATTTGGAATTCTACCATGAAAATTCACTCGACAAAAACCAAGAATGGACCAAGGCGACTGAGAAAGGAGTCGACGTCGTCACCTCAACTCATTGTTCCAGAACAAGATATACTCATAGCAAAGAATGGGTCAGAAGTGTTCCCAACTCCTTCCTCACTCAAACCCTGATCCATTCGGGGGCTAATGATGAAGCTATGTACCTAGGGTAGGGTCATGGATCTGTCCAACATACCCTCCCCAAGGACATCTCTACAAAGAATCATAAGCAGTCGAAGAGAAACCATCATCCACTCGACCAAGAAGATGTGCTCACTCGACCACCTTGAAGACACTCGACCACCAGAAGATGAGAAACCCTCCACTCTGCAATGGTCAGGACTTAAACCATAGCTTTATGGGCATTTACAACACTTTACTGCAGACGTTACCAGTAACGCCCCTCCTTTATGAGCATTGAACCTTGTGTAACGGAGGGGAGCTGGGGTCCTGGTGCACTCTATATAAGCCACCCCCTCCTTTGGGACAAGGGTTCGCACTTTCTGTAATTCACACATATATATTCAGTCGATCGCCTCCGGGCTCCGAGACGTAGGGCTGTTACTTCCTCCGAGAAGGGCCTGAACTCGTAAAACTCGTGTGTACAACTCCTCCATAGCTAGGATCTTGCCTCTACATTCCTACCCCCCTATTCTACTGTCAGTCTTAGAACCACGACAGGGGGCGCCTAGCACAACCCACCCAATTGTTTAGCCGTGTGTGGCGCCCCCCTCCACCGTTTACACCGCCGATCATATTTTCATAGTGCTTAGGCAAAGCCCTACGAGGATCACTTCACCATCACCGTCACCACACCATCGTGCTGACGGAACTCATCTACTACCTCGGCGTCTTGCTGGATCAACAAGGCGAGGGACGTCACCGAGCTGAACGTGTACAGAACGCGGAGGTGCCGTGCGTTCGGTACTTGATCGGTTGAAGCGCGAAGAAGTTCGACTACATCAACCGCGTTGTGAAACGCTTCCGCTTATAGTCTACGAGGATACGTAGACACACTCTCCCCCTTGTTGCTATTCATCTGCATGGATAGATCATTGTGTGTGTGTAGATTATTTTATATTTTTCATGCAACGATTCCCAACAATATAGGACGATGCTATTTGGTCACAGAAAGGTTTAAGAATGTATCGGGTAGTCATCGGGTCACCGGAAGGGGTTCCGGGAAACCTACGGGGAGTATATGGGCCTAATGGGCCAAGGGGAGGCACACACCAGCCCACAAGGGGCTGGCGAGCCCTCTCCCTGGCCGCCGGCCCTAGGGAAGGAAAGGGAGGAGGGCTAGCCCCTTCTGCCTTCCCCTCCACATGGGAGAAAGGAAAAGGGGGGGGGGGCAACCCCCTCCTGCCTCCTCCCGCGCTTGAGAAGGCAAGGGGGGTGGGCAGGGCAGGGCAGACGCCCAAGGTGGCCGCCGGCCCCTTTGGGGAACCCTAGGCTGCCTCGGCTCCTCCCCCCACCTATATATATATATGTGTGTGTGGATGGAGAGGGGCAAGACACACCACGATCTCCAAGCCGTGTGCGGCACTCCTCCCCCTCTAGTTCACCCCCGGTCATATTTTCGTAGTGCTCGGTGAAGCCATGTGGAGATAGTTGCATCATCAATGTCACCACGCCGTCGTGTTGCCGAAACTCATCTACTACTTCACCCGTCTTGCTGGATCAAGAAGGCGAGGACGTCATCGAGCTAAACGTGTGCTGAACACGGAGGTGTCGTACGTCTGATATTTGATCGGGCGGATCGTGAAGGTGTATGACTACATCAAACGTTTTGATAAAAACTTCCGCTAAACGGTCTACGAGGGTAAGTAGACATACTCTCCCCTCTCGTAGCTATGCATCTCCATGGATAGATCTTGCGTGTGCGTAGAATTTTTTTTGTTTTCCATGCAAGGTTTCTCAACAGCGTCCATGGCGCGGCGGTGCTACGAGGTCGACGGAGTCCGCACCGCGATGTTACAACCAAAGGCCGCAAAGCTGCAACTGCATCTGCCATAGCTGTAACATACTGCGCGGGCGGAGCTGTGAGAGGATGGCGGCACGGATGGGGTGCTACAACACGAGCAGGTGGTGACGCAAGTCCGACGACGACGAGCCGCCGGTGCATGGGGAGAAGCGAGCTGGTGATGCGCGGGGGCACGGTGAACTTGGGGCAGTGGGCTTGTGGTGCGCGATGCGACGAAGGTGAACACACAAAATCGAACGGCTCTCGTACAGCGCATTGTGCGGCTGACTGGTGGCTGGCCAAAAGTTTGGGACGGCTGACCGGGGCCTAGCACTCGCCAATTCGCCATTCTTATAATGGGTTGATTTTTATTGGCCGTTTCATATACTATTCTATTTATAATATAAAGCTATGAAAGTACTACACTATAATCCAAATCAATTATAGTACCACTTTCTTCGACCCAAAATAAATACGTATCTCAACTTTAATACAAGTACAACTTTATACTAGTACAAAAGTTGAAACATTTATTTTAGGACGAAAGGATTTCTTGATTTACCAAATCAACATAAGGGTGTGAAAGAGAGACCTTCGCCTGGAAGGAAGCACATAGCTTAAATGACTACTCATCGGCTAAATCTAGGTTCAAATAAACTTTTGTTTAATCCTTCTGACGAGGAACCTGCATGTCCATGGCGGTTCGGTAATTTATTTGCCACGGCCGTGACCATCAGCAAACCATCACAATAAAATACGGCGCCCCACCCCTGCTGAGCTCGTACTATGTTGTTCTTGTACTAGGACAAATTAGCATTCATTAAATACCATATAGTACTATCTCCTATACAATCAATACGGAGACATCCTTTGGAGGATTTCCTTTCGAGGTCTGACGAAAACGAACAGAGAACCCAATGCAGACTCAACGCAAGATGCCAAATGTGCCACTCGGTAGCGAACGAGACAGACCGGGCCTTGACCTCCGGCTGGAAGAAAGGACGGTCTCCCCCTCGACGGTGACGACCACGACCACGGTAAACTCCGTAGAGAGGGCAGACTCGCCATTCCACACGGCCGGCTGGACACTCTAAAAACCAGCACAGGTGCGGTGGCTCCCCTCCGTCTGTCTCGTCGAGTTCTCCGAGGAGAGGAGAGGCGAGGCGACATGGGCTCCAGCAGCCTCCAGCAGACCAACGCGCTCTTCAGGAAGAACCTCGTGATCCAGGTGACGCGCCCCATGCCATCTTTCTCTTCTCCTTCTCCGTGGAGTAGTTTCGTGTGGAACTCGAATCCCATCGCGCAGAATTATCTTGCCTTCTTCTTGTGCTCTTTGCGTTGCGTGCGCAATTGGCCGTGAGATGGGACTGGGAGGGTGCCATGCACCAGGAATCTGTGACAGAAATGCATCTTTCGTGATGTTTTTTTTGGTGGGAAGGACACAAATGTTCAGCGTAGCATCAATCCTAATTGTGCCTACTATCAAGCAATTAATTCCGCAAACGGAAAAACTGTACTCCAGTAAATACATACTGCATCGTTTTGGTTTCAAGATTCAGTTCCGCTGCAATCAGAGAAATCTTGCTTTCAAACCCCAAACCAGCGATTTAGATGATTCAGCCTCTTTCACACGTAGGAGTACAATTTTCTTTTTTTATAGAGAATCAGAATTTATGCTATGGCCGTTGTTTGGAACTATGGATCATACAACTACAGCTCTCAAATTTCTATGCCAAGAGCCCAGCAATTAACAAGGATAATTCAAAACATTTTTTTCTTTAAACTCCTGTATAATTCTAGGAATCTAGAGTACTGTAGCTTGTACTGTGGGATTCTACAGTTATTTAACAAGGACAAGTTCAATTTTTCTTTAAACCATTTTTTTAAAAAGTCGTGTCTAAACTCCTGTAGAATTCTGCAGTACTGCTCCATGACATATCATTTGTATGTTTATTTGGGAAATTTGTATTTTTTTTCACATTAGTACATTATGGGACGGAGGGAGTAGTAATTCTTTGGGATAAAAATATTATTTTTCTCTGATTACTAAATCGAATCGGCAGAGGCGCGCCTGCAAGACCAACTGCTGCCTCATCCTCTTCCCGCTGATCCTGTGCGCGGGCATCGGAGGCCTGCAGATCGCCATCAACCGCGCGGTCAAACGAGACACCACCCCTCTCAACTGCAGCTGCAGCAATGCCGTCGTGCCGGCGAACACCACGGGAGGCCCGGCGTGCTCGGATGACTGCCCGCAGCCTCGCGCGTCCAAATGGCCACCCGTGGTGCAGATCCCGCCGTCGTCGACGAGCCAGTTCGGCGGCGGTCCCCCCGGCGCGTCGTGCGGGTCGCTGGGGTTGTGCGCCGCAAAGTTCCTCGTCACCGGCACCAACCAGTCCTTCGTCGGAAGTATGCCGTAACTCTGTTTCTGTTACTTGGTGAGTGGTTTTTTGACATGATTTTTGCTCATCGCAGGTGCGATGGATAACATGATCCCGGTTCACGACGCATCGGTGAACGTGTCGGCCGACGACATCTCCGCGTTAGCCGATTTCGTGCTGGTAGCTTCGATTCCCTGAGCCATGTGTTTTGAATGATAATACTTGATGTTCAGGCAATTCCGTGTCGTATCGAAAACTGCAGGCAAGCTATCCGGGGTATTCAGGCAGTTCTCTAGCGGACTCCTTTCTTCAGAACAAATGCACTCCAAACCTGACGCTTTCATACTCATTTGTACACGGCAATGAAATTGAGACCCGAGGTAAAAAGAATTCTTCTCGTCCAAGGTAAAACGTTGTACCACTTACTGAACAATGAACACATGATGGCTTAGTAGAAAAACTCACAGCACCAACGACTTCAGCTGTTCTGATATTAGCATACATAACTGGATTATTAGTGTCCTGTCATGGCATCTGGCAATTTCACCCATGTGTAGTGCATTCTAGTTATTTCTGATGTTTACTGAAACCATGAATAGATGTGGATTGCACGGAGGGATTAATGCTCTGGCGCGACAGTTCGTGGCTCATCAGTGATGACCTATATAGTGGCTACACGAACAGGAGCAATGAAATCGCTGCAGGTCAGAAATTTCCATCTTAGATTGTGTACATGAATCAGTTCTTCTACTCTACTAGTCGCTGACATCAAGTTACACTGTCTGCAGCATACGACTTCTTAAGCTCTGATCAGGGCAACTTCAACTTGATCATTTCATATAACTCGACGTACGAGTTTGATGCTTATAATGGCCTTCCAATCCCTGTCTTCCAATTTTTTGGAGGGAATATACCTAGACTGCTTCAAGTTCCACGGTTAACAAATATGGTACGATTTTTCTCAATGTAGAGAAGACTAGTACACACTATCTCTTGCGATAACCTTTTTGATTGCTTAATTGTGTATCGCAACCTTTCAGTTCTCTACAAATAATTTATTGTCATACTAACATACATGTGTTCTTGGTTCTTCATGTCACAGACTCGGTTCACGTACTATTGCCTTCATTGTTAAATTATTTTTGAGACCACTTCACAAAGTTTCATTTTGCAGGCTTCAAATGCATACCTTCGTTTAATAGGCAATGGTCTGAAGATATCATTCGATTTTGTTAAAGAAATGCCTAGAGCAGGTCGATCATGGGGTACATTCGATCTAACTTCAATGATAGGACCGCTGCCTTATGTATTGACTATCCAGCTCCTTTTCCCGGTATGGCAGGTCTTTATGAATTTATTTTTAACGTCAGTCGATTTGAATATTTTGGAATGTTGTTTTCTGACAGTTGTACAAGGAAATAAATACGGTAACAACTTTTAGCTTATAGAAGAATGAATTGTTGCTACAGGTAATTTTGACCAACATTGTATATGAGAAGCAAAAGAAGCTTAGGATTATGATGAAGATGCACGGTCTTGGTGATTTGCCATATTGGACTATATCCTATTGCTATTTTATTCTTCTGTCCATGCTATACTTGCTGTCCTTCATGGTATTTGGTACTGTGTTTGGTAAGATAATACTTCTATTACGATGGATGTATTTTTTGTGCAATAAAATATAAGAATTACTTCTCTTTGATAATCTGGGAATTGGTATTGAACCAAGTTTTGTTGTTCATGGTTAGGTTGATCAATGTGCTAATTTCATTTATAAAGGAATGTCGTCGAACAGTTATAAATTACAAGGACATTTCTGATAGTTCCATCTCTATTTTTCAGGTTTTACATTCTTTCGACTGAATAGTTATGGCGTACAGTTTGTGTTCTACCTTGCTTATATGAGCTTGCAAATTTCATTTGCATTTCTTATGGCAACATGCTTCTCAAATGTGAGAACAGCTGCTGGTATGCTTCCATAAAGAGTAACATCCAGTACATCAGATGGCATGAAATTATCTACACTGATTAGTTGACATACCACGCTGCAGTGACAGGATATTTCTACGTATTTGGGTCCGGCCTTATAGCAGATTATTTTTTCAAGCCCTATATCGAAGACATTTTCATCTCAAGTATGCATGCAAGTTTATCTTTGTAAAAGTTCATCATGCAGTTGACATTATGATTTTAGGGCTTCTTTGATCGTAAGCTTTTATTCCATCACTCAAATAATTTGTGTGGCAATTTTATATTTGTTCATTTCAAGGAAGCTGGATTATACTTTTGGAACTTTTCCCTCCATTTTCTTTGTACCGCATTGTCTACGAGTTTTCTCAATCTGCATTGCTGGTAAGTCAGATTGACCGCACGGGGATGCAGTGGAGTGACCTGAATGATCCCAAAAATGGAATGGCGAGTGTTTTAACCATAATGGTACTTGAATGGATCCTATTCCTTTTATTATCATTCTATCTGGATCACTTTGGTTCCTTTCAAAGTGGAATTAGAAAAGCAGTATTACTTCTTCACTCTCGCCGGGCTGGGAACCGTTCTCAATCTGCTCAACAGCAGACCACACAGATTCAAGAGTTCAATGCTTCCGTTGAAATGGAGAGGACAGATGTTATCAAAGAGGTGTGCTATCTTTGTTCCTTACAAAAAATAGCTCTTGGTTCTCTGATTGATTTTGTTATAAGGTTAACAAAAATATCGACACGAACTAGTAGGACAGTTTGTTAACATTGTCGTGTCGATATTTTTTTTCTCCTTTTCTACATCGTAACAAACTTCATTGCTGTTAGCCTTATGATCATTGCTGTATACTGTGTTATAACTGCTTAACCTAGAGTGTAATCATATAGGTTGAAATTCTAGTCCTGCTTGAATGTGTCTGTATGTTTTTTTTGCCGAATCGCAATGGCATACTAACGTAGCTTTGCATATTTCCTTACAGAGAGTGATGGTTGGACAGCTCTTACAAGAACCAAATGGTAGTTATTCAGTCATATGTGACAACCTTAAGAAAGTGTACCCTGGAAAAGATGGCAATTCAAAGAAAATTGCTGTCAGAGAGTTGTCCCTTTCAATGGCACGTGGGCAGTGCTTTGGTGTTCTTGGTCCAAATGGTGCTGGAAAAACCACTCTCATCAACATGGTAAGCATGAACTTTATAGATACCATAATTTACTATAGGGCTACCTTCATCAGAATCCAACTGGGGTAAAGCATAGTCTGATTTTATTATATATCATTATAGATATTGTGCCTCCTAGAAATATGAACTGGACAGATATAGTGAAGCGGATGGAGTAGTAGGTAAATCATTCCTAGCACATCCCTTCCAGGAAATATGACCATTCAAAAGTGCAGCCATACATTTCTTTACAGCAACAAAGAACATGTCTAGGGGTTCATGAACTAGTAGGACTGCACTGAGGAATTTGCTGTCTATCCCAAACGGTACTAAGGACTTCTAACCTGACAACAGCTCACTGGATTTACTAAACCTACGTCTGGCACCGCGTACATCGAAGGAATGGACATAAGGTTGGACATGGACAAAATTTATACAGGAATTGGTGTTTGTCCCCAGCATGAGTATTTTCTTATCTCTCTCACTCAGATTATTTCGAGTTTTATTCTAGGTTAGTGTAAGACCATGTAGTTTTGAACTTGTGATTGATTGCTTTACCCTCCTTCGAATATCACCATGCAGCTTGCTTTGGGAAAATCTGACTGGCCGAGAACATTTGATGTTCTACGGCAGGCTCAAGAAACTGAAGGGTGCAAAATTAGCTCAGGTAATGTGTTACAATATATCTAATATAGTGATATTTTCCATGCATGGATATGATGAACTTGACTTCTGTCACCATTTACCACTTAACATTGAAGCACCATAATGTCATTTCCCTGACCAGCTGATTAAAGCTGAACACATCATTTTCCTATAGGGCTGATATGTTCTGACCCAACCTGTACACTTGTACAAATTTGCCAATGCAAAATCTAAGATATAAAATCTTTTGTTGGAAAATTTAGAAGTCAGTATATACCTAGGCTCAATATAAAGGTGGAAACCAAAATAACTGATACAGATTTTAGTGTACAGATGCAGCCATGATTTCCAGGCAAGAATTATCATATTCAACTCATGTACTTTTTTCTGGAACTCGATTTATCTTCACATATTGTGCAGAGAACTCGCTGTTTTATCATCACATATTGCCAGTTTTTTTGGATAAAAACCAAATTATCATTCCGTACAGAAAAAACTAATAAAAACCACACATAAATTCTTTCCAGGCTATCGAACAATCTCTGAAAAGTGTGCGTTTGTTTGACGGTGGTGTTCCCGATAAGCTTGTACAAAAATACAGCGGTGGCATGAAACGTCGTCTCAGCGTCGCTATCTCTCTAATTGGTGACCCTAAGGTACTTGTATTTATAAACTGAATTCATTCACGATTCGATAAGCTTCTGAGCATTCATGCTTGGAGAAATTTGTAGGTTGTTTATATGGATGAACCAAGTTCTGGCTTAGATCCGGCATCAAGGAAAGACCTATGGAAAGCCGTCAAGTCTGCCAAACAGGACAGGGCCATAATTCTCACGAGTACAGTACTTTACCTTCAATTCTCATATAGCAGTATATCAGTTCATCGCTGCATTTTTGTGTGTGTGCATGTTGAACTTGACATCACATGACCAAAGTTCAAAACATACTTCCACAAATCTCGCAGCACATTCAATGGAAGAAGCCGAAGTTCTGTGCGATCGGATAGGAATAATCGCGGATGGTACCTTGCAGTGCATTGGAAACTCAAGAGAGGTACAATTAACGTACGCCAATAAGTTGATCATATCTTCGCACATGATTTCAGATGCTAACGCAGCCACCCAATCCGCCTTTTCCAGCTGAAAACCAAGTACGGAGGCTCATATGTGCTGACGATAACGACCACTGCGGGTGAGGAGGCTGAGGAGGAGGTGGCGAAGCTAGTCCAGTCCATCTCGCCGGCGGTGAGCAGGGTGTACCGCATCTCTGGGACGCAGAAGTTCGAGATGCCGAAGCAGGAGGTGAGGATATCGGCGGTGTTCCATGTCATGGAGAGTGCGAAGAGCAGGATGACCGTTCTTGCGTGGGGCCTGGCTGATACGACTCTGGAGGATGTGTTCATCAGAGTTGCCAAGGAGAGCGAGGCATCCTCTGTCACCTGATCGGCAAGATAGTCCAGCCCAGAAGAGTCACTGTTTGCAGTTCATCACAGTTGCAGCTTCAGAAATATCGTCGTGTGGCAAATTGGCAATGCATGTAGCTTTAAGGCTTCAAATGAGTTTGGACTTTGGACTATGGAAGGTGTAGCTTTAGATTATTAGATACATGTCACTGAAGAACTCAGGGATAAGGAAATGATAAGAAATGATAAGAAATATATTTGAAGTTAGGTAACTTGAAAACAAAATAAAAAATTTGACACAAAAAACGTAACTGAGTATCCTAAATATGATTTGAAAATGAAATAGTTTATGGACATTCATGAAAAATTACGAAATATGATGATTTTAGGTTTCGTGAATGTTCGTAAAGTACTCCCTCCGTCCCATAATATAAGAGCGCCAGTGTCAAAAACGCTCTTATAGTATGGGACGGAGGGAGTATATGTGAGTTATCACTAATCCCTTGCTTTTCAGTAAAGATTTCAATGTTCTCATTTTTTGAACTTATTCATTTTAAACATTCCCAAAAATAATACTGGCTTTTCTGGATTGCTTGTCAAATTTATTTATTTATTTCTGTTTTCTTATTGATTATAAATAGTTTTGTTTTTCTAATTTTGAGAAATGCAACACTTCTTTTCAGATGTTTCATTTACTTTTTATGAATCTTTAGATTATTGAGAATAGTTTGTTCTACATTTTCTTTTTCAATGAATTTTTGGTGTTTTTTGTGTGTGGTTGGAGTACATTGCCCTTTGTGCAAAGCCATTGCAGCGTTTTTTCTTTTGAAATATCCAGCGTTCGCTAGCTTATCATTGATTTAGCAGAGAGCATATGAAAAACAATGTTCGATCAAGTGATCAATGTATGCGAAGAGAAAATTACAGGGGGTCAGGTAGCAGGATAACTTTTCCTGTCATGTCCCCAATGGGGCTCTCGATGTGCTTGGCTCTAGCTAGGCGCCATTGCTCCATGCTCCTTCTGATAGCTCCGATAACATAGCTCTTAGACTGAATCTTGCCCCTGAACGTGCAATTGTTACGTTCCTGCCGTAGCTCCCAACAGATCAGAATGATCGCTGATTGAATGCCCTTTTTGTCGCCTTTTCATAGTGTGGTTTGATCCCATCTTCCCCGGAGCCCACACCTTCCAGGTGATTGATTTGAAGCTCGTCATGTTGTTGCCCTGGAACGGCACCTGGGAGCGATCCGGGCAACAACCCGCCGGCACCTTAGACTTCATTTATTTGTTAATGTTTGTAAACACTATGACTTCATCGTTATCAAATGGTGATGTGTAGTTTTTAATTTGCATGTGATCTATAATGTCATGAAATGTGAATGTGCCGACGCATTATATTAATTTGTATAAATGTCTTCGGAAAACAGAATACTATTTATTGCACTGTGAAAACAAAAAAATATCTTTTTTGGGGACATGAGCTATATGTTACGGGCTCTAAGAAAAGACCCGCGACATTATTTTGTAAAAGAAGTGACGGTTCCTACAATTGTCTGTTATAGATGGTTGCTAAGGTAAGTGGCGGGCTTGTTTGAAGCGTTCGACCGTAGTTGATGCACTAAGCAGAACTTAACACGTACCAATTGTCTGTCACTCATGTCCTATGCTTCATAAATGGCGGCCCCTCCATAATTAACCGCCACTTAAAGGACAAGCATGAGTGAGGGCCCTTCGCCCATCAACGATGCCCCGAGGCATCGCTGAGGTAGCCCATGTGACGGATAGAAAACCCGTCACTTATGGGCATTTTCGCCCGATGGCCTTTTTCGTGGCAGACTGGTAGTGTACATTTTTAGTTTTATAAAAATAATACAAAATGACATATTATCATTAAAATAATAGTAAGTATGTTGAAAAATCTATTATATATATTTAAATATTTGTGCTAGTCGTCGGACAAGTTCTTTAATAAACACAACTACATTATTCATAGATATTACGTATTCTGGAAAATCTAATGCTCCCTTCTTTTTAGAAGGGATCTTGGTTTATCCTAAGCCAAATAGTTGTTAGTTTTACAAAATAGATAGAAGAAATCATTAATATTTCAGACACAAAGTACATATGGTATGAAACTATATTTCACGGGGAATCTAATGATACAATTTTGATATTCTAAATGATGAAATATATCCTATAAATTCAGTCAAACATATAATAGTTTGACTTAAAATAAACCTAAAATCCCTTCCAAAAAGAAGAAAAAAGTAGCTCATATGCATTAGTAGTATGCAATCGCATAGTGACATATACTCTACTAAACTACACAGGAATGCAGGTTAAAATACACAGGAATGCGAAGTAAAGACTCCAGTGTGCGATGGCAGAAACGTCTTATCTCGATGTGAGGCGACAGGTTCGTGTTATATGGTAGGGGTGCACCTCCCTCGCACAGTGCATACAAAGGTTGTTGGAGAGATAAGATTACAAGAGTATAACTTGGAGAGAAAGAGAGAAGTTGGTTACATAGAGATAGAGATAACCTAACAACCAATCCTATCTCAATACTACTCCCAGGCCACGGCATAACTCCAACAGAAGACATAACAGGATGGATGGGTGTGGCAACATGTGTTTAACACCCTCCCTTAATCACAACTTCGTCAAGTTGAGATTATGCTTGAAGTTTTCAAAGCTCCGTATAGGTAAAGCCTTTGTGAATCCATCTATAATCTGATCTCTGGAATGCATGGTACGAATGTCAAGTTGCTTCTGTGCAACTCTTACTCTGACAAAATGAAAGTCTATCTCGATATGCTTTGTTCTGGCATGAAAAACTGGATTTGGAGAGAGATAGGTGGCACCAAGATTGTCATACCACAAACATGGAGCTTGTGCACTCTTCACACCAAGTTCTTTGAGCATGGATTGAACCCAAATGACCTCAGTTGTGGCATTGGCTAATGCCTTATATTCTACCTCTGTGCTTGATCTAGAAACTATAGCATGTTTTCGTGCACACCACAATATTAATTTGGGTCCAAAAAATACTGCAAAATCACCAGTGGAGCGCCTGTCATCCAGACATCCTGCCGAATCAGAGTCAAAGAAGGCACTAGCAAGGATAGAGGATGACTTGCTAAAATTTAGACCAATACTCAAGGTATTCTTAATATATCTTACTATGCATTTAGCAGCAGTCAAGTGAACAGTAGTGGGTGTATGAAGAAACTGGCATACTTCGTTAACAGCAAAAGAAATGTCAGGCCTCGTGAGAGTCGAGTACTAAAGTGCTCCTACCAGGCTTCTATATTTTGTGCTATCATCTTGATTCAGAAGTTTACCTTCTGCAAGGGATAACTTTTCTGATCTGGATAATGGAGTGGGTGAGGGTTTACAATCTTGTAAGCCAACCTTTTTAACTAGATCAGATGCATACTTCTATTGCGAGAGATGAAGTCCATCCTTGTGTTTCTTCACCTCAATCCCAAGGAAATAATGCAAATGTTCAAGATCCTTTAGAGCAAAATCTGCACTCAAGTCCTTCAAAAGTCCTGTGATTGCTTCATCAGATGAGCTTGTCACAATGATGTCATCAATATATATGAGAACAAACATGCAAGTATTGTGCTTGTTGTAAATAAACAACGATGTGTTAGACTTAGAAGGGACAAAACTGAGTGCCTGCATTTTGTGATAGAGAGGAGAGTACCATGTCCTTGGAGCTTGCTTCAATCCATATAGTGCTTCATCAAGCTTGCACACATAAGAGGGAGCATGTTTACTTTCAAACCTAGGAGGTTATTTCATGTACACTTCCTCCTACAGAACACCATGAAGGAATGCATTTTGTACATCTAGCCATCTGAGACTCCAGCCCCTGGAAACAACAATGGACAAAACAAGAGGGATGGTGGCAGCTTATACAACTGGACTGAACGTGTCCTCATAATCTATGCCATACCGCTGTTTGAAACCCTTTGCAACAAGCCTAGCCTTATAACAATCAATGGTTCCATCAGATTTTCTTTTAATTCTGAATACTCACTTGCAATCAATCAAATTTTTACCTTGCTCTAGTGGAACCAAATACCATGTTTTATTTTTCTTTAGTGTCACGTATTCTTCGGTCATGGCTTTCTTCCACTTCTCATCACCAAGTTCCTCTTCAAGTGTATGTGGTTCACCTATGGAACAAACCATGCCATATTTGGTTACATGTTTATAATTGACAAGTTAGATTACTGACGACCCACAAGTATAGGGGATCAATTGTAGATCTTTTTGATAAGTAAGAGTGTCGAACCCAATGAGGAGAAGAAGGAAATGACAAGTGGTTTTCAGCAAGGTAATGTCTGCAAGTGCTGAAATTGTAAGTAGCAGAGTAATTTGATAGCAAGATAATTTGTAACGAGCAAGTAACGATAGTAGCAATAAAAGGGCAGCAAGGTAGCCCAATCATTTTGAGGCAAATGACATGCCAAAATAGTCTCTTTATGATAAGCAAAGCGTTCTTGAGGGTATGCGGGATTTTCATCTAGTCACTCTCACCATGTTGGTTTGATTTGTGTTCGCTACTTTGATAATTTGATATGTGGGTGGACCGGTGCTTAGGTGTTGTTCTTACTTGAACAAACCTCCTACTTATGATTAAATCTCCCGCAAGCATCCGCAGTTACGAGAAAAGTATTAAGAATAAATTCTAACCATAGCATTAAACTTTTGGATCCAATCGGTCCCTTACGGAATAGCGCATAAACTGGGGTTTAAGCTTCTGTCACTCTCGCAACCCATCATCTAATTGCTACTCCACAATGCATTCCCTTAGGCCCAAATATGGTGAATTGTCGTGTAGTCGACGTTCACATGACACCACTAAGGGAATCACAACATACATACTATCAAAATATCGAACACATATCAAGTTCATTACTTGCAACATGATTTCTCCCGTGACCTCAAGAACAAAAGTAGCTACTCACAAATGATAATCATGCTCAAGATCAGAGGGGTATTAAATAGCATATTGGATCTGAACATATAATCTTCCACCAAATAAACCATACAGTAATCAACTACAAGATGTAATCAACACTACTAGTCACCCACAAGCACCAATCTATAGTTTCGGTGAAAGGATCGATATAGTTGACTAGAGGGGGGGGGGTTGAATAGGCAACTAACAATTTTTAGCTTTTCTTTAACAATTTAAACTTTGCATCAAAGTAGGTTGTCTAGATATGCAACAAGGTGAGCAACCTATATGATGCAACAACAACAAGCACACAAGCAAGCAAGGGATGCAACACAAAGTAAGCTTGCACAAGTAAAGGTACGAGATAACCAAGAGTGAAGCCGGTGGAGACGAGGATGTGTTACCTAAGTTCCTTCCCTTTGAGAGTAAGTACGTCTCCGTTGGAGCGGTGTGGAGGCACAATGCTCCCCAAGAAGCCACTAGGGCCACCGTATTCTCCTCACCCCCTCACACAATGCGAGAGGCCGTGATTCCATTATTGGTGCCCTTGGAGGCGGCGACCGGACCTTTACAAACAAGGTTGGGGCAATCTCCACAACTTAATTGGAGGCTCCCAACGACACCACGAAGCTTCACCACAATGGAATATGGCTCCGCTGTCGGCGTCCTAGGAACGGGGGTACCCAGACTTGCCTGCCTGCGGCCCAGGGCATGGCTCCACCAGCGGCCTGGTACGACCCATCTTCATCAACCAACACCCAAGACCCTCGCAAGGGGCCAAGCCTCGCGAGGCGGACGACACAAGACCTCCTCAGGGGAAACCTCACTAGGCTGGCTCACGAGGAGTGGAGAGATCAAGGCAAGGGGCACCTCGTGAGGTTTCCGTGACGTGAGCCATGACGACCAAGGCCAGGCGGGCGCCAGCGGGCGCAGAGTGCTAGTTTCCTCTTCGGTGCTAAAGAGGCAGGCGCAGGCGAGGAGTCCCGAAGCATCAGGCAAAGGTTTCCATATCGGAGCAACGAGACCAAGACCAGCAGGGCGGCAAGACAGAAGTCACCACGGAGCCCACGACGGCGTCACCACCAGAGCCTTTGGTAGGCGAAGACCAACTTTTGTCAGGATAACTTGTACTCGTTGTCCCCCTTCAAATAGGCCGTTGTGGGATCCCTTCCCACCTAATATTTGGGGAGAGGACCCGGGCCTCTATAAATAGGGCTAGCCACCACCGTAGCCAGGGATCGGCTCATTGAGAGACGAGAGGCTCATCTGGAGACGGATCATTCAGATCATCCCCAGCCACACAAGGTCATCGAGCTCAAGAACACCTCTCCTCAGGAGGCTGTTCTTCCCTTGTACTTGTTCATCCCCAGCCTACAAGGCAATCCACCACACCACATTGGAGTAGGGTATTACACCGCAACGGTGGCCCAAACTAGTAAAAACTCTTGTGTCCCCTGTTCCTTGGGTTCGGTGAGCTAGGCTTTGTGATCGTTGCGAGGGCGTGAGCTAGGGGGAGAGAGATCTTTGTGCGCACCCCAGTGTTTGAACCTCAAGGGTTTGCCGGAACTCGTAATCCGACATTTGGCGCGCTAGGTAGAGGTGCGCCGGAGTTCCATCCCTCCGTCGGCTCCGCCTCTCCGACCGGTCCCCATGGCCAGCGCGGCTCCTCCGACTGGATCGGCGAGCGACCTTGGCGGCGCCAGGGGGCACAGGGCCTTCACCCCCGCCCTGCGGCGTTGGAGCCGCACATAGACTTAACCTCTCACAACATCTTTGTCACCGGAACTCTGGACTCGTCTCCGGCCGCAAGTTCCGAGCCACGTGAGCCCACGGGACGCCGAACTTGATCGTTTATCGATCTTCGAGTTCAGCGCCGCAGACATCTTCCAGCACTCGCCTTTGGGCGATGTGCTAAACTCGTTAAAAACCTGTCCTTGGCAAAGGACTCACAGCCGAACTATATTTGGTTCGAACTAGGGGCTGATGGTGGAGAATTTTGCTTCCCACCCGCCACCCACTTCATCGCCATGGTCGAGGATTTGACCGACACACTTGATTACGACTCCGAGGACATCGACGGTATGGACGACGATGCCGGAGAAGAAGAGGCCCAGAACCCACCGTTCACCGGACGCTGGATGGCCACTTACTCGTACGATGTATACATGGTGGATGCACCAAAGGAGAACAACGGCGATGACAAGGAAGATCCAGCCGAGGATAAACCTTCCGAAATACAATCCAAGCGCCGGCGTCAGCGGCACCGCTCTAAGTCATGCCGCAGTAAAGAAAGCAACACCGACACAGGAGAAGATAATACTCTAGAAGGTGCCGAAGACAACGAAGACCCCGTCGAAACAGCTAACGAACAAGATGAATGGGAAGATGGGCAGACTAGCCCTAGCAAGCAGGCCACACACGAAGACTTAGAGGACGGAAGTTATCTTCCGCTCTCCGAGGATGAGGTGAGCCTCGGCACCAACGATTTCATCGTGCCTGAGGAACCTCTTGAGCAGGAGCGCTTCAAGCGCTAGCTAATCGCCACTGCAAGGAGTCTGAAAAAGAAGCAGCAGCATCTTCAAGCTGACCAAGATCTGCTCAATGATAAATGGATTGATGTCCTAGCATCAGAAGAATACGGCCTCAAACGCTCAAACAAAAGCTACCCAAAGCGCAAATTGCTACCTCAGTTTGACGAGGAGGCACCGAAATACATACCTCCATCACACAATGCGACTGACCGACCACCACGTGGCTGGGACAAAACGGCAAATCACGCCGAACACCTGCCAGCCCCGCCTCATCGCACAGATAGAGGTAAATTAGCCCACGGTCATACATATGACCTCCGGCAAAACCTGAACAATAAAGCAGGACATACTAGATCAATCTATGGATCGCGAGGACGTGCCTCGACACGCGACGACGACCACCTGTTCGAACGTGACAAGCTTAGTCATGCGCGGGCTGAAAACCGCAGACGGACTCCATCAGAGCTACGTCGCAATACGGCCCGATATAGAGGCGCTGCACACCCTCATTGCTTCACTAATGAGGTACTGGATCATGAATTCCCAGAGGGGTTCAAACCCGTGAATATAGAATCATACGATGGAACCCTGGACCCCACGGTGTGGATCAAAGACTTCATTCTCCACATTCATATGGCCCACGGTGATGACCTCCACGCCATCAAATACCTCCCTTTAAAACTCAAGGGGCCAGCTCGGCACTGGCTCAACAGTCTGCCTGCAAATTCTATTGGCAGCTGGGAGGACTTGGAAGAGGCCTTCCTCGATAACTTCCAAGGCACATATGTTCGACCTCTGGACGTCGATGACTTAAGCCATATAGTTCAACAGCCCGAAGAGTCTTCCAGGAAATTCTGTACTAGGTTCCTAACTAAAAAGAACCAAATCGTTGATTGCCCGGATGCCGAAGCCCTAGCAGCCTTCAAACACAGCATCCATGATGAATGGCTCACTCGCCATCTCGGCCAAGAAAAGAAAAAAAATCCATGGCAGCCCTCACGACACTCACGACCTGCTTTTGTGCGGGCGAGGACAGTTGCTTGGCCCGTAGCAAAAACAATGCAAGTGACGCCGGCACCCCTGAAGTTAAAACTAGCAAACACAAGTCTCGACGCAACAGATACAAGTGTCGAAACAACAGTGATAACACCGAGGACACGACAGTCAATGCTGGATTCAGGGGCTCTAAGTCCGGTCAGTAGAAGAAGCCGTTCCAAAAGAACAATTCAGGTCCATCCAGCTTGGACCGCATACTTAATCGTCCGTGCCAGATTCATGGCACCCCAGACAAACCACCCAATCATACAAATAGAGATTGCCGGGTTTTTAAATAGGCCGGCAAATTAAACGCCGACAACAGGGAAAAGGGATCGCAAAGCGAGGAGGATGACGAAGAGACCCAACAACCGAACAGAGGGGGACAGAAGAAGTTTACCCCTCGGGTCAAAACAATGAACATGATATACACTACCAACATCCCCAAGAGGGAGCGCAAGCGTGCGCTCCGGGACGTTGTCGGTGTCAAAACCGGCGGATCTCGGGTAGGGGGTCCCGAACTGTGTGTCTAGGCCAGATGGTAACAGGAGACAGGGGACACTTTGTTTTACCCAGGTTCGGGCCCTCTCGATGGAGGTAATACCCTACTCCTGCGTGATTAATATTGATGATATGGGTAGTACAAGAGTAGATCTACCACAAGATCAAGGAGGCTAAACCCTAGAAGCTAGCCTATGGTATGATTGTTGTGTATGGAGTTGGTTGCCTACGGACTACACCCCTCCGGTTTATATAGACACCGGATAGGGTTAGGGTTACACAGAGTCGGTTACAATGGTAGGAGATCTTGAATATCCGCATTGCCAAGCTTGCCTTCCACGTGAAGGAAAGTCCCATCCGGACACGGGACGAAGTTTTCAATCTTGTATCTTCATAGTCCAGGAGTCCGGCTGAAGGTATAGTCCGGCTACGCGAACACCCCCTAATCCAGGACTCCCTCAGTAGCCCCTGAACCAGGCTTCAATGACGACGAGTCCGGCGCGCAAATTGTCTTCGGAATTGCAAGGAGGGTTCCTCCTCCAAGTCCTTCATAGAAGATTTGTAAACACCAAGAGTAGTGTCCGGTTCTGCAAAATAAGTTTCCACATATTGCCATAGAGAGAACAATATTGACACAAATCAAATCTGCTGACGTATTCTGCAGTGCGCTATCACACTACGGCCAAGTCCTTTACTCGAATCATTTTTACTTTTCCACCTCAGCATGTTTTTGCGAGGCGGTTTCCTTGGCATGTCTTGTCAAAGCAGAGATCGCGTGCCCTTTTTTACGGGTTTCTCATCAATACGAACATGGGTAACTCTAACCGCGCCATTTACCACGACGCTTGGGAGGCAAGCGAGTTTTATTAGGCAGGTGGGGACGCACAACCGCATCCGCCCATATAAGGGGATAAGGATCCACCTTTTTACCTGCGCCTTCTTCCTCCTTTGCCTATCCATCTCCTACGCACTCGAGCTCCAGCGCCCAAGCCCGCACTTCCCACCTCAACCTTCTCCAGCAATGTCCGGAGCGGGAGGCAAGTGGATGGTCTCCTCCATCATGGAGGGCGACGTCAAAAAGCTAAGGAAGGCCGGATACTTGTCCAAAGACATCGCGCACCGGCTTCCCGAGGAGGGGCAGCTTCTCCCCACCCCAAGGCCCCATGAGAGGGTAGTATTCCTTCCCCACTTCCTCCGCGGACTGGGTTTTCCACTTCACCCATTCGTCCGAGGGCTCATGTTCTACTACGGCCTGGATTTTCATGATCTGGCCCCGAACTTCATCCTCAACATCTCGGCGTTTATCGTCGTGTGCGAGGCTTTCCTCCACGTCCGCCCCCATTTCGGCCTCTGGCTCAAGACCTTCAACGTCAAGCCCAAGGTGGTGCGCGGCAACCAGGCGGAGTGCGGAGGCGCCATGGCGGGCAAGATTGCCAATGTCCTGTGGTTCGAGGGCTCCTTCGTAGAGACCCTAAAGGGGTGGCAAGCCGGGTGGTTTTACATCACCGAGCCACGCGATCCGAAATGGATCGCAGCCCCTAAGTTCCGATCCGGACCCCCCACGCGGCTCATGTCCTGGAAAGAGACAGGCCTATCGTGGGGTAACGAGGAAGAGGTGACCGGACTGAAGACATGCATCCAGTCCCTGGTAAACAAGTCAATCAGGCTTGTAAATGTAGTCCAGGTCATGCTCGTTCACCGAATCCTCCCGTGTCAACAACGGGACTTTACCCTGTGGGAGTTCGACCCGGCACAGCACCGAACCCTTAACAGGCTCTTCGACACGACGTATGAAGACGTCTGGAAGGCGCTAATCAAAGGTGTCGAGGCTCCCGCATCTGCTTCCGACGACTGCGGATACAGCTCGTAGCGTCACGCTAGCGAGGTAAGCTATTTTCACCTTTTACAGGATGTTCAGCTTTTTTCATAGCCAAGAAGAATTAGACCACGGGGACTTGAAAGAGTACCCGCAACATGGTGTTGTCGGACTCATCATCCGACGAGTCCGAGACGCCCTCCTCCCGTGAAAACGAGGAGGAGGAAGAAGAAAGCTCCCCCCCCAGCGGAGGGAGGAAAGAAAAGGAAGGCCGCCCCAAGGGGGAAGGCCGAAGGGTCCAAGAAGAGGAAGACCCCTCCGCCGGACTACGCCCCCGACGCCGACGAGGACGAAGAGGAGTGGCCGGACAGGGCCAGGCGTCCGGCGAAATCGTAAGTGTTCGGATACCAGAGTAACTCATGATATTCCTTTTGTTGCACAGCTTTCCCTAATGTCAGATATAATCATGCAGCCCGCCCCGGGCCGAACTCAACGAGTCGTCGAGCGGCTCCCTGGATTCATCGGACGTGAACTCAGTTCCGCTTGTTGTCTCCCCCCGCACTACGGATGACGCCGAAGTGGCGTCACAACGAGCTCCGGGGCAGGAGGAGGTGGTCCTGGAGGAGCCGCAAGGCGACCTCCCAGACTCCAGGAGTAAATGGGACAAGACCCCCCAGGGCTCCAAGTCCGGCTCTGATCCGGACACCGTGCCAGAATCTTCAACGATTCCGGACCGCGGGAGGCGAACTCCTTTCAAGAGGAGCAAGCCTTCTGAGCCGGCAGCCTCCGTCCAACCGGAGGTGCCGGACAATCTGCTGGAGGTGCTTGAAGGCGCCTCCATCGACGAGGAGCACCGTACTATTATGAGTACGGTGATCCAGAAGGTTCAGTCCGCCAAGAGCGGACTGAGTGAAGCTTGTGCTAGCCTCCTAACAGGCTTCGAGGTAAGTAAAAAATATGTAAAAATATTACCGCATAGACAGTAGCCCCTGATGCTCTGTTTGGCGTTCGGAAAGAAAAGCCGAATAGAGGATCTATTAAATTTCGCAGGAGTCTAACAATAAAGATTCAATATGCGTATGCAGGCTTCGCTGCTATCCACCGCCGCACTGACTGCGGAGGTGGGCATCCTAAAGCAGGACCTCGAGCGGACCGAGCAAGAGCTCGGCCTTGCCAAGCGGCAACTCGAGGAGAAAGAAGGTAAGAAATACCTTACAAAAAAAGGTGCCTATAGAGAGGCGTGATTGCAAAAAATAACAGGATTGTACTGCTTATTGTAGGGGCCACGACTGAGGTGGCGGCCCTCAAGCAGGCGCTATCTGAGGCCAAAAAGAAGACGGCCGCGGAGCGCACCGAGCGAGAGAAACTTGGGGCTCAGGCCGGCGAGGTGCAGCGAGAGCTTCAGGCTCTCATGAAAAAACATGAGAGTTTGGAGCTTGAGTCAAAGACCCAAGCGTCCGAGCTCGCGGCGGCCCTTGAGACTGCCAAGTCTGCCAAGGCCGAAGCCCAAAAGGCCCTCCAAGAGTTGGAGGAGGTGAAAAACATAGCAGCGGGTAAGGCATTCTTTATGCAAAGCAGAAATATAAAAGTAAACTACTTGTTACTTACCCGAATCCGGAGCTCTCCAGGGGCATTCGCAGATCTTCCCCGCAGCGTATCCGACGCCGCCGCATTCTACCGAGCTGAAGAGGGCAGCTCGACGGAGAAGGTGTTCTGGTCTCAGTATGCTGAGGCCGGACACCCTGTGCCCTTGAGCGACCAGCTGAAACAGCTGGTCGAGCTCCACAAGGCGGCCGAACAGGCCATGAAGGGCTTCATAGTTCGGCTATGGCCCGAAGAGGCCCTGCCTGGGAGCTACTTCGGGCTGGTGCGGCGGCTGGTGGAGGCCTGTCCAAGGCTCGAGGCCATCAAGCGCCCCGTCTGCATCGAAGGTGCCCGTAGGGCCCTTGCCCATGCAAAGGTGCACTGGGGTAAGCTGGACGGTGAGAAGCTTGTGAGGGACGGGCCGCCGCCGGGGAAGGAGCATCGCAAGCCCGAGAACAACTATAAGGATGTTCTTGCGGGTGCCCGCCTTGTGGCGGACGAATGTACCAAGGATGTAATATTTGAATGAACTCGCTCGATTTTATCCTGTGCGCTGAAAACTTGTTCATATGCGCTAAGCAATGCTTATTGAATTTAAAATATTATTTTCTGTGCAGCCGTTTATCAAAAATTGAGAGATGGCCAGTCGTCGGCTTCTGCCCCCATGCCACTGGTGCTGGGGTGTTTGGTGATAAACCTGTGCGCTCTTTTTCCCATGTTTGGGTCCTTCGAGGGAGGCGCTCAGCACGATGAACCAGGCAATCGGACTATAATGCTTGAACACTCTCACTTAGCCATAGAACTTTATAATTTTAAATTTCGGCGAAGCCCCTAGTTCGGAAGACCGAGCTCGGGGCGCTATCCACGCCTTGGCTGGGGTTATCCAGCTCCTCGCTTGAAGCGACATAAGTCTTTAGGGACTCGAGAAACCTCTCGAATAGCGATCGGTCTCTCGCCTCATCATGACAGTCAGTTTTAGCTTTCTCCACTGAGGTGCTTAACCCAGCTCAACCGGGGCACAATCGCAGTGGTTCTCCTAGTGCTACCTTAGTCGATATAGCGGAACGTAAGGCACCAAAACATAGGAGCCGGGCAAACCCAACTATTGACCCAAATCATGATTCGGAGTCGATGCATATAGTGCTATAAGTTCGGGGTGCTGCACTTGTGAAAGTGTACGGGCTTCTCACACCATATTAAAGGGTACTGAAGCCCCTGGCGTACTTGCCGTACCACAGTGTACGGGTGCAACATGTCATAAATGAACATATATAAAAGAGAGTGATGCAAAAAATAGACAAAAAGCTATGCATTGTTTATAGAGAGGCTATTTATCAAAGCCGAACGATACAAATAGTGTGGTAAGCAAAAGATATTGGACTATTCAGTATGTCCTGACCAGGGGCAGGCCGCGGAATTGTATTTAAAACAGGTATACCGCTCGTAACAGAGACCACCTGGGAGTTCCATAATGCGGCATGGCTTGTCTGCCTCCCTGGATCTTGCATCATTTGTGCGGCAGTCGAATTGCCGAACAGGTCGTCTGAAGTATGGAGTCCTGAAAGTAAGAAAAATTAAAAAAGAATCCGGCAGCCCCTAGTATGTTTTAAGCCGTATTTTGGGTGTGCCGTTATTGTGCCCCTTCCCCTGTGCCCATGGTATTTCCAGGGCGTAGTTATGTACGCGAGGTACTGGTTTCGCTATGTTGCGGAAGCTGGGGTTGGGGACGCATTGCTACGCTTGCTCAGAGCGTGCCAGGCGGTCCTGCTGTGGATTACTCCGGGCGCGCTTGGCAGTGTCTGGCTTTTTAATGGCCAGACCGGAGAATTGCCTGAGAAGGCTACTTTGTACCTCCGCTGCGAGAGCCGCCGTATGCTCCTCCGTACGGAGGGAGCGTTCGGTGTTTCCGTTGACCGTAATTACTCCTCGAGGGCCTGGCATTTTGAGCTTGAGATATGCGTAGTGCGGCACCGCATTGAACTTTGCGAATGCGGTTCGTCCGAGTAGGGCGTGATAGCCACTGCGAAACGGGACTATATCGAAGATTAACTCTTCGCTTCAGAAATTGTCCGGGGATCCGAAGACCACGTCAAGTGTTACCGAGCCTGTACAATTGGCTTCTACACCTGGTATGACGCCTTTAAAGGTCGTTCTTGTGGGCTTAGTCCTTGAGGGATCTATGCCCATTTTCCGCACTGTATCCTGATAAAGCAGGTTCAGGCTACTGCCGCCGTCCATGAGGACTCTTGTGAGATGAAATCCGTCGATGATTGGGTCGAGAACCAATGCAGCGAAGCCGCCATGACGGATGCTAGTGGGATGGTCTCTTCGATCAAAAGTGATCGGGCAGGAGGACCATGGGTTGAACTTTGGGGCGACTGGCTCCATCGCGTATACGTCCCGTAGCGCACGCTTCCGCTCCCGCTTGGGAATGTGGGTTACGTATATCATGTTCATCGTCCGCACTTGTGGGGGAAAGCCCTTCTGTCCATTGTTGTTCGGCGGCTTGGGCTCCTCATCGTCGCTGTGCAGCCCCTTGTCTCTGTTTTCGGCCCTTAACTTGCCTGCCTGCTTGAACACCCAACAATCCCTGTTAGTGTGATTGGCTGGCCTTTCGGGGGTGCCATGTATCTGGCACAAGCGATCGAGTATTTGGTCCAAACTGGACGGGCCCTGAGTATTCTTTTTGAATGCCTTTTTCCGCTGACCGGATTTATAGCCTTTGAATCCGGCATTGACTGCCGTGTCTTCATTGCTGTCGCTGTTAACGCGGCGTTTTTGCTTATTCCGACGTGTCCTGCCACTTTTGTCCTTGGTATCCGAATTACCAGGTTTTTTTGATAAGTTGTTACTACGAGCTAGCCAGCTGTCTTCTCCCGCGCAAAAGCGGGTCATGAGTGTCGTGAGGGCTGCCATGGATTTCAGTTTTTCCTATCCCAGGTGCCGGGCAAGCCACTCGTCGCGGATGTTATGCTTGAAGGCTGCTAGGGCCTCTACGTCCGGACAGTCGACTATCTGGTTTTTCTTTGTTAGGAACCGTGTCCAGAATTGTCTGGCCGATTCCTCTGGCTGCTGAATTATGTGGCTTAAGTCGTCAGCATCCGGCGGTCGCACATAAGTGCCCTGGAAGTTGTCGAGGAATGCGGCTTCCAGGTCCTCTCAAGAACCGATTGAGTCTGCTGGCAAGCTGTTAAGCCAATGCCGGGCCGGTCCTTTAAGTTTGAGCGGGAGGTATTTGATGGTGTGTAGATCATCGCCGCGTGCCATGTGGATGTGAAGGAGATAATCCTCGATCCATACCGCCGGGTCTGTTGTGCCATCGTATGATTCAATGTTTACGGGTTTGAAACCCTCTGGGATTTTATGATCCATTACTTCATTCGTGAAGCATAGCGGGTGTGCGGCGCCTCTGTACTGGGCTATATCACGACGCAGCTCGGAAGAGCTATGTCTGTTGTGTTCGGCCCGGCCGGATTTGTTGTATCCGGAGTGAAGATCATTATCACATGCCGTGGGGCGCCTGCGCGATCCGTAGATAGATCTTGTTTGTCTTGCCTTATCCTCCAGTATGTCTCATAGGTTGGGCGCACTTTCCCGTGCCTTAGTTGAGCGGCGTCGGGGCATGGCTTGGGTGGAGGGCCGACAGGCCTCTCTGTCGCGACCGCGAGGTGGCCGGTCTGCCATGTCATGCGCTAGTGATGTAGGTGCTTCCTCCTCTGATCGGGGTAGCGGCCTGCGCTTCGGGTAACTCTTGGAGGGGCGTTTGAGTTCATATTCTTCGGCCGCAAGGTCTTCAGTCCATTTGTCAGCTAGTAATTCTTGGGCAGCTCTAAGCTGTTGCTGCTTTTTCTTGAGGCTGCTTGCCGTGGCTAAAAGCCTGCGTTTAAAACGCTCTTGTTCGGCGGGGCCTGATGGTATGACGAATTCGTCGTCATCGAGGCTAGCCTCGTCTTCGGAGGGAGGCGTATAGTTATCATCCTCGACCTCTCGGTCTTCCGCTCTCTCATGAGGGCTGGTTTCTCCATCTTCCTGTGCCGAATTTTGCTGAGGTGGGTGTTCTTCGGCGCTATCCGGGGTAGTATTATCTCCCGTGCCGGAATCACCGTTTTTGCTTTGGCGGGATTTAGAGCGGCGCCGCTGACGTCGGCGCTTTTGCTGTTTCTTGGGGGCGTCATCCCCCACTGTTCCATCGCCATCTCCATCTTTTGGAGTATCCACCATATATATGTCATATGACGAGGTGGCCTTCCAGTGCCCTACAGGTGCTGGTTCTTGTTTGTCTCCTGCATCGTCGTCCATGCCGTTGATGTCTTCGGAGTCGAAGTCAAGCGTGTCGGTTAAGTCGTCGACAGTGGCTATGAAGTGGGTGGTGGGTGGGCTTTGAATTTCTTCGTTGTCCGTATCCCAACCTTGCTGACCGTAGTCCGGCCAGGGCTCTCCTGATAAAGAGAGAGACTTTAGAGAATTCAGGATATCGCCGAAGGGAGAGTGCTGAAAGATGTCCGCGGCGGTGAACTCCATGATCGGCGCCCAATCGGGTTCGATCGGCAGGGGCGCGGGGGGCTCGGAGCTCGGAGAGGAATCCGGCTCCTCGGAGTCACGGGCCGTGCGGAGTGCGGGGCTGGAGTTCGGCTCAATCGCCTCTGAGGTCACAGCCCCTGAGGCAGCGTCCAACCGCTGATCCTCGATCGGTGCAGTAGGCTCCAAATCAATGGTCGGAACCGATGCGTGTGCGGCCTCCCAGGCACTGTTCGGTGGTAGAGCTATATCATGCCCATTGAGACAGTGCGGTGCGCTTGGCTGTGGCTCGAATCCATCGAAGATCAAGTCCCCGCGGATGTCAGCCGTGTAGCTTAGGCTTCCAAACCTGACCTGATGGCCAGGGGCGTAGCTTTCGATCTGCTCAAGGTGGCCAAGCGAATTGGCCCGCAGTGCGAAGCCGCCGAAGACGAAGATCTGTCCGGGGAGAAAAGTCTCACCCTGGACTGCATCGTTGTTGATGATCGAAGGAGCCATCGGGCCTAAAGGCGACGACACATAGGAACTCTCAATGAAAGCACCAATGTTGGTGTCAAAACCGGCGGATCTCGGGTAGGGGATCCCGAACTGTGCGTCTAGGCCGGATTGTAACAGGAGACAGGGGACACTTTGTTTTACCCAGGTTCGGGCCCTCTCGATGGAGGTAATACCCTACTCCTGCTTGATTAATATTGATGATATGGGTAGTACAAGAGTAGATCTACCACGAGATCAAGGAGGCTAAACCCTAGAAGCTAGCCTATGGTATGATTGTTGTGTATGGAGTTGATTGCCTACGGACTACAACCCTCCGGTTTATATAGACACCGGATAGGGTTAGGGTTACACAGAGTCGGTTACAATGGTAGGAGATCTTGAATATCCTCATCGCCAAGCTTGCCTTCCACGTCAAGGAAAGTCCCATCCGGACATGGGACGAAGTCTTCAATCTTGTATCTTCATAGTCCAGGAGTCCGGCTGAAGGTATAGTCCGGCTACCCGAACACCCCCTAATCCAGGACTCCCTCAGACGTTTATGTGATAGAGCCAGTCGCCCCAAAATTTAATCCATGGTTGTCATGCCCGATCACTTTTGATCGCTGGGATCATCCGACAAATATCCGTCACGGTGGCTCAGCCGCACTGGTCCTAGACACAATAATTGATGGGTTCCACCTAACTCGCGTCCTTATGGACGGAGGTAGCAGCCTCAATCTGCTTTATCAGGATACAACGCGAAAAATGGGCATTAACCCATCTCGGATCAAGCCCACCAGGACTATCTTGAAAGGAGTCATACCAGGTGTAGAGGCCCGCTGTACGAGCTCAATCACACTAGAGGTTGTCTTCGGGTCTCCGGACAACTTCCGAAGCAAGGAGTTAATATTCGATATCGTTCCTTTCCGCAGTGGCTATCACGCACTGCTCGGACGAACTGTGTTCGCTCGATTCAACGCAGTACCACACTATGCTTATCTCAAGCTCAAGATGCCCGGTCCACATGGCGTCATAACAGTCAACGGAAATACACAACACTCCCTCTGTACAGAAGAGCACACAGCTGCCTTAGTAGCAGAAGTACAGAGCGGCCTTCTCAAGCGGAATCTTAATTCGGCTGCCGAGCCCACGAACACCGTTAAGAGGGTCCGAACTACTCTGCAGCAGGAGAGCTCGGCTCGTCAGGAGCTCTACTAGCAATCCGGCCTCTGTCTCAGTCCTGATCAAGTGGTGGCATTCGTGCTGCGCATATATAACTACGCACTCAAAATCCCATGGGCATTGATGGAGGCATAGCTAGCTTGTGGTCCGTAGTACAGCTCAATCGACATCGGATACACACATACTTTCACATTTACTTGTTTCCTTTTCAGGTCTCAATGCCACAGGCACCATCTGGTGGTCTGGTCATCGGTCCCCTCAAAGGATAAACACACCAAGACGACGAGAAACGCGGTCATATGGGGGACATTTTAGGTGATTCCGTTAACGATAACTCTACCTGTTTTTCAGGACCCGCATGCAGCTCTCCCTTGGTTTCGGCATGTCAAATAGCCTGTTACTTATTGCACTACCTGTATCAATGCACCTTGACGTACTAATTAAATTACAATGAGAACAGTCTGCGGCTGGAGCTGTAGGACTCCAGCTTTTTACCTTCGTACCTTTTCTGTTTTCTTTCCTTTTTTTCCAGCTCCCCTATGGATAACCCTATCAGGTAGCACCCGTACACTTTGGCACGTTTCATGTTCGCCAGGGGCTACACAGCACCCACACTATGGCAACAAAAGTCCGAACACTTTTTATAAGTATAGTTCGGCACCCTGAATTTAGCATTATATGCATTGGCTCCGAATCATGTCTTTGGTCAATAGTTGGGTTGTCCGGCTCATGTGCTTGCTACCTTACGTTCCGCTATATCGGCTAAGGTAGTAAAGGGAGAACTACTGCGATTGTGCCTTGGTTTATCCAAAGGAGCACCTCAGTAGAGAAAGCCGAAAACTGACTGTCATGATGCGGCGAGAGCTGGTCAGCTGTTCGGAGGTTGCAAATCGTTGGAGATTTCTTCCGCATTACACGAAGTATTGGTACTTCCCGATCAGACGCTTATAGCACTCTAGTTCGAATACTAGGCACCCATGTTTTTATTGTCGCACTCCTATGGCTAAGTGAGGGCGTTACAGCCGCATAGTCTGGTTGCCTGGTTCGTTGCGCTAAACACCTCCTTCAAGGACCATCTAATTGGATCAACATTGTTTAGATTCCATCCCAAACACCCCTGTACTACCTACGTGGGGGCAGAAGCCGACGACTGGTTAACCCTCAGATTTCATACAACACGGCCGCACAGGAAGTAAAAATTTAAAAACATAATAAGCATTATATTGCATAAACACTTTGTTTGATCATACAAGGCAGAGGGAGCTCGAATACATTCGTTCAAAGATGGTGTCCTTTGCACAATGATCCGCAACAATGCGTGACCCCTCTAAGACATCGCCGAAGTATCGCTCAGGTGTGCGGTGCTCCTTACCCTCCGGCGGCCCCCCGGTCGCTAACTTGACAGCGTCCAGCTTCGCCCACCAGACCTTGCAATAAGCGAAGGCCAGGCGCGCGCCCTCGATGCAGACGGACCGCTTGATGACATCCAGCCGAGGACAGGCATCCACCAGCTTCTTCACGAGGCTGAAGTAGCTGCTGGAATAGCTTCAGCTGGCCACAACCGGATTATCATATCCTTCATGGCTAGTTTGGCCACCCTGTGCAGCTCGACCAGCTGTTTCAGCTGATCACTGAAGGGCACCGGATGTTCTAGCGCACAATATTGTGACCAGAATAGCTTCTCCGCGAAGCTCCCTTCTTCGGCTCGGAAGAACCCTGCAGCGTCGGTCACACTGCGTGGCAGATCAACAAAGGCCCCTGGAGAACTCCGAATCCAGGTTAGTAAAAGAAATTTCCTCTTCACACTCCTGCTTTGCATATTGAATGCCTTACCCGCCGCGATCTTCCGGGCCTCCTGGATCTCATGAAGGGCGACCTGGGCTTCAATCCGGGCCGCCTCCGCACTCTTACGAGCCTTGGCGAGTTCGGCCTCTTGAGCCGACGCATTGTGCTCCAAGGTCTCGCACTTCCTCACCGCGTCCTGGAGCTCCTGTTGGACTTCATTGACCCGGGCCTTGAGCCTCTTACGGATGGCCTACTCCTTGACAGCCTTCCCCTCGGCTTCAACCAGGGCCGCTTTCAGGGCCTCGACCTCGGTCATCGCCTCTGTTCACATCATGGTATTTCGGTCATTGCATACCATTTCCCCTTTTTCGAATCCATAACAGGTATTACTTACCTTGTTTTCCCTAGAGCTGCCTCTTCACCTGGCCCAGCTCCTCCTCGGCCTCCGCCAGTTTATGCTTCAGTCCAGAGACTTCGGCAGTATGCGAGGCCGCGACCAACAGCGACGCCTGCGCATACATTTCAGACAACTTTAGTTAGTTTCCTGCAATAGGAGTTTGGTCCTCTGTCCGGTTTTTTCTTTTCGAACACCGGACAGTGTCTCAGGGGCTACTGTCTATATTGAGTTTTTCTCCTTTTTTGCGTTGCTTACCTCAAAACCTGTTAATAGGATGCTGCTGGCTTCGGTTAGTATGCTCTTGGCAGACTGAACCCTTTCAATTACCGTTCCCATAAGGACATGATGCTCATCCACAATGGAAGCGCCTCGCAGCGCTTCCAGCAGATTATCCGGTGCCCCTGGTTGGACAGGGGTCACCGGGGGAACAGGCATCCCCCTTCTTCCGAAGGAGGTCGCGTGCCAGATTCCAGAGCAGCCTCGGTCTCCGGAATTGAGTCCGGCTGAGGGTCGAACAGAGTATGGCCTTCCCCACCTGTCTCCATGGGGATTGATTCCCCTTGGTGTCCGGCAATGGGGATTTCGCCTTCTGGCGCTTCCTGAGCCTCTCCCCCGCCTGGAATAGTCCTTCGGGACATCATCTCTGGATCATCCTTGGCCTTGGGGGAGTGAGCGGCTGGCGGTGAATCGCTGGCCATCGCCTTGGAATCCAGCGAGCCTCCTAACGAGGATCGCGGGGAGCTATTGTGGGCCGGACTACAATAAACATAACCAATCATCTCAATGTAGTGAGGAGGAGAAACTTTATGGGTGGATACAAGTCTAAGTACTTACAATGCGCCCCGAGGTTTAGCACGGGGGCATTTCTCCAGACTGTTGTCGATGTCTCATGCGGAGTTATCCGCAAGGGAGCCCTTCCCCTTCTTGGGTTCCTCTGCCTCCAGAGTTGTGGAGGCCGCCCTCTTCTTCCTCCCCCCATTAGGGGGAGAGTCGCTTTCCTCCGCCTCCTCATCCTCATCGTCTTCGGCGGCAGGAGAACGGGTCTTGTCTTCAGACGTCACGTCCAAAGTGCCCTTGCGGCGGGGGCCACTCTGGACCCCCTTGGCCTTTCCCGTGGCCTTCTTTTCTGGTGCCTTATAAGGCTCCGGCTTCAGCATCTTCGCTAAACACGGGATGACTGGTTCTTCAGGCAGGGGAGCCGGACACCGGATCTGCTTCACCTTCTTCAACCAGTACTAAAAAAGCAATGATAATAAAAGCTTGGATATCACCCTTGAAACAAGCAAGTAGGGGATGTGTTGAAAATAACATACCTCGTTGGGGAGGTGATTTATGTTGTGACCATGGTCTGAATCTATGGCCGGCGGTATCTCATTGCCCTTGAAGAGCAACTTCCAGGCATCTTCGTGAGCTATTTTGAAGAGCCTTTCCAGGGTGTGGTGCTTTTTCGGGTTGAAATCCCATAGAGGGCGGCTTCGGCTCTGCCAGGGGAGGATCCGGCGCACCATCATCACTTGGACTACGTCGACAAGCTTGATGTCCCTATCGATCATGCTTTGAATGCACGTTTGCAGCGCAATCAACTCGTCTAACGAACACCAGTTCGGGCTCTTCTCGACCCAGGAGGTGAGTCGCACGGGAGCGCCGAAGTTGAATGTGGCAGCCGCGGCCCAGGTGGCACTGCGGGGTTCAGTAATGTAGAACCATTGTTTCTGCCATTCCTTGACAGACTCCACGAATGTGCCTTTTGGCCAAGAGACATTGGTGAGCTTGCTTACCATGGCGCCCCCGCACTCCGCGTGTTGTCCATCCACCACCTTGGGCTTCACGTTACAGGTTTTGAGTCACAGCCCAAAGTGGGGTTGGATGCGGAGGAAGGCCTCGCACACGATGATGAACGCCGAGATATTGAGGAAGGAGTTCGGGGATAGATCATGGAAGTCTTTCCCATAGTAGAACATTATCCCACGGATGAAGGGGTGGAGTGGAAACCCTAGCCCGCGGAGGAAATGGGGGAGGAACACTACCCTATTGTCGGGCTTCAGCGTGGGAATGATTTGTCCTTGGGCTGGAAGACGATGGGCGATTTCCTTCGCCAGGTACCCGGCCGCCCGAAGCTCGGCGATGTCCTCCTCCTTGACGGAGGAAGCCATCCACTTGCCTTGACCTCCGGATCCGGACATGGTTGAGTGCTTTCTCGAGTGGGAAACAGATGAGAACTTGGGCGCTGGAGCTCAAGAGTGGAAAGGCAGGAAGAAGGCGTGGGGGAAGAAGGAGGAATCTTATCTCCTTATAAGGGCAGTGAATATTGAACACCACCCCACTCGCCTCAAAATTTGCCTGCTCCCAAGGGCTGTATAAACGGCACGATTGGGTTACCCACGCCCGTATTGATGAGAATCCCGCGATAAGGGGGCACGATCTCTGCTTTGCAAGATGTGCCAATGACAACCGTGTCTCCAAACGTGGAGCGGCAGGCAAAAAACGGTTCGAAATTATGACCGGATGGACGTGATGTCATGTTGTAAAAGTTGTCAGCGGATTGGTCTCGTGTATTATTATATTCTCTCTACGGTTGTGTGTGGTGCATGTTACAGGTCCGGACACGATCAATTCGTCCAAAGACTATTTTGGAGTTCGGAAGGAGGAACCCGCCTTGCAATGCTGAAGACAGAACTACGAGCCGGATATCTTGTCATTGAAGCCAGGTTCAGGGGCTACTGAGGAAGTCCTAGACTAAGGGGTCCTCGGGCGTCTGGCCTATTAGCCATGGGCCGGACTGATGGGTTGTGAAGATACGAAGACCGAAGACTGTACCCGTGTCCGGATGGGACTCTCCTTGGCATGGAAGGCAAGCTTGGCGACCGGATATGTAGATTCCCTTCTTTGTAACTGACCTTGTGTAACCCTAGATCCCTCCAGTGTCTATATAAACCGGAGTACTTAGTTCGGGTAGGGGAGATTCAGTATCATAGCCATATAAGTTAGACCTCTAGGGTTTAGCTATTATGATCTCAAGGTAGATCAACTCTTGTAATACTAGTATTCATCAATATCAATCAAGCAGGACGTAGGGTATTACCTCCATAGAGAAGGCCCGAATTTGGGTAAACATCGTGTCCCTTGTCTCCTGTTACCATCGACCTTAGACGCACAGTTCGGAACTCCCTACCTGAGATCCGCCGGTTTTGACACCGACAAAGGCCTCGTAAGCCAGTTCGGGGTCCCTAACCGCATCATCACGGACAACGGCTCGCAGTTCACTAGCAATCTCTTCAAGACCTATTGTGCTAACCTTGGAACGCAGATTTGCTACGCTTCGGTGGCACACCCCAGGAGCAACGGCCAATCTGAGCGCACCAATGCTGAGGTCCTGAGAGGCCTCAAGACCCGGACCTTCAAGAAGAAGCTCGAGGCCTGCGGCAGGGGCTGGCACGATGAGCTCCAGTCCGTGCTGTGGTCCATCTGCACCACCGCCACCAAGCCAACAGGCGAGACCCCGTTCTTCCTCGTCTACGGAGCAGAAGCGGTTCTCCCTCACGAGGTCAGGCATTGCTCCACGCGGGTCCTGACGTTTGATGAGACGCAACAGGACGCCATGTGGGGGATGGACCTCGTGCAGGGGGAGGAACGCCGCCGTGAAGCCTCACTCCGAGCGGCAAGATACTAACAGTCACTGCAACGGTACCACTCTCGCAGCGTCCGCTCCAGGACGCTTGAGGTGGGGGATCTCGTTCTAAGGCGGGTGCTCTCCAGGGAAGGGCTGCATAAGCTCTCACCTGTGTGGGAGGGCCCGTTTAGGATTGCCGGCGTCTCCAGGCCTAGAGCCGCGCGTCTGGAGACGCAGGACGGGGTCCCCATCCAGAACGCCTGGAACATCCAACACCTCCGGAAGTTCTACCCATGAAGCAAGGCCCAGTGCATGTGAAGGTCTCCGCTCGTGACACTCTCACATAATAATGAGTGGGGCTGTACACACTCCGGAGTCTCAGGAGTGCCGCCCTCGGGCATCGGGGGCTCCCTCCCACGCCTAGTGGCAACACTTAGCTCCGCACTGGTGAGGAGACTAGACTAGGTGCCGGACGCTACTGTTCATTTGCTTTCTGCAGTTGGCTTTCCTCTTTCCCTTTAATGAAATTTGGAGTTCCAGCATTACTCGATGGCTTGCCTCTTCTTTCTGTTTCTTCCATCGATTCTTCGTTTTTTGCCAAGGAGGGCGACAGTTGCCCGATGCTCTCCCTCGCACGCCCCGTGAGGGGGGCAAGACAGGTAGTATGCGCGTGCGCACTCCCTTGGTCTCCGCGGGGCGTTCTCGACTGAGTTTTTGATCGGCGCACCCCCCTTTAGTCTATGCCCCACGGGTGCCGCGACGCGGTGCGTTTGGCCATAACCAGCCCATACCTGAGGCCCCGCGCAGGAAGGATTAAAGATCTCTTGACAAGTTTTTGCAGCTTCGCGATGCAGCTTCGTGATGTTACCCGAATCAACTGTGGGGAAGCCCCACCAGGTGCCCAGAGACCCTATATGCATCGAGCTAAGTTCCGCCTTTTCACCCGTATAAGGCATAGATCTCACAACACAACCTGGAAACAATAAACGCACCATAAAAGCAACATAAGCACCACGATTCATTACACACCCTCGCAGGGCCCCGAATTCGTTTCTAACAATGCAGGGGAAAGGGAAAGAGAGGACAAGCAAAAGCAGCCCCTACGGTGCGGATGCTCATGAGGGTCGGCCCCTGGACTCAGCCAGAGCCCTCCTCGCGCTTCACGAGGGCGTGGCGACGGGATGATCCGCCACCATCCCCGAAGCAGGCCCGACGGCTGGTCGTAGCCTCCGCTGCTAGAGCTTTTGCCGGAGGAGGAGCTGCCGTAGCTGGGAGAACCGCGGTCGCTGCCGCGGGCAAGGTCACCCTCGTGCTCGTCGCGGCCGTCGCCAAAGCCAAGCACCTCGCCGCCATCGTCATCGTCTTCACGGCAGCACCCGGCGCGGCGACCGTCTTCCCCGAACACCCTCACTAAGAGGATCGTTGCGCCATCATACTTGAAGTGGAGGGTGCACCGCCTGCTCAGGCCGCGCGCGCGGGCAAACGTCTGCCAGCCACGGGCCAGGGCAACATAGCCCACAGCAGTGACCTCCACCGCGACCCACGAAGCCTTGCTGCAGCAGTCGTCCGCCTGCATCCAGAGGCCACCGGGACCTGGGGTCGGTAGTTCACCGGCGAAGGAGCACGGAAGTTGAAGCCAAGTGCCGGCCGGGTTCGCGGACCACACGATAAACTCCGACAGCACCTCCGCCGAGTGGAAGCGCGACCGGGGAGGCTGGGCGACTATGGCGCGCCTCCCCTCATCGACGGGGCTGCCCCGACCTAGGTGGCTCCCGCCGCACGAAGGAGCGCCGACGCGGCCGCCAAGGACAACGCCGGACCCCGAAGGAGTCTGCCAATGCCCATGGGACCGCAGCGGGGGTCGTGGCGTGCTTGTGTGGGCAGCCGTGCCCCCTCTTAGGCGGTGGCGAGCCAGGCCCCTCCTGGCGAGCTTTCCCCTTCTCAGCGGCCGAGAACCTTTTCATCGGCGCCATGGGTGTCGCGGCAAGGAAGAAGAGGGAGAAGCAGGAGGAGTGGAAGAAGAGATGGGTGACGGGGGCTCCGCCCCCTTCCCATTTATAGCCAGGAGGAGGCCAACCGCTGGCCACCATGATCTGAGGTAATAATGACCTTTTTCTGCATGCAACAACGACTCGTCAAGTTGGGCAGCTGCCGAGGCAGCGTGGGGAAGCGGAGATGCCAACGACCCATCATCGCCACGCATCAATCAAGGCCACAGGCTGTTAGGGCCTGTGGCGCTCTGCATTTGCCCCTTGGCTTCACCGCGAAGCCAAGCACGAGCATGCCTTGGGCCCGGGGGCCACTGTCGGCGTCCTGGGAACGGGGGTACCCAGACTTGCCTACCTGCGGCCCAGGGCGTGGCTCCACCGGCGGCCTGGTACGACCCATCTTCATCTACCAACACCCAAGACCCTCGCGAGGGGCCAAGCCTTGCGAGGCGGACGACACAAGACCTCCTCAGGGGCAGCCTCACTAGGCTGTCTTGCGAGGAGTGGAGAGATCAAGGCAAGGGGCACCTCATGAGGTTTCCATGACGTGAGCCATGACGACCAAGGCCAGGCGGGCGCTAGCGGGCACAAAGTGCCAGTTTCCTCTTCGGTGCTAAAGAGGCAGGCGCAGGCGAGGAGTCTCGAAGCGTCAGGCAAAGGTTTCCATATCAGTGCAAGGAGACCAAGACCAGCTGGGCGGCAAGATAGAGGTCACCATGGAGCCCACGACGGCGTCACCACCAGAGCCTTTGGCAGGCGAAGACCACCTTTTGTCAGGATAACCTGTACTCGTTGTCTCCCTTCAAATTGGCTATTGTGGGATCCCTTCCCGCCTAATATTTGGGGAGAGGATCCGGGCCTCTATAAATAGGGCTAGCCACCGCCGTAGCCAGGGATCGGCTCATCGAGAGACAGGAGGCTCATCTGGAGACAGATCATTCAGATCACCCCTAACCACACAAGCTCATCGAGCTCAAGAGCACCTCTCCTCAGGAGGTTGTTCTTCCCTTGTACTTGTTCATCCCCAGCCTACAAGGCAATCCACCACACCACACTAGAGTAGGGTATTACACCGCAATGGTGGCCCGAACTAGTATAAACTCTTGTGTCCCTTGTTCCTTGGGTTCGACAAGCTAGGATTTGCGATCGTTGCGAGGGCGCGAGCTATGGGGAGAGAGATCTTCGTGCGCACCCCAGTGTTCGAATCTCAAGGGTTTGCCGGAACCCGTAACCCGACATCCGCGATGACCTGAACCGTCTAGGGTGCTCAAACACCCAAGAGTAACAAGATACTCAAGGGATTAGTGGGGGGAATCAAATTTCTCTTGGTGGAAGTGTAGACCGGAGCCTTCTCAACCAATCCCTAGAAAATCAACAAGTTTGATTGGCTAGGGAGAGAGATCGGGTGAAAATTGAGCTTGGAGCAACAATGGAGTGTAGGGATGGAAGAGGTAGTCAACTCGGAGAAGAAGACTCCCCTTATATAGTGATAGGACAAATCCAACCGTTATCCACTTACCCAGCCTGCGACGCGCGGTACTACCGTACCAGCCATGCGGTACTACCACAAGGGCATGTGGTACTACCGCGGGGCACTGCGGTACTACCGCATGCGCGGTAGGAGCCAGACCGGCCCTGATGCGTTGAAGCAAAGAGCGGTAGAACCGCCGAAGTGGTACTACCGCTCCCCCTTGCGGTACTACCGCAAGGCAGGGTTTGTCTAGGCTGGGAAGGCACGGACATATAAAAATACATCCGTGGCTACTTCCGCTGAGTTTCGTCTCTGCAAAAATCCGATATGGTACTACTGTGAACCTGGAGCGGTACTACCGCGTAGGTCGCGGATGTAAAAAAATTACATCTACCCCTACTTTCGCTCGTGCTGCTATGCCTGGCCTGAGGCCATGGTACTACCGCACCCGTGGAGCGGTACTACCGCAAGGGCCTGCGGTACTACCGCATCCCTGGCTGGTACTACTGCAAGGGCCTGCGGTACTACCGCTCCCATGAGCAGTACTACCGCATGCCCCAGGACAACAACACTAAGAGTCCTTCATTTTGCAGAGACACGAAAAAATGGAGGATGCTCCATAGAGCCAAAGGAAAGGTGGTGCAAAAGGAACATACGTGTACATGATGATTCCACCCAAACCTTTCCACAGCGGACCCCCTCTTAATAGTACGGCTTTCCTACGACTCAAATCCACCGAAAAGAAACGTAGGGAAAACTTTGTCTTCACTAGGCTCCGAGGGGCAAAGAATTGTCTTGTGCCTAAACATGAGATATCTGAAATGCTCAATGCACACGATTAGTCCGCAAATGCATTGTCATCAATCACCAAAACCACTAAGGGATAAATATGCCCTTACAGTCTCCCCCTTTTTGGTGAATTGACGACTGAGGGAGTCCTGGATTAGGGGGTGTTCGGGTAGCCGGACTATACGTTCAGCCGGACTCCAGGACTATGAAGATACAAGATTGAAGACTTCGTCCCGTGTCCGGATGGGACTTTCCTTGGCGTGGAAGGCTAGCTTGGAGATGCGGATATTCAAGATCTCCTACCATTGTAACCGACTTTGTGTAACCCTAACCCTCTCTGGTGTCTATATAAACCGGAGGGTTTTAGTCCGTAGGACAACTTCATCATACAACAATCATACCATAGGCTAGCTTCTAGGGTTTAGCCTCCTTGATCTCGTGGTAGATCTACTCTTGTACAATCCATATCATCAATATTAATCAAGCAGGACGTAGGGTTTTACCTCCATCAAGAGGCCCCGAACCTGGGTAAAACATCGTGTTCCTTGCTTCCTGTTACCATCCGGCCTAGACGCACAGTTCGGGACCCCCTACCCGAGATCCGCCGGTTTTGACACCGACATTCGTGCTTTCATTAAGAGTTCCTCTGTGTCGTCGCTTTTAGGCCCGATGGCTCCTTCGATCATCAACAATGATGCAGTCCAGGGTGAGACTTTTCTCCCCAGACAGATCTTCGTCTTTGGCGGCTTCGCACTGTGGGCCAAGTTGCTTGGCCACCTTGAGCAGATCGAAAGCTACGCCCCTGGCCATCAGGTCAGGTTTGGAAGCCTAAACTACACGGCTGACATCCGCGGGGATTTGATCTTCGACGGATTCGAGCCACAGCCAAGCGCGCTGCACTGTCTCGATGGGCATGATATAGCTCTGCCGCCGAACAGCGCCTTGGAGGCCGCACACGCATCGGTTCTGACCATTGATTTGGAGCCTACTGCGCCGATCGAGGATCAGCGGTTGGACGCTGCCTCAGGGGCTGCGATCTCAGAGGCGATCGAGCCGAACTCCATCCCCGCACTCCGCATGGCCCGTGACTCCGAGGAGCCGGATTCCTTTCCGAACTCCGAGCCCCCCGCGCCCCTGCCGATCGAATCCGATTGGGCGCCGATAATGGAGTTCACCACCGTAGACATCTTTCAGCACTCGCCCTTCGGCGACATCTTGAATTCGCTAAAGTCTCTCTCTTTATCAGGAGAGCCCTGGCCGGACTACAGTCAGCAAGGATGGGATTCAGATGATGAAGAAATTCAAAACCCACCCACCACCCACTTCGTAGCCACTGTCGACGACTTAACCGGCATGCTCGACTTCGACTCCGAAGACATCGACGGTATGGACGACGATGCAGGAGACAACCAAGAACCAACGCCTATAGGGCATTGGACAGCCACCTCATCTCACGATGTGTACATGGTGGATACCCCTAAAGGAAGCAACAACGAGGAAAACGGGGATGGAAAGAGGGATCGATCTCTCGAAAAACAATCAAAGCGTCGGCGTAAACGCCGACCCAAGCCCCGCCTCGATAAAGACCCAGCCATAGAGCAGGATGAGCCGGTAGACGACGAGCATGCCTTAGAGCAACCGTCCCAACAGGACAACCCGGATAGAGAAACCGAACATCCCTCCCCCGGCGAAAATGGCATTCCGGACGACCCTACGCCGGACAAGACCACGAAGCAGAAGAACCTCCAAAACGGCTCGTTGCAACCGCACGCAGCCTGAAAAAGCAGAAGCGGAAGCTAAAAACTGCGGAAGATGCACTCAGGATCAGATGGAGTAAAGTAATCAATACCGTAGACAAATACGGCGACAGTCGCCGCACTAAAAGCTATCCGAAGAGAAAGCTACTACCTGAATTCGACGAGGAGGCCTTAGAGCCCTCGCATTCCAAAAGTGAGAAAGCCACACGGTCGGATAGACGACCCCATGGCCAGCATAAAGTGACAAGCAGCGCCGCACTTAAGCCGGCATGCGACCCACTTAAGGATTCGCATCATGGCCCAGCCAGGTCCATTTACGGGCCAAGAAAGCAAGCTCTCGTAAGCAATGCAATAAAGCCATTATCAGAATCCGGCACACCCAAATACAGGGGTGCCGCACACCCCCTATGTTTCACCGATGAGGTCCTGGATTATGAATTTCCAGCGGGATTCAAACCCGTAAACATAGAGGCATATGATGGAACAACAGACCCTGGAGTCTGGATCGAGGATTATATCCTCCACATACATATGGCTAGAGGAGATGACCTCCACGCCATAAAATACTTACCCCTCAAGCTTAAAGGGCCAGCCCGACATTGGCTCAAAAGCCTTCCTGAAAACACAATCGGAAGTTGGGAAGAGCTCAAGGACGCTTTCCGAGCAAATTTTCAAGGGACCTATGTCCACCCTCCGGATGCAGACGATCTTAGTCACATAACTCAACAGCCCGGAGAGTCAGCTCGGCAATTCTGGAATAGATTTCTTACTAAAAAGAATCAGATAGTCGACTGTCCGGACGCTGAAGCCTTAGCGGCTTTCAGGCATAATGTCTGAGACGAATGGCTCGCCAGACACCTCGGCCAAGAAAAGCCAAGAACAATGGCCGCACTAACAAGCCTCATGACCCGCTTTTGCGCAGGAGAGGACAGCTGGTTGGCAAGATGCAGCACCAGTGACCCAAGTACATCCGAAACTAGGGATGGAAACAAAAAACCGCGACACAATAAGGACCGTCGCTGGACTAAGGAAAAAAGTCCGAAGAGCACGGCAGTCAACGCCGGATTCAAAAGCTCACGACAAAATCAGAAAAAGCCGCCCCTCCAAGATAACAGGGACGACCTATCCAACCTAAACAAAATCTTGGATAGGATATGTCAAATACACAGCACTCCCGGAAAGCCTGCTAACCATACCCACAGAGATTGTTGGGTTTTCAAACAATCCGGTAGACTCAACGCTGAACACAAGGGGCTCGACACACCAAGCGAAGACGAGGACGAACCCCAAAAGCAGAGTACCAGGAAACAAAAGAATTTCCCACAAGAAGTAAAAACAGTAAACTTACTCCACATAACAAAACGTGCGGCGCCCATAAAGGTATGCGCCCCACGGCCTATCCCAAAGGAATCCCGCCACTGGTTGTCAAAACCAATCATCTTTGATCATCTGGATTATTCTAGAAGTGTCAAGAACCCAGGCTGGACTGCCCTGGTACTCGATGCAATAATTGGCGGACTCCAGTTTTCAAATGTCCTTATGGACGGTGGCAGCGGACTCAACCTGATATATCAGGACTCAATCCGCCACATGGGGATCGACCCAAAAAGAATTTGCCACAGCAAAACCTCCTTTCAAGGAGTAACGCCAGGTCCGGATACCCATTGCATGGGTTTTCTCCGGCTCGAGGTTATTTTCAGCTCTGCCGATAACTTCCGTCGCGAAAAGCTGACTTTCCACATCGTCCCATTCTCAAGTCGCTATCAAGCACTACTGGGACGCGAAGCTTTCGCCCGCTTTAACGCAATACCACATTATGCATCTCTTACGCTTAAGATGCCCGGTCCACGCGGCATCATCTCCTTAAAGGGGAAGCAGTGAGAACACCTCCCCCAAGCGGAGGATTGCGCGGCCGCTTTAACAGCCCCACAATACAATGGCTTCACCAGCCAGAACATCGGAACAGGTCATTAAGACCACAGACATGGATAGACGAGTCCGGCACAAAAGTATCGTTGATAAAGGCTTAGTGGCCATATACCCCTGCACTAGGGGCTTCACACGTATAAAATAAGAGACAATAAAGCTCAATTTTTCATATTTTACTTTACACTTTGTTTATTTCATATAACTTTTGTTCGGCACGCCCCTTTTTCAACTTAGTTGCTCTCTTTTTACAGATGAACGTCGTGCTGCGCCCGTCCAGGATACGGCACAATGGAGACATAGGCGCAGACGTGCAGTAGGGACCCGTTCCAAGGATTCTTTTCAGATTAAGACCCTGCGTAAACCTTTTTTACTGTCTCTTGTTGATACACATCCCCTGGTTCTATGACCAAGGAGGAGGCTGGCGTCTTGGCATGTGGCCACGTCAGAATTCTTGCGCGTACCTAGACACTAGGGGCTTATACCTCAGAGTGTTACCTCGCCCGCTCTCATAAAGACCGAATACCTTAGGGAGTGTTCGGCGTCGCGAGTTTGTCCTTATATGCATCAGCTCCGAGTCATGATTTTGGTCAAATGTTGGGTTGCCTAGCTCCTGTGTTCGGCCGCCTTACGTTCCGCTCTATCGGCTAAGGCGGCACCAGGAGAACTACTGCGATTGTGCCCTGGTTCGGCCAGGCGAGCACCTCAGTAGAGAAAGCCGAAAACCGACTGTCATGATATGGCGTGAGACTGGTCAACCACTCGATGACTCTCCGGAATCTGTAGGATTCCTCCACATTAACGAAGGGCCGTTTCCCGGCCAGGCACATACGCGCCCCGAATTCGGGCGAGCGCAGTCGCCACTAGGGGCTACCTAAATAATCCCATTGTCAAGCTCCTATGGCTAAGTGAAAGTGTTAAAGCATTATAGTCCGGTTGCCTAGCTCGCTGCGCTATCACCTCCTTTGTAGGACCAAGACGTTGGATTAAGTGTGAAAATGCGCCTTCTGCGAGCACCCCCGCACTATGTGTGTGGGGGCTGAAGCCAACGACTGCAATCTTTCAGATTTTGTATATATATCTTAAAACGGCCGCACAGGAGGTGTTCCAAATACTTGAAGGCACAAGTATAAAAGGCTACTACAATTCATCAAAATATTGCTTTATAATTACATATGCTATCAGAACATATCATCCTTCGAGCACTGCGTCTCTATTACACGAGCACCTTCAAGGACTTCCTGAAAATAATGCTCGGAGGGTACTCGGCTTTTGTCCGAATCTCGGGATGCAACAACGGTGGTCTCCATCTCTGCCCAGTATGTCTTGACACGGGCAAGAGCCATCCGTGCGCCCTCTATGCATGCTGACCTCTTCATCGCATTGATACGTGGCACCGTGTCAAGGAATTGCTGCACCAAGCTGAAATAACTCTTTGGCTCCGATCTCCCCGCCCACATATGACCCATGACGTACTTCATGGCGAGTCTGGACAATCTATTCAGTTTGGCCCATTGAGCCAGACGATCGTCCATTGCCAGTGGACGCTCTGGATTCTGGAACTGCGACCAGAAAAGCCTTTCCACTTCGCGATCTTCTTGATCTCGAAAGTATTCGGTCGCATCAGCAGCACTCGCTGCCAAATCCAGATAGGTGTCCTCCGCACTCCACATCCGGTCCAAAGGAGCAAACTTCGGATCGCAAAACTTCCTCCGCAGCATAAAGGGCTTTCCAGCCGCAATCTGTCCGGCCTGACGCAGCTCCTCCTTCGCATCTCTCATCGCAGAGCGAGCGTCCTTGGCATCAGCAACGGCCTTCTCTAAGTCCGTCTATCTCGCCCGGTCTTCTTTCTCAAGAAACTTGCAATGGTCAGCACCACTTTTTAACTTCACGGCCATCTCCTTCTTGCTTCGGCAGTGAGCAGCCTGTTCGGCTCTCAGCTCTTCAAGGGCCTTCTCGGCAGCCGCATCACTTTTCCTGGCTTGTTCCTTAGCTCGGGCAAGTTCCGCCCGAAGACTCTCCACGGCGGCCGCACCATCTGCGTCAAGCACACACATTGTAAGATACTGGCATAAAGCTCCTCTTACCAGATGCCGCCCGAGGAATTGCATACCTTGAGCCTCATCAAGCCGCTCGTTGACGAGCGCGATGTCGGCATCTGCCACGTCAAGTTGCCGCTTTAGTTCGGCAAAATCATCAGTTCGGCTTGATTCCGGACACTTTGCCACCTGTATACAAAGGCGACATTTTAGACCTGGGATTATGATCCTCTGCGCGCCGTCAATTTTGACAACGCGCAGAGTCTCAGGGGCTACTATCTACACAGGGCGCATCTTGTTTATGCGCAACTGACAAAGAAGTACATTATCAAACGTACCTCAAAACCCGTCAGCAAACTTCTAACGGCCTCATGCAATCCGCTTTCCGCGGACAAAATCCTTCCAATCACCGTACCCATCAATGCACGATGCTCCTCTGAGATAGAAGCTCGCCCCAGCAGAATCATCAGCTCCTCCGACCGCGCATCGGACGGTGCCGGACTCGTCCTATGACCTCCATCGAAGGCCGGACGCGGAGAACCTTGGGGGGACATATGGCTACCTTCCACCCCTACCGGATTCGGAGAAACCCTCTGCGACGACACCTCAGGGTCGCCCGCCTCGCCAGGCGGTACGGCAGGGGGAGGCGTTCCACTCTCCATCATCTCCGGAAGAAGATCCCCCGAAGACGAGCTCTGCAGAGAAGGGCTGAGGTCCGAGCTACAAAGTAAAATTTCGGTTAATCTTCTCAGATAAAAAGCAAGGATTTCTCTCATCCCTCTAAAGGAAAATCTTTCTCTACTTACGGCTCGCTGGAGGGCTGATCCCTTTGAGGGCGTAGTTCGGCCGAGGATCTCCCCGGCGTCGGACCCTCTGACGAGGACTTTTCCCCCCGCTTTGAGGCCATGGTCTCCGGGTCGTCAGAGGCGGCCCTCTTCTTCCCCTTAGGAGAGGAATTGTCGGTTCTTCCCTTCGGAGCAGCCTCCTTCGAGGAGGCCATAGTTTCCTTGTCCTCCCCCTCACTTCCCTCCAAAGGCACGATCTTCAACATCCTGACTAGCACGGGATCCGGCCTGGTTTCAGGAAGGGGAGCCGGACACCTGATCAACTTTGCCTTCGCTATCCACTCCTGTTTAAAAGGACAGCTCTTTTAGGGGCGAATTTATGACAATTTTACGGATAGCGAGTCCGGGCACAAGGTTACTTACTTTAGTATCCGGGCGATTGCAGCTTAAACCTGCGTCCTCAGTCAAATCCGGACACATTGCTTGTGATCCGAAGAACATTTTATACATCTCCACGGGCGTTGCGCCCATAAAATGCTGGAGAGCTCGTGGTCCCTCCGGATTAAACTCCCACAGACGAAGGGAGCGACGTTTGCCGGGCAGTGTTCAGCGAATCAGCATGACCTGCGTCACCTTGACCAGGTTGAGGTCTCTTTCTAAGAGATCCCTAATGCGGCTCTGCAACAAGGGCACGTCTTTGGATAACCCCCAATCTAATCCTTTGTTGACCCATGACGCTAGCCGTGGTGGGGGACCCAAGTGAAAGGCAGGAGGCGCCACCCACTTGGTGCTCCTGGGAGCGGTGATATAGAACCACTCTCGTTGCCACAAGCAAAGCACCTCTTGAAAGGAGCCCTCGGGCCATGGAGCATCAGCATTCTTACTTATGACAGCGCCTCCGCACTCTGCGTGCCGTCCCTCGATCATCTTCGGCTCCACTCCAAAAGTCTTGAGCCATAATTCGAAGTGAGGAGTAACACGGAGGAACGCTTCGCACACAATGATGAATGAGGAAATGTGGAGGATGGACTCCGGAGCTAAGTCATGAAATTCCAGCCCATAATAGAACATCAGCCCCCTCATGAAGGGATCCATCGGGAAGCCTAACCCCCGAAGGAAGTGAGACATGAACACTACGCTCTCACCGGGCTAGGGACTGGGAATAGCCTGCCTTTGAGCAGGCAACCTATGCAAAATTTCGGCGGTCAAGAACTTAGCCTCTCTCAACTTTACAACGTCCTCCTCCGTGACGGAGGAGGGCATCCATCGGCCTTGAAGGTCGGAACCGGACATTGTCGAAGGTCCGAAGCGCCTGGAATCTGGAGCCTAGGGTGTTGGAACTCGAGGCGACGGGCGAACTTGTTTTGAGATTGGAGAAAAGGAGTAAGGCCTTGGTCTCTTTATAAGAGGTTGAATACCAGGAGCCCTCCCCGTAACCATTTGGGACTCGCCTTTAATCGAGAAGACATGCTAACGGGCACGATTGGGTTACCCATGTCTGTATTGATGAGAATCCCGTAAATAAAGGGGACACGATCTCCGCTTTGACAAGACGTGCCAAGGAAACCGCCTCGCAAAACACGCTAAGGTGGAAAAGTGAAAACGATTCGAATAAAGGCTTGGCCGTAGTGTGATGTCACGCTGCGGAATACGTCAATGGATTAGATTTGTGTTAATATTATTCTCTCTGTGGCAATACGTGGAAATTTATTTTGCAGAGCCGGACACTACTCTTGGTGTTTATAAACTTTTATGAAGAATTTGGAGGAGGAACCCGCCTTGCAATGCCGAAGACATTCTACGCGCCTGACTCGTTGTCATTAAAGCCTGGTTCAGGGGCTACTGAGGGAGTCCTGGATTAGGGGGTGTTCGGGTAGCCGGACTATACCTTCAGCCGGACTCCAGGACTATGAAGATACAAGATTGAAGACTTCGTCCCGTGTCCGGATGGGAATTTCCTTGGCGTGGAAGGCAAGCTTGGCGATGCGGATATTCAAGATCTCCTACCATTGTAACCGACTTTGTGTAACCCTAACCCTCTCTGGTGTCTATATAAACCGGAGGGTTTTAGTCCGTAGGACAACTTCATCATACAACAATCATACCATAGGCTAGCTTCTAGGGTTTAGCCTCCTTGATCTCGTGGTAGATCTACTCTTGTACAATCCATATCATCAATATTAATCAAGCATGACGTAGGGTTTTACCTCCATCAAGAGGGCCCGAACCTGGGCAAAACATCGTGTTCCTTGCCTCCTGTTACCATCCGGCCTAGACGCACAGTTCGGGACCCCCTACCTGAGATCCGCCGGTTTTGACACCGAGAACAACAATACGGGATTTGCACATAGGGAAATAAACTGAAACATAGGCAAACCCAACCTCTATAAAATGTAGACGGGCTCCCCCTAGATGTGTGCTCTCTAGAGAAATGCTTTGGACTGCACGACACACATACTAGGATCAACACTCCCCCTATATTTTATAGACGAGGCAAATCTTGCAACAAAATGTCTAACACTAAGCAAGGAAGCAGGATAATAAATATGAGCATAAAGTAATGAGAGCACAAGACATACTAAGCTCACAATCTACTAGGCAAACTAGATAACATGACAAGACAATAAGATACGCTGAGGACATATGTCTTACACTATATGATACTCTCCTAGATCCAGACGAAACCAAACACAAACCAACAAGCAAAAGCAAACGAGGTTCAACAAGATGAAAGCAAAGAGCGAGACACAACGACACCAAACTCGCAAATCCTACACTCTCTCCCCCTTTGGCATCGAGACACCAAAAATGCAGAGATGACACCTACGACACAGGTGGTAGCTCAAGCTGAAGCGATCACTCGTCACGCTCCTCCTCGGTCTCGGCTGGCGGCGGGGGGGGGGATGGTCTCCTCCTCAGATTCAGTCCACTGGTAGCCCTGCTTCGCCATCCATTCAGCCTCTGGGGTGATGTGCTTCTCGGACCTGCTTGATACCTGCTCGCTGAACGTTCTCAAGATCCTATTGTCGCGCCGGCGACTCTCCTTCTGAGCAACATGAGACTGGTACTGGCCCTTGGCCTTCATGCAAAACAGAGCCTTCATCTTGTTCTTCAGCCTCTTAGCCCAAGAGGGCTCATAAGATGAAGCCGAGTATCCATCAAAGCTGTCCTCATATGCTTCCTCCTCCTCAATCTCATCCTCATCCACGTCCATCTTAGCAGCCTCTGCCTCAGCATGGGTAGTGGTGTTAGCCCACTTGTTCTTGATGCGCAGTTTGATAGGCTCGTGGCAGGTCCAGTTTGGAGCAGAAAAGTCTTCCTCCGGAAACATCTTGTCCCAAGTCTTCGAGATCAGAAGGTGCAGGTATGGACCATAGATGGGAACTTTGCGATTGTAGACCACAAACATGAGCTCATTCCACATGATATGAGATATGTCCAGAGGCTGGGTGGCATGACGACGCACCTCCTCACATAGAAGCAACATGTCCACGACATAAGAATGCACCTTATCTTTGTCACCGATGCGTGGAAAGAGAGTGTTGTGGAAGATTCGGTGCATGACATCTAGGAAGGGGTTGAGCACCCAAGTCTGAGTGCCATTGGGAAGCTTCTTATCCACAAGAAACGGTAGAAGCTTGTCCATGGCAGACTCGGTGTTGCCGTGGGGGCGGGCACCAACGGGCACATCGGGCCCATCATCACGGACATGTAGGAGCATCATGAATTCCTTCCAAGTAGCAGACAACTTCTTCCCATTGGTCATCCAAGTCATAGTCCGCTCCCCGTCCGTGTGAAAGTGGACGGAGGCAAAGAACTGTGCCACTAGCTCCGGTTAAAGTCCATATGGAACGTGATGAAGTCTTCAATGCCAAATTGCTCCACCAAGTCTAGTGCCTCACCAAAGTAGTTCCGGTCCTTCCTCAGATGATTCATATCAATCCACTACATTGGAACATAAAGGTTGTGCTTGGACTTTATGACATAAATGTATATGAGATTCTCCTAATTGGTCTAGAACAACTCACACCCTCTGACATTCTCACGGGGATTCACATAGGGATAATCCTCCTTCGAATGATGAACTCTGACTGAGGCAGCTCATCCATGCCCTGAATTGGCTCCTTGTACCGGTTGGAAGTCTTCTTGACATTGCGTTGTGGGGCATTGGAGCCCTCCAGAGCTTCTTGATTGCGAAGACGCTTGGAGCTTGTGTCGCAGCTTGGGTTCGAGCGACGAACATTGGAATCAGAGCCACCACCTATGACACACAACACAAGAACACACAAGAGAAATGAGAAGGATCAATGCAAAGACCACAACAAAAACACATGGAACACGTAGAAATAGGATTGGGTAGTTGCCACAAGGAAGGTTCGAAGTCAACGGTAGTACCGCACCTCTAAGCGGAACTAAAATTTTACTGCTGCTCTAGCCGTGATAGTACCGCGCCTGGATGTCATGGTAGTACCGCACCTAGAGCGGAAGTAAAATTTTACTTCTGCGCCGCTCGCGGTAGTACCGCTCCAGAGGAGCGGTAGTACCGTACGATGCGGAAGCGGCCTGAGCGATAGTACCATACATGAGGTGCGGTAGTGAAGGAAATATGCCCTAGAGGCAATAATAAAGTTGTTATTTATATTTCCTTATATCATGATAAATGTTTATTATTCATCCTAGAATTGTATTAACCGGAAACTTAGCACATGTGTGAATACATAGACAAACAGAGTGTCCCTAGTATGCCTCTACTTGACTAGCTCGTTAATCAAAGATGGTTAAGTTTCCTAGCCATGGACATGTGTTGTCATTTGATGAAATGGGGTCACATCATTAGAGAATGATGTGATGGACTAGACCCATCTGTTAGCTTAGCACTATGATCGTTTACTTTATTGCTATTGCTTTCTTCATGACTTATACATGTTCCTATGACTATGAGATTATGCAACTCCCAAATACCGGAGGAACACTTAGTGTGCTATCAAACGTCACAACGTAATTGGGTGATTATAAAGATGCTCTACAGGTGTCTCCAAAGGTGTTTGGTGAGTTGGCATAGACCGAGATTAGGATTTGTCACTCCGTGTATCGGAGAGGTATCTCTGGGCCCTCTCGGTAATGCACATCACTATAAGCCTTGCAAGCAATGTGACTAATGAGCTAGTCACATGATGATGCATTACGGAAGGAGTAAAGAGACTTGCCGGTAATGAGATTGAACTAGATATTGAGATACTGACGATCGAATCTTGGGCAAGTAACATACCGATGACAAAGGGAACAATGTATGTTGTTATGCGGTTTGACCAATAAAGATATTCGTAGAATATGTAGGAACCAATATGAGCATCCGGGTTCCGCTATTGGTTATTGACCAAAAGTGAGTCTCGGTCATGTCTACATAGTTCTCGAACCCGTAGGGTCCGCATGCTTAACGTTCGATGACGATCGGTATTATGAGTTTATGTGTTTTTATGTACCGAAGGTATTTCGGAGTCCCGGATGTGATCACGGACATGACGAGGAGTCTCGAAATGGTTCAGACATAAAGATCGATATATTGGAAGGTTATGTTTGGACATCGGAATGGTTCCGGATGAGTTCAGGCATTTTCCGAAGTACCAGGAGGTTACCGGAACCCCCCCGGGGAGTCAATGGGCCTTAATGGGCCCTAGTGGAGAAAGAGGGCAGCAGGCAAGTGGTGGGGCACGCCCCCTAGGCCCAAACCGAATTGGTTTAGGGTTTGGGGGGCCGCCCCCCTTTCCTTCTCCTTTCTTCCTCCTTCCTCCTTCTCCTAGTAGGAATAGGAAGTGGGGGGGGGGGAACCTACTTGGAGTAGGATTGCCCCCCCTTGGGCACGCCTCCTCCTAGGCCGGCCCTCTCCTTCTCCCCCTTTATATATGGGGGAGGGGGGCACCCCATAGACACACAAGTTGATTGTTTAGCCGTGTGCGGTGCCCGCCTCCACAGAATTCCACCTCCGTCATACCGTTGTAGTGCTTACGCGAAGCACTGCGTCGGTAACTTCATCATCACCATCATCACGCCGTCATGCTGACGAAACTCTCCTTCAGCCTCAACTGGATCAAGAGTACGAGGGACATCACCGAGCTGAACGTGTGCAGATTGCGGAGGTGTCGTGCGTTTGGTACTTGATCGGTTGGATCGCGAAGACATTCAAGTACATCAACCACGTTTCATAATGCTTCCGCTTTTGGTCTACGAGGGTACGTATACATACTCTTCCCCTCTCATTGCTATGCATCACCTAGATGGATCTTGCGTGTGCGTAGGAAAATTTTGAAATTACTACGTTTCCCAGCAGTGGCATCGGAGCTAGGTCTATGCGTAGATGTTATATGCACGAGTAGATCACAAAGGAGTTGTGGGCGTGGGTATATACATATTGCTTGATTCTTGATTTAGCGGTATTGTTGGATGAAGCGGCTCAGACCGACATTACGTGTACGCTTACGCGAGACTGGTTCTACCGACGTGCTTCGCACACATGTGGCTAGTGGGTGTCTGTTTCTCCAACTTTAGTTGAATCGGTTTCAATGTACAGGGTTCTTTCTGAAGATCAAAAAGCAATCACTATACTACGTTGTGGTTTTGGTGCGTAGGTAAGAACGGTTCTTGCTAGAAGCCCGTAGCAGCCACGTAGAACTTGCAACAACAAAGTAGAGGACGTCTAACTTGTTTTTGTAGGGAATGTTGTGATGTGATATGGTCAAGACATGATGTGATATAATTTGTTGTATGAGATGATCATCTTATGGTTGTCTCTTTATTGCATAAAGATGCAAGCACCGTAAAATTGCTTTACTTTATCGCTATGCGATATTAATAGTTGCAAAAGCAATAGTTGGCGAGATGACCATGTGACGACACGTTGATAGAGATCAAGATGATGGAGATCATGGTGTCATGCCGGGGACGATGAAGATCATGACGATACTTTGGAGATGGAGATCAAAGGAACAAGATGATAATGGCCATATCATGTCACATATTTTGATTGCATATGATGTTTATCTTTTATGCATCTTATTTTTCTTAGTACGGTGGTAGCATTATAAGATGATCCCTCACTAAATTTCAGGGTATAAGTGTTCTCCCTGAGTATGCACCGTTGCTACAGTTTGTTGTGCCAAGACACCACGTGATGATCAGGTGTGATAAGCTCTACATTCACATACAATGGGTGCAAGCCAGTTTCGCACATGTGGAATACTCAGGTTAAACTTGACGAGCCTAGCATATGCAGATATGGCCTCGGAACACTGAGACCGAAAGGTCGAGCATGAATCATATAGTAGATATGATCAACATAGTGATGTTCACCATTGAAAACTACTCCATCTCACGTGATGATTAGGCATGGTTTAGTTTATATGGATCACATGATCACTTAGATGATTAGAGGGATGTCTATCTAAGTGGGAGTTCTTAAGTAATATGATTAATTGAACTTTAATTTATCATGAACTTAGTCCTGGTAGTTTTTTTGCATATCTATGTTGTAGATCAATAGCTCACGTATAGCTCCCCTGTTTTATTTTTGATATGTTCCTAGAGAAAAATAAGTTGAAAGATGATAGTAGCAATGATGCGGACTGGGTCCATGATCTGAGGATTATCCTCATTGCTGCACAGAAGAATTATGTCCTTGATGCACCGCTAGGTGACAGACCTATTGCAGGAACATATGCTGACATTATGAACGTTTATCAAAGCTCGGTATGATGACTACTTGATAGTTTAGTGCACCATGCTTTAAGGCTTAGAATTGGGACTTCAAAACTGTTTTGAATGCCATGGAACATATAAGATGTTCCAAGAGCTGAAATTTGTATTTCAGACTCATGCCCGAGTCGAGAGGTATGAGACCTCTGATAAATACTTTGCCTACAAGATGGAGGAGAATAGCTCAACCAGTGAGCATGTGCTCAGAATGTCTGAGCGCTACAATCGCTTGAATCAAGTGGGAGTTAATCTTCTAGATAAGATAGTGATTGATAGAGTTCTCTAGTCACTATCACCTAGTTATTGGAACTTCGTGATGAACTATAATATGCAAGGGATGATGAAAACAATTCCCAGAGCTCTTCGCGATGCTGAATTCGGCGACTGTAGAAATCAAGAAAAGCATCAAGTGTTGATGGTTGACAAGACCACTAGTTTCAAGTAAAAGGGCAAGGGAAAGAAAGGGAACTTCAAGAAGAATGGCAAGCAAGTTGCCACTCCCATGAAGAAGCCAAAAGCTAGACCCAAGCCTGAAACTGAGTGCTTCTATTGCAAAGGAAATGGTTACTAGAAGCGGAACTACCCCAAATACTTGGCGGATAAGAAGGATGGCAAAGTGAACAAAGGTATATTTGATATATAGATAATTGATGTGTACTTTACTAGTGTTCATAGTAACCCCTAGGTATTTGATACCGATTCAGTTGCTAAGATTAGTAACTCGAAACAGGAGTTACAAAATGAACAGAGACTAGTTGAGGGCAAAGTGACGATGTGTGTTGGAAGAGATTCCAAGGTCGATAAGATCACCGTCGCATACTCCCTCTACCTTCGGGATTAGTGTTGAACCTAAATAAATGTTATTTGGTGTTTGTGTTGAGCATAATATGATGGGATCATGTTTATTGCAATACGGTTATTCATTTAAGTCAAAGACTAATTGTTGTTTTGTTTACATGAATAAAACCTTCTATGGTCATACACTTAAAATAAGTGGTTTATTGAATCTCGATCGTAGTGATACACATATTCATAATACTGAAGCCAAAAGATGCAAAGTTAATAATGATAGTGCAACTTATTTGTGGCACTGCTGTTTAGGTCATATTGGTGTAAAGCGCATATAGAAACTCCATGCGGATGGGTTTTTGGAATCACTTGATTATGAATCACTTTATACTTGCGAACCATGCCTCATGGGCAAGATGACTAAGACTCCGTTCTCCGGAACAATGGAGCGAGCCACTGACTTATTGGAAATAATACATACCGATGTATACGGTCCGATGAATGTTGAGGCTCACAGCGGGTATCGTTATTTTCTGACCTTCACAGATGATTTGAGTAGATATAGGTATATCTACTTAATGAAACATAAGTCTGAAACATTTGAAAAGTTCAAAGAATTTTAGAGTGAAGTGGAAAATAATCGTAACAAGAAAATAAAGTTTCTACGATCTGATCGTGGAGGAGAATATTTGAGTTACGAGTTTGGTCTTCATTTGAAACAATACGGAATAGTTTCGCATCTCACGCCACTGGGAACACCACAGCGTAATGGTGTATCTGAACATCATAACCGGACTTTATTAGATATGGATCAATCTATGATGTCTCTTACTGATTTACCACTATCGTTTTGAGGTTATGCTTTGGAGATGGCTGCATTCACGTTAAATAGGGCACCATCGAAATCCGTTGAGACGACACCTTATGGACTGTGGTTTGGCAAGAAACCCAAGTTGTTGTTTCTTAAAGTTTGGGGCTGCGATGCTTATGTGAAAAAGCTTCAACCTGATAAGCTCGAACCCAACTCGGAGAAACATGTCTTCATAGGATACCCAAAGGAAACTGTTGGGTACACCTTCTATCACAGATCTGAAGGCACGATATTCGTTGCTAAGAATGGATCCTTTCTAGAGAAGGAGTTTCTCTCGAAAGAAGTGAGTGCGAGGAAAGTAGAACTTGATGAGGTAATTATACCTGCTCCCTTATTGGAAAGTAGTTCATCACAGAAATCAGTTCCAGTGATTCCTACACCAATTAGTGAGGAAGCTAATGATGATGATCATGAAACTTCAGATCAAGTTACTACCGAACCTCATAGGTCAACCAGAGTAAGATCCGCACAAGAGTGGTACGGTAATCCTGTTCTGGAGGTCATGTTACTTGACCATGACGAACCTACAAACTATGAGGAAGCGATGATGAGCCCAAATTCCGCAAAATGGCTTGAGGCCATGAAATCTGAGATGGGAACCATGTATGAGAACAAAGTGTGGACTTTGGTTGACTTGCCCGATGATCAGCAAGCCATAGAGAATAAATGGATTTTCAAGAAAAAGACTGACGCTGACGGTAACGTTACTGTCTACAAAGCTCGACTTGTTGCAAAAGGTTTTCGACAAGTTCAAGGAGTTGACTACGATGAGACCTTCTCACCTGTAGCGATGCTTAAGTCTGTCCCAATCATGTTAGCAATTGCCACATTTTATGAAATCTGGCAAATGGATGTCAAAACTGCATTCCTTAATGGATTTCTTAAAAAAGAGTTGTATATGATGCAACAAGAAGGTTTTGTCAATCGTAAAGGTGCTAACAAAGTGTGCAAGCTCCAGCGATCCATCTATGGACTGGTGCAAGCATCTCGGAGTTGGAATATATGCTTTGATAAAGTGAAGCATGTATTTACAAGAGTGAGTGGGAGCACTACAGCTTTTCTGATAAGTATATGTGAATGACATATTGTTGATCAGAAATGATGTAGAATTTTTTGGAAAGCATAAAGGAGTGTTTGAAAGGAGTTTTTCAAAGAAAGAACTCGGTGAAGCTACTTACATATTGAGCATCAAGATCTATAGAGATAGATCAAGATGCTTGATATATTTTTCAACGAGTACATACCTTGACAAGATTTTGAAGTAGTTCAAAATGGAACAGTCAAAGAAGGAGTTCCTGCCTGTGTTGCAAGGTGTGAAGTTGAGTAAAGACTCAAAACCCGACCATGGCAGAAAATAGAAAGAGAATGAAAAAGTCATTCCCTATGCCTCAGTCATAGGTTCTATAAAGTATGCTATGCTGTGTACCAGACCTCTTGTATACCTTAGCATGATTTTGGCAAGGGAGTACAATAGTGATCTAGGAGTAGATCACTGAACAACAGTCAAAATTATCCTTATAGGACTAAGGAAATATTTCTAGGTTATGGAGGTGATAAAAGAGTTCATCGTAAAGAGTTATGTCGATGCAAGATTTTGACACCGATCTAGATGAGTCTAAGTCTCGATCTAGATACATATTGAAAGTGGGAGAAATTAGCTAGAGTAGCTCCGTGCAGAGTATTGTAGACATAGAAATTTGCAAAATACGTACGTATCTGAATGTTGTAGACCCATAGACTAAACTTCTCCCACAATCAAAACATGATCACTCTTTGGGTGTTAATCACATAGCGATGTGAACTAGATTATCGACTCTAGTAAACCCATTGGGTATTATTCACATGGAGATGTGAACTAATGACATAACGATGTGAACTATTGGTGTTAAATCACATGACGATGTGAACTAGATTATTGACTCTAGTGCAAGTGGGAGACTGAAGGAAATATGCCGTAGAGGAAATAATAAAGTTGTTATTTATATTTCCTTATATCGTGAGAAATGTTTATTATTCATGCTAGAATTGTATTGATCGGAAACTTAGTACATGTGTGAATACATAGACAAGCAGGGTGTCCCTAGTATGCCTCTACTTGACTAGCTCATTAATCAAAGATGGTTAGGTTTCCTAGCCATGGACATGTGTTGTCATTTGATGAAACGGGATCACATCATTAGAGAATGATGTGATGGACTAGACCCATCCGTTAGCTTAGCACTATGATCGTTTAGTTTATTGCTATTGCTTTCTTCATGACTTATACATGTTCCTACGACTATGAGATTATGCAACTCCCGAATACTGGAGGAACACTTAGTGTGCTATCAAACGTCACAACATAACTGGGTGATTATAAAGATGCTCTACAGGTATCTCCGAAGGTGTTTGTTGAGTTGGCATAGATCGAGATTAGGTTTTGTCACTCCGTGTATCGGAGAGGTATCTCGGGGCCCTCTCAGTAATGCACATCACCGTAAGCCTTGCAAGCAATGTGACTAATGAGCTAGTCACGGGATGATGCATTACAGAACGAGTAAAGAGAATTGCCGGTAATGAGATTGAACTAGGTATTGAGATACCACTACTGCAGGATGCTGCTAACACGACACTACGATCAGAGACCCTTCGAGAAACTGTGTGCGATGCAATAATTGCAAACGGTGCTGTATGAAAACTATCAGAAATGTATAAAACATTTGCGATGACGGATGCATCAAACACGGTTCAGGTTTTATTTGCGTTTGCGATGAAGGGCATACAGTTCAGTTCAATGAACTGTTTGCGATGAGGAGGAACAAAAGAAACGGGAAGCCAGATGAAGGCGTGTGCGATACAGAACATACAGTTCACTACGATGAACTATTTGTGATTAGGCAACACAAAAGAAACGGTGAGTCAGATCAAAGGTGTGTGCGATATATGGCATGCGTTCACTCGGATGATCTGTTTGCGTTGAGACATGGGAACAAAAACGGTTCAAATGAACAGGATGTGTGTGATACGAGGCAAACAGGTCTATAATCGGAGACGTGTGCGAAGACCAATAACAACACATACGATTACTGCTAACAAGCCGTGTGTGTTGTGAGAAAACAATTGCTGGTATACAATTGTAAGTGATTGATGAAAACATCACCGACGGGTTCCATTGTTTAGTCCGTGTGCGATGTGATTTTCTTTGTCCGCACAACATCTACGCTCTGTCTACAACATCAACATATATACTTCAAAAGACAACATTTCATAACCAAATTAAGCATACAATTACACAAGTGACTACACACATAACATTTCCACACACCAAAGAAAGCAATTACATGCATACTAAAGAAGGAGAAACGAAGATCTAATCATCTACTTATTGTTGCGAGGATGCTTGCCATTGCTCTGCTTCTGGCTGGATCCCTGGCTGTTTTGGGGAAGGAGGGACTTCCTCATGTCAACGATCCGCCTGTACATGTCGTAGCTCGTGTACGCCTCCTTGGCCGCGTACACGACGTGAGCTTTGTCGAGTTTCTCCATCTAGGCCGAGTGCCGGGTACGCTTGTCCTTGTTGCATGAATCCTTCATATCTCTGTAGTAGGGGTCGATGATGGCCTCAACGAGGTGAACCAGTGAGTCCTTCTCATGCTCCTTCCTTCCCCTGATCTTGTATTGGCCCTGGATGTCGACAAGACTCTGGCAGGCGATGCCCGGATTCTCGAGCGCCTTTACATCGTTGGTGATGTCCACCGCAGCGAACATGTAGTGGGGGCTGTTGACAAACTTGGCGAAACGCTCGCAAGGCCTTGTGGCCAGGAAGTAGTGGTAGACGAGGACGTGGTGGCGTACGCACATCTGGGCAACGACGACCTTGGGACGAGACCCGGCACGAGCGCGGGTGTACTCGAGGTCGAACCCGACCACCTTGTACTTCTCCTCGGCAAGCAACAACTCCATGATGTGGATGGAGTGCTCCGCCCAAACCGGGTCGTTGGTGTACACCACCGAGAGGTCCATGAACCTTCTGTGGGTGTCCACCACGGCACGCATGGTGAACTGCTGCTCGTCAGCGGCAACTGCTCGGAGCGCCATTGGAGCCGCGCAGGATACCCTCTAAGAATTTCTCGTGGTGGGTGTACTTCTTGCAATGGTGGGGCACGATCGAAAGGTTGAAGAGACACAAGGGTAGGTTAAATGGCTGCTGTAATAAATGGGGGCCGACCGGCCTGTAATCCTCACGTCTTGTCACGACGTTCATAGCGGAGGATTCCAGAATCCAATGCACGCTTGACAACACCGCACCCCAGGCGTCGACTCGAAGAGCCTATTCCCGCGCTACCGCACTGTTTACCGTGCAAGCTTCCCGCCCGGCTAGTTCGGCCACGCGTCGGCTAGAAGAGGGACAAATCGTCGGCGTTTATTGGCAAAAAGCTTTGTAAAAACGAAGTGTGTGGAATGACTTCGGTCATAAGTTCACCCTTGGGTGATGAGGTCAAAGTTACACAGAAGGGTGATGATGGACACTCGAGTGCGATAATTAATTCTGCGCTCTACAGTGCACACGGTGGAAGAAACCAACTATGTGCAATATTGTCGAAGATCGTAGTCAAGTTAGCTATACAGATCGTGTGCTATGAGATCGACAAGGTAAACTGATTCGAGAATGGTTAATAAAAACTAAGACCATTGCATATTAAGGTCAAAATAGTGCTAGCAACATACGAGTCTCATAATATGCCATTTCAATGATTGTACCAACAAAGCTCAAAATGTTACAAGGTTCAAGTTCCAGTGTTATATGGCTCAACTTCGAAGATTACACGGTTCAAACTGATATTAGAAATGAAATTCAGCTCATCAGCTGCAAACGCTCGCGCTCATGCGCCGAACATGGATATCAGAGGGGTTCAAACTAATATCACCGCTTCTAAGTCTGGCTTCGAAACCTCACAATTTTTGCAAAGGGGCCAGCCACTGAGAAGTCATGTATGGGGTTGACCCGATGACTTTCGATTACTCTGTCATCTGTAGTTCCAAAATGAAATTCAACATTTTTGGAGCCTACTCCAGTCTGCCGCAGGCGCTGGTGCTGATCAACAAACCATTCATTTTTGTGAAATAAATGTAGGGAAAACCTCATTTCCTTCAGCACCCTTGCTCTGAGAACAAAGAACATGGCGAATATAATCTCTGGTAAGGTCCCTCGGTAGGAGTTCAAAGTAATTTCCGAGAGATGCAGATCTAGGCATTCGACGTGATTGTTATATTGTATCACATTATCCACCACTGGGCCTAATCTTATCCGCAAAAGAAGAAAATGTGTTAGTGCCTACATGCAGTTTTGAACATTACTACAGGCCTAGCTATTTGGTTTGCAGGATTTGTAAAATGCACAAACATGCCATCTTCGATCTGACATGATTAACATGGGCATTTGATTACATTCTAGAAAAATGTAGCCTTCTTCACAAGAGGTTGGAGTGGATGAAAAGTTCCCTAAGAAAACTAGTACAGATGAATCCAAAGGATAAATGCTTATTGAATGTAACCATATGGATCAAGCAACCAATATGGGGGGGCATGTATGTACTGAAATCCTCCAAAAGAACCTTCAGAAATCATAGTACATTGTCATTCTAAAGTTGGAATAATGTGTCACAAATTGAACTCCCTTATGGTTAGCATTTAATAGGAAAGGAACATCACCTCGATATATAGCTTCTCCAGGCACGAAAAGCATCTCAGGAAACTGACAACTTGCTCCAGGTTGGGCCTGATAGATTCTAGTGCCAAGACCTTCACTATGCGCAGTTTCAGGGTCAAGCTTGTTGGAATCATTTTCTGAATGACAGACAAACAAACATCTTCAAAATTAGATATAATGTTAATTTGTAGAAGGAGAGGTAGAAGGCGGCTGTTGTACCTGAACGGGTGTGGATCCAATAACAAGTTCGGAGTATTTGTCAGACGAGTAGCCCACCATTGTCAATTTCGGCGCATAAATGACATTGATTCTTGTTGGACCTTCTTGATCAACTACAAGTAATCTCTCAAGTGTAGGTGTGTCCTGGATGACCATACCGTGGTCCACCTTTTGTGATGTCTTCCTGCCGCACCAACAACACACATAAATAGTCCGGAGAGTCATGGAGGTGATGTGGAAGGTACTCAACCCATTGATCGCCTGAAGACGAAGGTACTCGAGTGCAGTACAGCCACTGAGCAGGTGCTCCATGTCACCCTTTGAGAGGCAGACGCCGATGAGCTCGAGGTGCTTCAGTCATGGTAGAATAAGAGCGGGCGCGTCATTAAGGGGCGGGAAATGGTAGTTCCTGAACTTGGCGACGCGTAGAGTGGGCGTGAGGCGGAGTGCAGATGTTGGCAGCGATCACATATTCCCATCATCAAAAGTGAGCTCCTCTAGCTGATCTAGGGCGGGGGATCAGAACCAGTCGTCAAGCTTGGCTCGGTCCTTGCCGTTGGAACAGAACTTGCCCATTCTAAGGCCTTTAGTTGGGCCAAGGTGACTGCCAAGGATCTTGGAGAACGCATCCAAGCTTTTGTGATAGCCATGGCAGAGCTCGTGGGTGTCGATGAGGTCGAGAGGGCTGGAGTTCCATAGGGGGCGCCACCGCCGAGAAAGGAGGGTTGTTCGCGCCCCATATTTGATTGGGAGGAGGGAGATGATGACTCTCAACATATCATCGGGGAGGCTGCTGATTAAGTCTAGGCCTGCTGGACTCGCTTGTGGTTCTAGCTCGCCCCACCTTCGCTTGTTGGCATCTCCGTTCTCCACCTCCGGAGTCTCCTTGTCAGCGGCACTTTCTGATAGAAATGGGACTACATGGAATATTTAGTTAAAACAGGGCAATAGAAAAGTGTATTCGTAACTAGAAGTTATTAGGTAGGGATATAGTAAGAAAAGGGAATAACAATTGGTTGCTTAAATACTACACAATTCATTTGACATTGCTGGGTAAGTCAACATATGCAGATAGTTGAAAAGAAAACTTACTTCAAACAAAGTCCGGATGGATGGTTTTGTCGAGGAAGTTAGCATATATCTCATGACTAGGCCCTTCTATGTGCAGTGCAATTTTAGTGCCAACTTTCAGTACATAAAACTTTGCAATTTCATTCCAAAAGCCAGTGCCAAAATAGAAGTCACCACGTTCATCAAGTCTTACAGTAGCAACGATTGTAAATCCATGGTTTGTGTGCAGTATGACATTCGTGGAGCCTTGATGTATGTAAAGGGAAAAATTGTGCACTACATAATCTATTGCATGGCGATGGATGTCCTGTAGAAAATGGTAGGATTATTAAAGAAAATATGGTAACATGCAAATATGGGCCCAAATTTAAAGAACTATACAACAGTTGAAATCGAAGGACAAAAGTCTATAATTAAACAGATAGGGTAAACATGATGTCATGGAAATATGAGAGTAATCGAAAGAAAAATACATCATTAAATTGCCTAATATAGAAAGAAGAGGGAAAACAAACCCCTTTGACATATATGGTGCATGTGGAACCTTTTATTCAAATGTAGCAATATTTAGAATCTGTTCAGGAAAGTAGGCCATGCCAACCGATTTAGGGTGATATTGAACATCCGCGCACATCCTCAAGTTATCTGGTACGATGAGATGGAATCTCTAGCGGTAGTCGCCAAGTCCTGAAGTGTCAGCACACTATACATTCTTTGAATGAAAGAAAACCCTCAAATCAGCTCGAATAAAAATGAATTCACGGTGATTTCCACCGGGTGATTAAAGGAGGCAGATGAACTGGGATAAGAGATGAGATAATATCTCGTTAAATTAGTTACCTTGTTGTCCATGAGAAAGAACCCTCAGTATGGTAGATTCCCCAACCGAGCAGAGCTGGGTTGACCGTGAGCAGCGTCGAGAAAGTCGATGGCGGTAGAAGACGACAAGCGGAAGTGGCGAGGGCTTTGCCAGCAGCCTGGCGGCGGCAGGCGTCGAGATAAGTGTTTACCGCTGCAATAGGCAGTGCCATGGCATAGACGCGGAGGAGCTTGTGCAGGTGTGAATGGGGAATGTACCGGAGGGGCTGAGGGGGTGGCGGGCGGGGTGAGGGTTTTTGTGACGTGGGGATGGTGAGGGTTTTCTTTTTTCGTTTTTGAATTGGGTGGTGACGGTTTTCTGTCCCACAAAGAAATTTGGGGGCGACGGTTTGCTAGAGCGAACCGTGTGTGATTGACGTAGCAGGCAAAATGAAAGTCATTGCACACGGTTCCAATTTTGGGAACCGTGTGTGATTTACATACTACCTCCTTCCTGGTTTATTGGTCCCCCGTTGTAATTTTTACCAAAATTTGGCGAAATATTTAACATACTCAGACATAGATAATAAGCGTACATGTACATAAGCATAGTTCAACCATAAGTACATAGTTCAACTGTTGGGGAACATAGTAATTTCAAAAAAATTCCTACGCACACGCAAGATCATGGTGATGCATAGCAACGAGAGGGGAGAGTAATGTTTACGTACCCTCGTAGAACGAAAGCGGAAGCGTTAGCACAACGCGGTTGATGTAGTCGTACGTCTTCACGATCCGACCGATCAAGTACCGCACGTACGGCACCTCCGAGTTCAGCACACGTTCATGTTGGAAATATGCCCTAGAGGCAATAATAAATTAGTTATTATTATATTTCCTTGTTCATGATAATCGTTTATTATCCATGCTATAATTGTATTGATAGGAAACTCAGATACATGTGTGGATACATAGACAACACCATGTCCCTAGTGAGCCTCTAGTTGACTAGCTCGTTGATCAATAGATGGTTATGGTTTCCTAACCATGGACATTTGGATGTCGTTGATAACGGGATCACATCATTAGGAGAATGATGTGATGGACAAGACCCAATCCTAAGCCTAGCACAAAGATCGTGTAGTTCGTATGCTAAAGCTTTTCTAATGTCAAGTATCATTTCCTTAGACCATGAGATTGTGCAACTCCCGGATACCGTAGGAGTGCTTTGGGTGTATCAAACGTCACAACGTAACTGGGTGACTATAAAGGTGCATTACAGGTATCTCCGAAAGTATCTGTTGGGTTGGCACGAATCGAGACTGGGATTTGTCACTCCGTGTAAACGGAGAGGTATCTCTGGGCCCACTCGGTAGGACATCATCATATGCGCAATGTGACCAAGGAGTTGATCACGGTATGATGTGTTACGGAACGAGTAAAGAGACTTGCCGGTAACGAGATTGAACTAGGTATTGGATACCGACGATCGAATCTCGGGCAAGTAACATACCGCTAGACAAAGGGAATTGAATACGGGATTGATTAAGTCCTTGACATCATGGTTCATCCGATGAGATCATCGTGGAACATGTGGGAGCCATCATGGGTATCCAGATCCCGCTGTTGGTTATTGACCAGAGAACGTCTCAGTCATGTCTGCATGTCTCCCGAACCCGTAGGGTCTACACACTTAAGGTTCGGTGACGCTAGGGTTATGAAGATATGTGTATGCAGTAACCCGAATGTTGTTCGGAGTCCCGGATGAGATCCCGGACGTCACGAGGAGTTCCGGAATGGTCCGGAGGTAAAGAATTATATATAGGAAGTGCTGTTTCGGCCATCGGGACAAGTTTCGGGGTTATCGGTATTGTACTGGGACCACCGGAGGGGTCCCGGGGGCCCACCGGGTGGGGTCACCTGTCCCGGGGGGGCCACATGGGCTGTAGGGGGTGCGCCTTGGCCTACATGGTCCAAGGGCACCAGCCCTACTAGGCCCATGCGCCTAGGGTTTCCATGGGGAGGAGTCCCACTAGTGGAAGGCACCCCTAGGTGCCTTGGGGGGGAGGGAAACCTCCCTTGGGCAGCCGCACCTAGGAGATTGGATCTCCTAGGCTGGCGCACCACCCCCCTTGGCCCTCCTATATATAGTGGGGGAGAGGAGGAACTTAACACACCAGCCCCTGGCGCCTCCCTCTCTCCCCGTTACGTCTCTCTCTCGTAGTATAGGCGAAGCCCTGCTACTGTGACGCCCTGCATCCACCACCACGCCGTCGTGTTACTGGATCTTCATCAACCTCTCCCTCTCCCCTTGCTGGATCAAGGCATGGGAGACGTTTCCGGGCTGTACGTGTGTTGAACGCGGAGGTGCCGTGCGTTCGGCACTTGATCATCGGTGATTTGAATCACGACGAGTACGACTCCATCAACCCCGTTCACTTGAACGCTTCCGCTTAGCGATCTACAAGGGTATGTAGATGCACTCTCCTTCCCCTCGTTGCTGGTCTCTCCATAGATAGATCTTGGTGACACGTAGGAAAATTTTGAATTTCTGCTACGTTCCCCAACAGTGGCATCATGAGCTAGGTCTATGCGTAGTTTCTATGCACGAGTAGAACACAAAGAAGTTGTGGGCGTTGATTTTGTTCAATATGCTTGCCGTTACTAGTCTTATCTTGATTCGGCGGCATCGTGGGATGAAGCGGCCCAGACCAACCTTACACGTACTCTTACGTGAGACTGGTTCCACCGACTAACATGCACTAGATGCATAAGGTGGCTAGCGGGTGACTGTCTCTCCTACTTTAGTCGGATCGGATTCGATGAAAAGGGTCCTTATGAAGGGTAAATAGCAATTGGCATATCACGTTGTGGTTTTGCGTAGGTAAGAAACGTTCTTGCTAGAAACCCATAGCAGCCACGTAAAAACAGCAAACAACAATTAGAGGACGTCTAACTTGTTTTTGCAGGGTATGCTATGTGATGTGATATGGCCAAAAGGATGTGATGAATGATATATGTAATGTATGAGATTGATCATGTTCTTGTAATAGATGATCATGGATCCCCAAGATGGAGATCAAAGGAGCTACATGATATTGGCCATATCATGTCACTATTTGATTGCATGTGATGTTTATCATGTTTATACATCTTATTTGCTTAGAACGACGGTAGTAAATAAGATGATCCCTCATAATAATTTCAAGAAAGTGTTCCCCCTAACTGTGCACCGTTGCTACAGTTCATCGTTTCGAAGCACCACGTGATGATCGGGTGTGATAGATCCTTACGTTCACATACAACGGGTGTAAGACAGATTTACACACGCAATACACTTAGGTTGACTTGACGAGCCTAGCATGTGCATAGACATGGCCTCGGAACACAGAAGACCGAAAGGTCGAGCATGACATAGAAGATTCACCGGAAACATGAAACTCAGCGGACTAGGCAACGTACAACCAGAAGCTAAATGAGCGCTAATCCGTTCACATACTACATGCTCTCGGACCTCCTGATTAGCGTAGCGAGATCTATTATGTCAAGACTCTAACTCTAGTCCAAGATGCTTTCTCAGAATGTATAACCACAATCCAATTAAGCAGAACGCAAAGAACTACTCAGCCGAATGTGCAACTATCACGAATCCTGATGAACAATAGCTCAAAAAAATTGGCGCACAATATGTGTACAATCTCAACAACAGCACTGCTATTAAGGCTGATCTCACTTCCTCCACTTTACTCATAGTTTATTATTCAGAACTAGCAGATTAATATATATAGATGAGAAATATTTGTATAGCAATTCTCAATCAAATACCCAGTAGCTTCTCAAACCGACACAACTCGTCCCAAGTAATTCATCTCTCACAAACTAACAACCGCTATCATAAGAAAGCCTGACATAGCCTCCGTAATGCCAACCGCTCATGTGCTGGTAACATCTCCCAACACTTAACGTTTGGCACAGTGTACAAGACGGGACTTTAGAGGCTTCGAGCACTTACCATATTATCCTGATAGCAACGAGCGTGCATAGGTATCATGCGCGCAGTAGCATAGCGCACAACAGAAGATCTGAGAAGAGAGCATCACACCAAGCCCCGAAACGCAGTATAAGTCAGATTATCAGATACGGGTCTAATGCAATCAATCTGCCTACTAAAAATTCAGCGCAAGCTAAGAAAAATATAAAACGAGGTACAGCTCGCCGCGATCTCTAGAATCTACACTCCTGAAGAAATTAACGATACCGGATCTTAGCATAACCTAGCCGAAACGAACATAGGTACAACCTCCTCACAACAGTCGAGTCATCTACCTAACCCAGACCCATAACTAAGAGCTAACAACACCGGCACAGAGAGACATCAAACGATAACATTAAACTCAATCAATTCCACTCTCTACAGCAATGACAGCGGATATGCGCTACTACCACAAAGTACTGAATTACCACAGATCCTAGATCTTTACGAGCGATGACCATGGAAATAATGATAGCACAAACAACTCTTCTTATCACAAGACAATAGCTATAGATATCATCTCTCTAGATATGTGCAATACACTCCCTAATTACACACCAAAGTTGACACAAACCATTCCATAGTATTTCAAGTACCGATCTACATCTTTTAATCTACCCAACTAATATTTAAAACTTGATCTAAGCATGTCAAAGAAGTGAACATCAAAGAAATGTACCTATCCAAAACAAGATTTACGAGAGAGCGCGATATAATAGAAATCTACACAAATCCTAAATCAAATCTCCTCCCCATAGTGCAATACTAAGATCCACATCCAAAGATCATTTCAAGCTCACAAACACTCTAGTGACTGAAATTACTATCGTTCTAAACTATTTATGGACACATCTTCTCTCTACTGAGAGACAATATATGTACCTGCCATGAGATACATTATGAAGTCATTCTTGTCACCAGTAGGAAGTCTCGAAACGACGAATAATAGGAATTATATGGGTTCACAGATACAAGTTATATTTAAAGTGCGCTAAATTACATAGGAACTCCACCACAAGTCAATAGAACCAACTCATCTTTGTCTTACCGATTCAATACTACAACTGCGTAAAAACATAGAACTCAGAGAAAAACGCAAGACGTTCTAAATATTCTACATCATTTGTGTCGACAGACGTATGGTAGATCGATGCCAGATTGGGTCATCAAATGCCACCGCGACTGACCCCACTACTCTACTCAAACTGGGTTTGCGTGACGAGAGTACGACAAAGTAGGTGATGCAAACCGATTCACCCTAATTTACGGGCATACTCAAGTGAACCATAAACAGCGCGCTATCCCCATTACAACATGCATTGATTCCAAAGCAGCATCAGTATTTCCCGCCGGTAATCACTTACCATCCAAAGGTGCATTTCGAGCGTTTGGTACGTCGAGGTAGTTTTCTCGCGACCGCTATCCTATTAAAAAGTCACGCATTCCATCGAGGTGTCTAGAGAACGATAAGTTCTAACTTCCAATATATCTTTGACGATGCCCACAGAGCGAACGCTTAAGTCTGTATCACTACTCTACTACTTAACTTCTACTATCATGTATGTCCGCCTCTCTCTCATAAAGTACAGCTACAAGTTTTTATACTTCCCCGCTACTATCTGCAGAGCGATCAAATTCCGCTCCACTTCAATCAGTAGTGCACGCATCTTCTCGTCACTGCATGCTCTTCGAGTTAAGATGGTCAGATCGACTACGTTACACTCGTGGAGTTCTTTGCAACATGCAATTCTACCGCTCAATCCCATGAGTCTGGTAACACACTCCAAGATACAGATCCTGCATGTAGTCTATATACATCTTGTCAGCTACAATCACTGACACGATCCTAAGGACCATCCGAGAGGTCACCCACGAGATAAGATTAGTAAATATTACCACCCTTACTGTGTGAAACCCTCGACAGCTTCTTACTCAGCAGTTCGTGATTAACAACCATTGATCACATGTCGCTCGTGACACGTGTCTGATTCTGTCGTCACGATTCTCATCGATCAAAACGTAATTGAACTATGACGCATCGCAGGTTTGCGCTAATATCTGTTATGATGCAGGACAACGTGCAAGCCAATCTACCCTCAGCAAATGACCTTTATCGCCCTTTCCCGCGGTCACCCTCTGATTTTGCAGACTATCGGTGACAGTCCATCACGAGAAATGTACTTGGCGAAAATCCGTCGATTGACGCAAACCGAAACGTCCGCTCATAGTCTGCGAACACTTCTGAGAGATTTCGTCCCTACAAGAAGCAGAGTCAAGTGCTAGTAAGAGAAGATGCACTAGAACGATTCTCTTACTTAAAGACGAGACACCGGCATCAGCACGCGCGCACACTGAGAGAGGTGAGGAGATGATCAAATCATATTCATGCTGCAGTCTGTGATCAGGACGACGCGGACACAAATAACACTATATGTGTTCCCGCATTCAGAACCCAACGGTCAGCCGCGTAAGCTGCAATCTGAGTAATGTCAGAACAGCAAGCAATTAACTGCCAGCATGAGTTCATTGCATGGATCAGAGAGCGTTGGGAGATCCCAAGATCATCCAACACCAGCAGTCAGCCCTTGGCCATGCACGACTGACCTCGCCACTAGGCGCTACGCGCATGACCACTAAGAGTGTCCAGCCGACAAGAACCCAGTCACTCTGTACAAGAGCTTGTCGCACCATACAAACACTGGCGGCACAACGCAGACGTCTCGCCCGACGAGATCTCCCGATCATGGCTTCATGACATCTACTCCCAGCAGGCGTGCGATGGAACACAGTAGTATTGGAACAGACCCAGGCCAGATCAATTCAACGGCGAGTAGGTATTTCAAGCCATTGTATACCGTTCGAACCTCCCCGTTGGCGTTGTCTGCATCACTGGACCATCCTTCTTTCAATGCCACTCAATAAAGCTGCAGGCGGACCAGTTCGCTCCAGTGAACCCAATCCCCTGAAGCAACGAACGACGGACTTAAGGCGCTGCGACGCGCACTTGACGCGCAAGAGGCCGACCGGAGCTGCAGAGAGGAGCACCAGGTCTACGTTGCTGATGCTTCGCCGGCTGTGCAGAGCAGGTATGACTACCGCACACTGGGGTCGGACTGGCCAGTCCGTCGTCCTGCTGCAACTTGCCTGGCACTTCTCTCTCGCAGTGCGACACATCTGGGCTTCTTCCTTCGGAGAGGAGCTAGGTAAACGACTCATTGGTCTATCTATCCATCAACACTTTGATGCTCGGTGCGTGTGAGCGTCGACGTACACATAGGGCATCGCTTCCTCGAATGTTCTGCAGTGTTGCGAATTGCGAAGAGCGACTGGAACGAGACAACATGCGAAGAAAATCGTGCGTATATATGCGGTGCAACTCGGCGCCAGGGTTGCTGCATACGATATGAGGTCTATAGCCGGCGACTGCATTGCGTGACTAGAATCGTTGCCGTTAGGATGTGGACATCAGCCTAGATTGTAGAGGCGCAAAAAAGCTCAGGCCCTTAGAAGTTACTTAGTCGGAAGTTATAAGGGAGCTTCCCGGCATCGTAGCCTGCAATTCCCACCAGTGCTGTCTGCTCGAGATTAAAAAAATAAACATACATCGCCTACATTTTACCACATATTACATAGCATATTGAGATAGACAGAACAAGGAAAGCGATGCTAACAAAATGCTCGTTGATTCTTTAGAAAAATTGTTATCATCCCTTACCCATCCCTTATTCTTAGAGTCCTAATAGAATACTATATCTTTATCCGCAAGAAAAGAACATCTACAACCACACATAACATCGAGAGTATCAATACAGACAAATCTCATTTCTGACTTATAATAAATACTAACTAATACTATACTCTACCTATGACGAAAGGCTATACGTCATATACTATATATAATTCTTAGCTCATGTTTGAGCACCTCAAGACTATTATCGAAATCACTAATCTCTCTATCACATTAACAGACCCAACGTCTGTTGATAAACAAATGGCATGAGATCATTATTCTTGACAAGATGATCCGCTTAGTGCATCTTCCAACAAATCAGATCTTTAATATATAGCTCGCGACTACTATATCTCGGAAGAGACTATTGCTATAACATAAAGAAACAGCAACGATCTAGCATTCCCCTCGGTTGACATGAACCATATGGCTCCATCCGCCACTTGATTTAGTTGATGTTAGAGACATAGCAAGAATCAAACAATGTATCTGGCGCATGATACATGATGCACATAGCGCAATGCCATATGATTACTAGTACATCGCCGAAAGAAACCACAAATCGAACAAGCCAACCACGCGAATTACCTCAGATAGACACACTGGAACATTCACATTCCAGTAATTCTTATCTCTCGAACAGGCATCATAACACCATTCAACATAAAACAACTCACATTAAATCCTATCTACTAAGAACAACAGAATCAGGTGTAAGTATATCCAATAAAAGCGCAGGACCTACATACTACATGTTCCTTTAAGCATTCAAAATCATTTATTCTAATTCAGCTGATACATAACTACATTAAACAAATCTTGTTAAGATCTCTCAAGCATTCTTAACATAAGCACATCCACATCTCAAAAGTACGTAACTGTCACTCTAGCCGTATCCATCTCAACGGAAGACCTATGAGAACCATCACGCTGGCACCTATGATAATCCTAGAGCAAGATACTTATATCAGAGGCTCATCGACTAGATAGAGCAATTAAACAGTCGATATATCCTGACGACGAGATCTAGAACACCATAAAACTAAGATTGCTCACTCGACCTGCCTCTCCTTAGCTCCATGTAAGTCAAACGAGCCACTTCCCTAGTTGGAATCTGGACTAGCTACAAAGTTCTCGATCCCCATACAGCTTACTCGCCGTCTTGATTATCGACACTTGTTATTTCCCTGTCTAAAACCGCGCAACACGTGGGTTCGATCATAATATACACCGATGTCGAACGCCGTCTGCTAGGCCTAGTAAAGCATGTCATCGCCGAGGCCTCGATCTCCAACTATCGCTCGCGGGACTTCGGTGCATTTCCTTTACCATGCCTTTCCTTTTACAAGTCTTTCCTTACCATACCTTTTATAGTATCAGCCCTTAAGCCAACCCCATGCCTTTGCCTTCATACGTTTAGTTATCATACGTGATCACATCCGTTAACGTTATACCGCGTTCTTCTTATATAAACCGCCATTAGTCTTCGACCCGGCCCGCCTGGTGATACCTCAGATAACAATCTACTATGAATTCTTAAAATTATATCACCCAAAGACACTATTAATTGCCTCCGCACGAATTCTAGACCTCTAAAGAGAAGGATAACTTATGTAACTCCTGATCCAATCTTCAATACTTAGCGAAATCACATCCATAACTGATCTAAAACTTCTGTAAACCAGCACTGAATTTCATCTCTCCTTCGAAAACAAAATATACATAGAGCTCTTCTTCATGAACGCTCGTCACATCCAACACAATCTTATATCATTTTTTCAACTCTCCCTCGAAGAATTCGAGCGCGTCCGTTTACTTAGTTATCAATCACATTATGTCAGGATTCATCCCTAATTTTTCCGCCGCCTCCCTGTTCATGCTACTCCCCTGCTATAGAATAAGTCCGTACCTAGTCCTTTTCATTACTTCCCCATTTTTCTTCCCGTACTTTCCTCCTCTTGCGCTATTTCGCTACCCCACTCTAGTAGCTCTTCTGCCCCCGCACAGCTACTCACTTCTTCCTTACTTCACGCGTCAGACCATACTGCAATCGACCTATCAACTATGACCAGATAAACTGACGAACCTCCGCATAGTACCTTGTACGATAAATAAAGCATACCATCGAGATTGGTGTTTGCGTTGAGCATAGACATGATTGGATTATGTCTATCGCAATACGGTTATTCACTAACTACCTTGGGAAGCAACAAATATGCCCCCAATCACGCTGCCTATGTGAACAAATTCTAAAACTTTGCATAAGCAGCTTAATTAAGTAGAAAAACCTAATCGATAGCCTACTACTTATACTTCTTACTTAGTTCATGTAGTGCCTGCCTCTCTCCAAAACTCCTTCCCGCACTTGATTGAGCAAAAGATGCAGCTTCACTAATTGAGTTAGGCACCTGCACTTCCACTGCAGCTCTGAGATTTAAGGAGAATAACGGTTACTCTGTTTATTTGAATAATACCTTCAATGGTCTTACACCTAAAATGAATGGTTTATTGAATCTCGATCATAGTGATACACATGTTCATGCCAAAAGATAGTAATGATAGTACCACCTACTTGTGGCACTGCCACGTAAGTCATATCGGTATAAAACGCATGAAGAAGCTCCATGTTGATGGATCTTTGGGCTCACTCGTTTTTGAAAAGTTTGGGATATGCGAACCATGTCTATTGGTGTATATGCATGAAGAAACTCCATGCAAATGGACCGTTTTGTACTCGCTTGATTTTGAATCACTTGAGGCATGCAAATCATACCACATGGGCAAGATGACTGAAAGCCTCGGTTTCAGTAAAATGGAACTAGAAACCGTATTCTCTTACTTAAATGAATAACCGTATTGCAATAAAAATGATCAAATCATATTCATGCTCAATGCAAACACTAAATAACACTTATTTAGGTTCAACACTAATCCCGAAAGTATAGGGAGTGTACGATGATGATCATATCAATCTTGGAACCACTTCCAACACACATCGTCACTTCACCCTTAACTAGTCTCTGTTCATTCTGCAACTCCCGTTTCGAGTTACTACTCTTAGCAATTGAACCAGTATCAAATACCGAGGGGTTGCTATGAACACTAGTAAAATACACATCAATAATCTGTATATCAAATATACCTTTGTTCACTTTGCCATCCTTCTTATCCGCCAAAACTTGGGGCAGTTCCGCTTCCAGTGACCAATCCCTTTGCAGTAGAAGCACTTAGTCTCAGGCTTAGGACCAGACTTGGGCTTCTTCACTTGAGCAGCAACTTGCTTGCCGTTCTTCTTGAAGTTCCCCTTCTTCCCTTTGCCCTTTTCTTGAAACTAGTGGTCTTGTCTACCATCAACACTTGATGCTCTTTCTTGACTTCTACCTTCATCGATTTCATCATAATGAAAAGCTCGGGAATCGTTTTCGTCATCCCTTGCATACTATAGTTCATCACGAAGTTCTACTAACTTGGTGATTGTGACTAGAGAATTTTGTCAATCACTATCTTATCTGGAAGATTAACTCCCACTTGATTCAAGTGATTGTAATACCCAGACAATCTGAGCACATGCTCACTGCTTGAGCTGTTCTCCTCCATCTTTTTAGCTATAGAACTTGTTGGAGACTTCATATCTCTCAACTCGGGTCTTTGCTCTAAATATTAACTTCAACTCCTGGAACATCTCATATGGTCCATGACGTTCAAAACGTTTTTGAAGTCCCGATTCTAAGCCGTTAAGCATGGTGCACTAAACTATCAAGTAGTCATCATATGGAGCTAGCCAAACGTTCACAACATCTGCATCTGCTCCTGCAATAGGTCTGTTACCTAGCGGTGCATCAAGGACATAATTCTTCTGTGCAGCAATGAGGATAATCCTCATATCACAGATCCAATCTGCATCATTGCTACTAACATTTTTCAACATAATTTTTCTCTAGGAACACAATAAACTGGGAGCAACATCGCGAGCTATTGATCTACAACATAGATATGCTAATACTACCAGGACTAAGTTCATGATAAATTAAAGTTTAATTAATCATATTACTTAAGAACTCCCACTTAGAAAGACATCCCTCTAATCTTCTAAGTGATCACGTGATCCAAATCAACTAAACCATAACCGATCATCACGTGAAATGGAGTAGTTTTCAATGGTGAACATCATTATGTTGATCATATCTACTATATGATTCACGCTCGACCTTTCGGTCTCCAGTGTTCCGAGGCCATATCTGCATATGCTAGGCTCGTCAAGTTTAACCCGAGTATTTCTGTGTGTGCAAAACTGGCTTGCACCCGTTGTAGATGGACATAGAGCTTATCACACCCGATCATCACGTGGTGTCTGGGCACGACGAACTTTTGCAACGGTGCATACTCAGGGAGAACACTTTTATCTTGAAATTTAGTGAGAGATCATCTTATAATGCTACCGTCATAACTAAGCAAAGTAAGATGTATAAAAGATAAACATCACATGCAATCAAAATATGTGACATGATATGGCCATCATCATCTTGTGCCTTTGATCTCTATCTCCAAAGCATCGTCATGATCTCCATCGTCACCGGCATGACACCATGATCTCCATCATCTTGATCTATATCAATGTGTCGTCACATGTTCGTCTTGCCAACTATTGCTCTTGCAACTATTGCTATCGCATAGCGATAAAGTAAAGCAATTATTTGGCACTTGCATCTTATGCAATAAAGAGACAACCATAAGGCTTCTGCCAATTGCCGATAACTTCAGCAAAACATGATCATCTCATACAACAACTTATATCTCATCACGTCTTGACCATATCACATCACAACATGCCCTGCAAAAACAAGTTAGACGTCCTCTACTTTGTTGTTGCAAGTTTTACGTGGCTGCTACGGGATGAGCAATAACCGTTCTTACCTACGCATCAAAACCACAACGATAGTTTGTCAAGTTGGTGCTGTTTTAACCTTATCAAGGACCGGGCGTAGCCACACTCGGTTCAACTAAAATTGGAGAAACTGACACCCACTAGTCACCTGTGTGCATAGCACGACGGTAAAACCAGTCTCGCGTAAGTGTACGCGTAATGTCGGTCCGAGCCGCTTCATCCAACAATACCGCCGAACCAAAGTATGACATGCTGGTAAGTAGTATGACTTATATCGCCAACAACTCACTTGTGTTCTACTCGTGCATATAACATCAACGCATAAAACCAGGCTCGGATGCCACTGTTGGGGAACGTAGTAATTTCAAAAAAATTCCTACGCACACGCAAGATCATGGTGATGCATAGCAACGAGAGGGGAGAGTAATGTTTACGTACCCTCATAGACCGAAAGCGGAAGCTTTAGCACAACGCGGTTGATGTAGTTGTACGTCTTCATGATCCGACCGATCAAGTACCGAACGTACGGCACCTCCGAGTTCAGCACACGTTCAGCCCAATGACGTCCCTCGAACTCCGATCCAGTCGATTGTTGAGGGAGAGTTTCGTCAGCACGACGGTGTGGTGACGATGTTGATGTTCTACCGATGCAGGGCTTCGCCTAAGCACCGCTATAGTATTATCGAGGTGGACTATGGTGGAGGGGGGCACCACACACGGCTAAGAGACGATCAACTTGATCAACTTGTGTGTCTAGAGGTGCCCCCCTGCCCCTGTATATAAAGGAGCAAGGGGGAGGCGGCCGGCCTAGGAGGAGGGCGCGCCAAGGGGGAGTCCTACTCCCACCGGGAGTAGGACTCCTCCTTTCCTTGTTGGAGTAGGAGTGAAGGAAAGAGGAGGAGAGGGAGAAGGAAAAGGGGGCTGCACCCATTGTCCAATTCGGACCAGAGGGGGGGGGGCGCCTCCTTCCTTTTGGCCTATCTCCTCTATTCCCGTATGGCCCAATAAGGCCCATATACTCCCTGGCGAATTCCCGTAACTCTCCGGTACTTCGAAAAATACCCGAATCACTCGGAACCTTTCCGATGTCCGAATATAGTCGTCCAATATATCGATCTTTACGTCTTGACCATTTCAAGACTCCTCGTCATGTCCCCGATCTCATCCGGGACTCCGAACTCCTTCGGTACATCAAAACATATAAACTCATAATATAACTGTCATCTTAACGTTAAGCGTGCGGACCCTACGGGTTCGAGAACTATGCAGACATGACCGAGACATGTCTCCGGTCAATAACCAATAGTGGAACCTGGATGCTCATATTGGCTCCTACATATTCTACGAAGATCTTTATTGGTCAAACCGCATAACAACATACGTTGATCCCTTTGTCATCGGTATGTTACTTGCCCGAGATTCGATCGTCGGTATCTCAATACCTAGTTCAATCTCGTTACCAACAAGTCTCTTTACTCATCCCGTAACACATCATCCCGCAACTAACTCATTAGTTGCAATACTTGCAAGGCTTATAGTGATGTGCATTACCGAGAGGGCCCAGAGATACCTCTCCGACAATCGGAGTGACAAATCCTAATCTCGAAATACGCCAACCCAACAAGTGCCTTTGGAGACACCTGTAGAGCACCTTTATAATCACCCAGTTACGTTGTGACGGTTGGTAGGACACAAAGTGTTCCTCCGGTAAACGGGAGTTGCATAATCTCATAGTCATAGGAACATGTATAAGTCATCATGAAAGCAATAGCAACAAACCAAACGAGCAAGTGCTATGCTAACGAAATGGGTCAAGTCAATCACATCATTCTCTAATGATGTGACCCCGTTAATCAAATCACAACTCATGTCTATGGCTAGGAAACTTAACCATCTTTGATTCAACGAGCTAGTCAAGTAGAGGCATACTAGTGACACTCTATTTGTCTATGTATTCACACATGTATTATGTTTCCGGTTAATACAATTCTAGCATGAATAATAAACATTTATCATGAAATAAGGAAATAAATAATAACTTTATTATTGCCTCTAGGGAATATTTCCTTCATCAACTGTTATTAAGCATACTCAAGCGTACATAGTTCATCCATCCCACATCTCATCTCACATGCGACCGACACGATCCTGAAGCTTCTCCAGGTACTCAGCGTACGCGCCGTGCGCCAACCTGCGAGAATACTTCTGGTTGAAGGAGCCAACGACCCGTCCTCTTGCATGCACCAGAACACTTAGATATGCGTCATGAATCTTGTGGTTGCAAAATGGGCATCCATAGCCGTTGTTCCAGGTCCTAATACGCCTGTTATGCATTCCCGCATAAAGCTCCCTCAGGATTCGCCTCTTGTACCTCCTCTGGGCATCTTTATCCTGGCTATCCACATCCTCAGATAGCACCTATACAAATAGTAAAACAAATTTGGCTTCAAATCACTGATTACATGCCGTGAAGTAGGAATGTAGGATTAGGAATTTATGGCTATTTATTTATACATATCCAGAGATTATAGTTTGATTTTTAAGCACAGTCGTCTACGTACAGACCAATCTTGAAGAAAATAATGGCACAAACATAGGTAGGTCATTCAAAATCAATTGTCATGTCTTGGCTAGGAATTATTAGCACGAACACTAACCCTAGTCGGATTATTAGCAGATATCATTTGCACAGATGAAACAACTAATCACTTATCACGTGTACCATTCAAACAATCAATAAACTACACGGATCTAACGAAACTTACTCAGATTTCATGGATTGGGAGAACATAACCACACGATTTCTATTAAAGTGGGAGGCAGGAGTAACCAGAGAAACCCTATGATCTATTTGACACATAAATGGATATAGATGACTAACCAGCCGTCCATCGTCATCGGAGTCGTCGCAGGAGTGGTCATCGGAGTCGTCGTCGGAGTGGTCGTCGGAGTCGGTGTGGAACTCCGCCTCCAGCTGTGGAAGCTCGACGCCGTCGACGACGTCAGGATGCAGCGACAACTCGCCGGCGGTGACGGCAACCTCTGTCTCCATCTCCACGCCATGCTATGGCGCTTTAGTAGCCCCAACATCGCCACTCCCTCCGATGGGGCGCTTCGGCGGCATCCTCATACACTGACGACTTTGAGGACTGAGAGAGCGGCGTCGAGGATGCAAGCGGAGATAGAGGATTGTGTGTGCGTAGCAAGGATGGGGGGTGCGGCCGCTCGGGCGCACCATTAATATGGAGTAGTGGGAGTCGTGTGAGAGAGGCGGGTGGCGGTCAAACCAATGGCTCGCCTCCCGGTGAGCCTGCGCATCGGACTGCTGGCATGCCTACCAAAGTTTCACACAGCTACTCGCACACCTCCCGATGACACTGCGCAGCGAGCATGCCCCCGTCAATTCACACACCTGCACGCACGCCTCCCCGTCTGCTTGCGCGGCGGACTGCTAGCATGCGTCCCGTCAACTCACGCCTGCTCGCATGCCACATGGGTCGCGCGGCGGCACGTATATTGTTTTTCTATTTGGATGATTAATGCTGCCGCTTTATTGCTTAACCGAAGCATGGCACATATCCATTGTTGGTCTAACACTCACGGTTCGAATAAATAATCCGTTTGGGATATTGGTTCCCAATTATTAATAATCTCCCGTCTGTAATTAGATAAAGATTACATCAAAACTGGTCTCAAATTTGACAAAAAAGTACAATGCCACTTTGTATTGGAGTCCATTTGACAAAACGATAAGTTTCATGAACTTCAAATAAGTTTTGGATGTACTAGAATTTAAAAATCAAGATTCTCAATGTTTGAAATTTGTTGCACGGGGAGTAAACATGCACCCAGTGAGACACATGTGTTTTTGCAATCCATTTAGGTGCACTGTCATGTGTGCATGTAGCTCAAATTTGATTTTTGCACATTATACCCATAGAAAATCAATCAATCAATGTACTAAAACGTCTTAATGATCTCTATGATTTTTTTGAAATTAAAACATCCCTCCTTTGGTAACATGTATGTTCACTGCGGGATAATTAATTAAACATGCATCGTAGTTGCAGTGGATTCGCGGTGTGTGTGTGGGTGTGTGCGTCTGGGGGTGGCGGGTGGCTCGTAGTACACTACGAGTTGTGAGCCACCGTGTGGGTTGGCCGTTTTGTTAGGCAAGCTGGTGGCACACTAGAGTCGTGAAATCGTTATTTAAAACATTACACAACCCTTTCATACATTAATGTTTTGGCCACAGGCAGTCGATGGTTGTCCTAAACGACACTCAATACTCACGTGTGATGCTTTCTGTGGGCCTGCGAGGTCGTCGTCCATCACTTTGACGAAAAACCATTAGTGAGGTTAATTTGACCAGCAAGGTAGAATCTTTTTTGTTTGTGTTATGGTGGTATATAGTACGCGTCGAAGAGGTGGGAGGGGACTAGCATATATACTATACGTATGCGTCCATGAACAAGTACACCTCACTCAGTGTCGGGACTTTTTGGTTACTGAGGCACATGCCACATCAAAATTGTGAAATTGGTTATTCAAACATCACACAACACCTTTTTGGGCCACATGCATATATATCCTAGCTAGGACACTCACATGTGATGCTTCCATCTGTGGGCCCACGAGGCCATCATCGATGCATGCATGCATGCATCACTTTGACGTACATTGGGAGAGGTTAATTAATTTCACCATCAATGAGGATTCTTTTGGGTTGTACATATATTACAGCAGGAGCATATGGTATGTGGTGAAGAGGGGGGAAGGGGACCATCATATGTAGTACGCTTGATATGAACCTCGCTCTGTGTGCATGCATGGTTTACGGTTTTTAGGCATGTGGCACATCAAAGTTGTGCATTTTGGGTATTCAACATATACATGTTTGTCCCACATGCAAAGCGGTGGTGGTTGTCCTCTCGCACCCACTTAAGCGGTTATGAGCGATATCGATGCTTTCCATCTGTGGGCCCACTTGGTCCATCACTTCTTTTTGCCTGACAACAAGAGAGGTTAATTTGACTTAGGAGGGGATTATTATTTTTGCTCTCGGATGACATGCATGATACACTTTGAGCACACACACATGCATGTGTACGCATGAATCCCTCCCACCGTGTCGAAGTGGCTAGTACAACGACACCATCATGAACCGATCTCGCTCTGTGTGGGGAGCTAGTGTACGATTTTTGACACACGCGCCAGATCAATGTTTTGTATTCAAACATGCATGCACGCATCACCTCCATACATATGCATGTAGTGGTTGCCTTCGAACGATACACTCCCTCGCGTGGTTATCGGCGACAAGCCTATATATTCATGGGCCCGCTTGGACATCCATGATCACCTTGACCAACAACAAGATAGGTTACCATGGCGGATTCTTCATTTGGTTCGTGTTATCGTAGTATAGGTCATGGTGAGATTCAAACCTAATTACGTTTGAGCGCATATACTATGCACACATGCATGCATATATGAACCCCCATCGTTGGCTTGAAGTGTGGTGTAACATACATATGCATCGTCAACCTAACCCTCACTCAGTGTGGGGATTTCTAATTCGAAATCACGGTGCCACATCAAAGTTGTTCCATTGTTACTCAAAAACACACCTCTCCATACATATGTTTGTGCCACACACATGCAGTGGTTGTCTTCGGGGACTAGCTACTTCGTGATTATTGGCGAGCTAGTCGATCTCCGGGGTCGCATGGACGGCCATCACTTTAACCAACAACAAGAGAGAGGTTGTACGACCAAGGTGGATTATTCTTGGTCTGTTTTATGCTCCATCTTGGTGAGATATATGCCTCTCTGGCCCGCCGGCTGAAAGTGTGCTGTGTGTGGGGGGGGGGTTGCTACATCGCACTTTGCTAGGTGAACCTTGGTTGGGGGGCATGCATTCATAGCTTAATTAGGATTCCCTTCGTGGCGACACGAGGGAGGTGGGGGCTTGCTAGCTACTTCGTACTTTTCTAGGTGGAACCTCGGTTGGGGGGGGGGGCATGTGCATTCATAGATTAGGATTCCCTTTGTGCCGACACGAGGGAGGGGTGGCTGCTAGCTACTTCGCACTTTGCTAGGGTGAACCTCGGTTGGGGGGGGAGGGCATGGATTCATAGCTTAGCTAGGATTCCCTTCATGCCGACATGAGGGAGGGGGCTGCTAGCTACTTCGCACTTTGCTAGGTGAACCTCGGTTGGGGGGGGGATGCATTCATAGCTTAGGAATCCCTTCGTGCCGACACGAGGGAGGGGAGTTGCTAGCTACTTCGCACTTTGCTACGGTAAACCTCGGTTGGGGGGGGGCATGCATTCATAGCTTAGGATTCCCTTCGTGCTGACACGAGGGAGGAGGCAGGCTGCTAGCTACTTCGCACTTTGATAGGTGAACCTCGGTTGAGGGGGAGGGGGCATGCATTCATAGCTTAGGATTCCCTTCGTGCCGACACGGGGGGGGGGGGGCAAGCAATACCGTGCGCTTTGCGAGAGAGGTGCCACATCGAAGTTGCATTTGGTATTTGAAAAGCAAACCACCCCTTTGATACATAAATTTGGTCCACATGCAAGTGTGTTCATGTTCTGACCCTCCCCCGCATCATTTTTCACCAAATTTATGAACATTAGACAAGTCGGATGACTCAACAGACACGGTTCACTCAAACTAACCATGTGCCACGCTGGTGCACCTGTCATGCACACATCCGCACAGTATATTGGGCTCCATGTGGCTCCCCCTCTCAAAAATATCTGCCCGCCTCGAGGGTTTTCCTATTTCATAACACACGGTTGTTATCTCCGGACCGTGTGCGATGTTTCTTGTTCCCAATCCCGCCTGCATCCCTAGAAAATATCTGCCCGCCTCGAGGGTTTTTCTGTTTCATAACACACGGTTGTTATCTCTGGACCGTGTGCGATGCACTATCATCAAAATTTTCAATAGCCCGGAATTTCACTCCTGCCTTTGAATCCTTCGTAGTAAAATTTTCAGTACCCGCGTCATTTCCTCAAACACCCCGCACTCCCTCCACACACACACACCAAAACCTCCTCGGGCATGCCCGTGCGGCACACACACACACCCTCCCTCACTCGAAACCCTAGCAAAGTCCCCGCCACCGCTGCTGCCGCCGCAAGGCCTCCATTGTCAACATCTGCCGGTTTGCCCGTGCTGCTTACCCACCAATCTCCATACATAGGCCTCCCTGAGTTTCTTAGATGACGTCTGCCAAACACCCCCTTTCCCACAGATCCCCATCCCCCACTCCAGAGCGTCGCGGCCTAAGCCCGGCTAAGCTTCCCGTGGAGCTCGAGGAGCGACTGGCCCAAAAGAGGTGTATAGCCGTCTCTTCGCCCGACGTCGCCGAGGAAGCTGATGACCATTACTGGCGGCAGGCACTCAAGCAGTGGGCTAGAGTATGTGGGCATGTCTCGTCCGCCGACTACGACATCGAGGTCATCGACAGCGACGTCCTGAGGCGGGCTGTGTCACAGGTTATGTGGCCCACCCCCAACCCCTCGGGTTCAACTGCCGTCGATCTCATCCATGGGCCCGCCGCTGATCTCCTCTGGCTTGCTGTCAACAATTTGCCATTCTACATCGCCATCGAGCCCCTTTTGTCATTTTTGAAGGACATGTTCTGCGACGCTGGCTTGGGATCCACAGCATCCAAGTCAGACCTCATCAACGGCGACCACGAGGAGGGCACCCTCTCTGGCTCTTCCAAGGGGAAAGAGCCCATCTGCTCTTCCAAGGGGAAAGCGCCTGTCGGCAACATCAGGGAGGGCATCCTACAGCCGTGCTCTTCCAAGAGGAAGGAGTCCATCTGCGACAACATGGAGCGCATCCCGGGTCTGTGCTCTTCCCACGGGAACGAGCCCATCCGTGACAAGTGAGGAAACCCATGATTTGTTTTGCCATGCCTCTTCACAAGGGGAAACCCATGATTTGTTTTGTTGAGTCCCTTTTGTAGTGTTGTGAGAATATGTCCAGTTTTAATTGCTATATCTGGTTGTTTGCAGTATGCCTTGTTTATTTCAGTTGTTCACAATGTGATGCTGTATATGTGCAATTATTTATCGTGTAGTACATTTCATCAATCCGGTTTTAAACATACCAATAGGAATGCATATATTTGCTTGTTGTTAAGCCTGTTATAGCTAGCATATGCCTCTTTTAAAGTTTTTTGATTGTTCGGTTGTTTGTAGTTAGCATATGTTCAATTTCAAATGCTATCTTTGGTTGTTCATAGTATGCCTTGTTATTCCAATTATTCACAAGTGATGTTCTATATGTGCAAGTATGAACTGTGCGGTTCAATTTCATCAATACCAGTTTCAACAATACCACTATGAGTGACTACATTTGGTTGCTGCATCTTGTAGTTAACACGCCTTTCCATTTTTATTTAACCATAACCAGTGTACTTAGACTGGCACAATACCAGTTTGAATGACCATGTTTGCTTGTTTTTAAATGTTTGGCCTGTTGCAGTTAGCACACCTTTCCACTTGTTTTGCTTTACTAGCATGCTTAAACCTGCACACTGAAGCTATCTTTTGGAGATTATTTTGTCTTCCATGTGTAATTTTAGTTGATGTTTAGCCTGTTGTGCTTAACATGCTTCTTGATGTACCTACACAGGACAATTTTGGGAACGACTGCTGTTTTCCATTGAGGTTAGTTTCATCCCATGGCTTATATCTGCTCACTATTCAGGATATCAGTAGCTGGTACCATATAGGCCGGCGACTGATAAGGGACTAATCGGTGAATCGGACTTTTAACTGAATATATCTGCAATCCATTTTTCCTTAGGTTAACTAGGGCCATATGTAATATATCTGAGGCTACATAGCAACATGCACTGTACTTAATGTCTAAATATGCAATCCTAGGCTACATAGCAACAAGGAAGAGTGTTACATTAATGTTCTAATGATGTCTAGGTATACGTAGAAGAGCAGCAGCAGCAACAGCAACAACACAACCTTGTTTGGATATTCAACTTAGCTAGAGGTTAGAGTTAGTTTCTAGCTCATTACTAACCCTGAACTAACTCCATCCAAAGAGTTGTTTGGATGGCAGGGTTAGATTGACAATAAATGCACTAGGAGAACTAGCTCCAGTTAGCACATCTTGGTTTGGATAGTAGTTTTTTTGGGTGGGTTATAGATGCAACTAGCTCAAACTATCCCTCATGTTTAGATATACTTTAGGGTTATTTGAGCCCGAACTAGCTCAAACTAACTGTAACCCGTGGATACAATAGCAGATAATTTGTAAGAATGAACTAAACCCCTTCGGCCCATAATATAATATGTTAATTCATCTAAGTATATTGGATGTTATAAGATACTCCCTCCATTCCTAAATATTTGTATTTTTAGAGATTTCAAATGGACTACCACATACAGATGTATATAGACATATTATAAAAGAGTGTTGTACTACATCATTGTACAATTGTTGTTTAGCTTCTAATATTAACTTGGTGCTTTTAGGTACATATGTCATTGGTAAAGATCCGCGTTTCGACCCTTTCTGCATATGGGGCAAGGAGATATCAATGAACCAGCATCAAGTGAGGAAGCTGATAAAGATTGTTAGTAAAATGGGTCCAAATATGGCAATTAAACTATTTGTTTACACTTTATCCAAGACAACAACAAACTACATGATGGTAAGTAAGAACTCCACAGCCTTCTTTTTACTGCGCATAATGAGTTGTGTTAGATGACAATGTGTGAATCTTTTTCCTTTGCAGTGGTTGCCAAAGCAGTTTACTCAAGATTACCTCTCAAACTACATGATTGGTGGGCATGCAAAGGTTAAAGTATTTCTACCAGAACATGATGATTATCTAGATGATTTCATGAAGACCGTGAAGGATGGGTGGTCGGCCATCACAAGGGGTTGGACTAGAGTTGTGCGTGCCTTCTGCATGGAGGAGGGCACAATATGAGCATTCCGCTTCACCTTGTTCAGGAACCAGAATATATTTCGCCTCTTTCTTTACCGTCTTTAATAGTACAAGTATACAACTGTGGTTCATCATTCTTTATTTGGTTCTTATGTAATTCTTAAACATATGTACCTATGAATCAAATAATGCATTGGTTGTTTGAACATGATGGATATGAATAAAGTGTAGCATACATTCAAATTCAAATCCAAATCTAGTACAATTTGGTAAAGCAGCAATTAAATTACGGTCAAATTACGCTCTCCAGGTTGTTACGGCACACACGGTTGGTAAAACACAAACATTTGCGATATGCACCATAATCGGAGACGGTTCACAAAGAGGAAACGTGTGCAAGAATGCACACAGTTGCCGTTTGCAAAGCATGTGCGATGTCAGACAATATAACAAACGGTGCGAGCAAACTAAACGTTTGTGTTAGTTGCCTTATCGTACACGATTTGCAACCATGAACTGTTTCTGATGAAGTATGCATTGTAAACGTTGCACCACAGAATAGCGTGTGTGATAGTTGTCGTGTACGATGATGTTACGACGGTCTAACGTTTTGTAATCCTGTCTGACACTCGTACGGTGATTAGCTAATCTTCTTAACGTTGAACTGTTTGTGATGGGCCGCGCATCATACACGTTCTATAGTAGTGAACCGTTTGTGATGGGCTGCGCATCTTAAACGTAGCACCACAGAATAAAGACTGCGATGGCAATGCAAGCAGAAATGAGTAGGAGTATTGTAGGTGCCCTATCCCCGACAGTTTCTGGGTTGTGTGGGAAGGACCCCCCTATCACCCACACTCACTTGGCAATGGTTCCAAATGCCATCGCAGAAAGGGGTTTTAAGCCGTTTGTTTATGACGGACGCGCACTAGTGTACGGACGATCGAATCTCGGGTAAGTAACATACCGATGACAAAGGGAACAACGTATGCTGTTATGCGGTTTGACCGATAAAGATCTTCGTAGAATATGTAGGAACCAATATGAGCATCCAGGTTCCTCTATTGGTTATTGACCGGAAGTGAGTCTCGGTCATGTCTACATAGTTCTCGAACCCGTAGGGTCCACACGCTTAACGTTCGATGACGATCGGTATTATGAGTTTATGTGTTTTGATGTATCGAAGGTAGTTCGGAGTCCCGGATGTGATCACGGACGTGAAGAGAAGTCTCAAAATGGTCGAGACAAAAAGATCAATATATTGGAAGGTTATGTTTGGACATCAGAATGGTTCCAGATGAGTTTGGGCATTTTCCGGAGTACCGGGAGATTACCGGAACCCCCCGGGGAGTCAATGGGCCTTAATGGGCCCTAGTGGAGAAAGAGGGCAGCACACAAGTGGTGGGACACGCCCCGTAGTCCCAAACCAAATTGGTTTAGGGTTTGGGGGCCCGCCCCCCTTTCCTTCTCCTCTCCTCCTCCTTCCTCCTTCTCCTAGTAGGAATAGGAAGGGGGGGGGGGCAAACCTACTTGGAGTAGGATTGCCCCCCTTGGGCGCGCCTCCTCCTAGGACGGCCCTCTCCTTCTCCCCTTTATATACGGGGGAGGGGGCACCCCATAGACACACAAGTTGATTGTTTAGCCGTGTGCGGTGCCCCCTCCATAGAATTCCACCTTGGTCATATCGTTGTAGTGCTTAGGACAAGCCCTGCGCCGGTAACTTCATCATCACCGTCATCACGCTGTCATGCTGACAAAACTCTCCCTCGGCCTCAACTGGATCAAGAGCACGAGGGATGTCACCGAGATGAATGTGTGCAGATCCCGGAGGTGCCGTGCATTCGGTACTTGATCGGTTGGATCACGAAGACGTTCGACTACATCAACCACATTTCATAACGCTTCCGCTTTCGGTCTACGAGGGTACGTAGACATACTCTTCCCCTCTCATTGCTATGCATCACGTAGATGGATCTTGCGTGTGCGTAGGAAATTTTTGAAATTACTGCATTTCCCAATAGGTAGTACTGCTCAGGGTTAGATCCGAGATGAACAGATCTAGGCACATCCACAACATTGGAGCGGTACTATGGTTGATCAAAAATATCGAGTGGCAACATACCAAATAGCATTTCTACTACACTACAACTCTCCTACATCCTAATCTTGCAAAGATTTGGCCTAAAATCTCAAGAACAACATGCATGTCCCCAAAACCTAGAGGCAAAACAACAAAGCAAAGAGAGAGGGATTTGGTGAGAAACCTTGTTCCATGGCAAGAGGACGGGGTAGGGATCGATCCCACCGGTCGGAATGCGAGGAGAGCGGATGGAGATGGAGATCCGGTGAGGTCCTCCAGCGCCGTTCTTGGGCAGGAGAGAGAGAGAGAGACGAAGTGGGGAGACGGAGTTGAATGGGTATGGGGGAGTTGGAACTCCCCCTGCCGGCTCTTAACCCCCACCCGCTTGGACGGTGCGGTAGTATCACGGGTCGTCGCGATAGTACCGCCCGGGCGGAAGTACCACACGCAGGGCAGTAGTACCGCTCATCCAGCGGCAGTAAAAAATTACCGCCGTGCGGGTTGCGGTAGTACGGTTCTCATCCCCTGCGGTAGTACTGTGGCTAGCCACGGTAGTACCGTAGACCCAAGAAAGTGCATGTTTCGACAAAGAGAAAAACATGGCCTTTGCACAGCAGCCTTCAAGCGACCGGACACGCAAACACACACACACACACACGCACACACGAGGCAACTCAGACACACACACGACACAAAGAAGAAGGCAAAAGACAACAAGGACCAAATGCGAAACACAACCTCTCCAAGGAGAGGGCAGTCGCCGGAGCCACCTATGTTTGAGTCAATTGGTATGGCACCGCGAAGAATTATCCTTGGGCCCATGACCAAAACTCGTCTTTACATCACAAGTACCATAAAAATGGCTAATGTGAAAGAGTTAATCATTTATGCATAATGGGGGAAGGGAGAGTTCATTGAAAGAACAACACTCCCCCTATGTCCATGCCTACACCTAAACAAGATATCAAGATGAGTATGGTGTGGTGTGCAAGGGTTCAAGCCACATTGCTCGAATCAATTATATTTAGCTCATGCCATAACTCACGAAATCTTGCTTCATCCAAGGGCTTCGTGAAGATATCTGCAAGGTTATCATGAGTGTTGGCATAGTTGAGCTCGATCTCCCCTCGCCTAATATGATCCCGGATGAAATGACACCGAATCTCAATATGCTTCATCTTGAAGTGTTGCACCGGGTTGAGATAAATCTTGATGGCACTTTCATTGTCACACCAAAGAGGCACTTTGTCACAAATGGCACCATAATCCTTTAAAGTTTGCCTCATCCATAGAAGTTGTGCACAACAACTACCGGTGGCCAGATACTCTGCTTCGGTGGACGAGAGACACACACAACTTTGCTTCTTAGAAGACCAACTCACCAAAGTGCAACCAAGGAATTGGCACCCACCAGAAGTTGACTTCCTATCCACTTTGTCTCCCACCCAATAAAAGTCCGAGTAGCCTACAAGGTTGAATTTTGCTCCTCTTGGGTACCATAAGCCAAAGTTTGGGGTATGAGCCAAATATTGAAAGATTAGCTTGACCGCCACAAAGTGGATTTCCTTAGGTGCGGCTTGAAATCGTGCACAAATTCCCACACTCAACATGATATCCGGTCTAGGTGCACAAAGGTAAAGCAAGGAGCCAATCATGGAGCGACATACCTTTTGATCCACCGCTTTACCATTGCGATCTATGTCAAGTTGGCATTTGACGGGCATTGGAGTGGAAGCCGGCTTGACATCACTTAGCATGAATCTCTTGAGTGTATTTGGCTTGGTTGATGAAGGTTACTTCTCTTCTTTGCTTGATTTCGAACCCGAGAAAGAACTTCAACTCTCCCATCATGGACATCTTGAACTTTGAGGTCATGAGAGCAGCAAACTCCTCATTTAAAGCTTTGTTAGGGGAGCCAAAGATAATATCATCAACATATAGTTGGCAGACAAACAACTTCCCTTTGACCTTATTGGTAAAAAGAGTGGGGTCGATTTTCCCAATTTCAAACCCACAATCTTGCAACAACTTGGTAAGGTGGTCATACCACACACGTGGGGCTTGTTTAAGGCCATAGATTGCCTTATCGAGTTGGTACACATGATCGGGGAAATAGGGATCCTCGAACCCGGGGGGTTGTTTGACATACACCAACTCATTAATAGGAACATTAAGAAAATCACTCTTCACATCCATTTGTTGTAACTTAGTTATGATGAGAAGCATAAGCAATCAACAAATGGATGGATTTAAGGAGAGCAATGGGAGTACACGTTTCACCGTAGTCGATACCCTCGATTTTGGAGTAGCCTTGTGCTACCAACCGAGCCTTGTTGCGAACGATAATCCCATGAGTATCTTTCTTGTTCTTGAATATCCACTTGGTTCCAATGACATTATGATTCCCTGTTGGCCTTGGAACCAATCTCCACACCTTGTTGTGCTCGAAGTTGTTGAGTTCTTCATGCATGGCATTAAGCCAATCCGGATCCTCGAGCACCTCATAGACCTTTTGGGGTTCAACAGAAGAAACAAACGCGTGATGTGCACAATAGTTTTCGAATTGTCTACAAGTGCTTATCCCCTTTCTTAAGCTTCCAAGCATATTCTTCATGATATGACCCTTGGTAGTGAGCTTGGAAGCAATCTTGGCGGCACGATGCTCCAATTCCTCCTTAGAAGTGAGTTGAGGAGCGGTAACTTGATCATCTTGAGCGTCGTCTTGAGCTTGTTCTTGATCTTGAGCTTGATCTTGATCTTGAACTCGCTCGGAAGAGAGAACTTGACCTTGGGAATCACTTGGTGGTTCAACACCATCTTGAGGTTGATCTTGCCCTTGATCTTGTTCATTTGGTTGAGGGCCTTCACTTTGTTCGTCGGAAGCGTGTGGGTCTTGGGTTGGTGATGGTTCCACTTGAGTGGAATATTGTCCTTCTCCTTCGGCCACAAGGGGTTCCTCAATGGGTAGGATAAAACCAACACCCATTCTTCTTATGGCTTGGGGAGGAATTTCATCACCTACATCACAAGTACCACTTTTCTCCACATGGGAGCCGTTATTCTCATCAAACTCCACGTTACACGTCTCCTCAGTAAGTCATGTGGATTTATTGAGGACACGGTAAGCATTAGAGTTTGTAGTATAACCAAAAAATATGCCCTCATAAGCTCTAGCCTCAAATTTAGACAAACGAACACCTTTCTTGAGAATGAAACACTTACACCTAAATACCCGAAAGTACTTGAGGTTGGGCTTGTTAAAGGTGAATATCTCATATGGATTTTTGTTCAAGCCTTTACGGAGATAGAGCCGATTGGATGCATGGCATGCGGTGTTGATGGCTTCAGCCCAAAAGTTATATGGAGACTTGAACTCCGCCATCATGGTCCTTGCCGCATCCATCAACATCCGGTTCTTCCTCTCTGCTACACCATTTTGTTGAGGGGTGTAAGGTGCGGAATATTGATGCTTCATCCCCTCATCACTAAGAAATTCATCCAAGGTGTAGTTCTTGAACTCGGTGCCGTTGTCACTTCTTATCGTCAAGATCTTTGCATTGTGTTGGCATTGAGCTTTGTTTGCAAAGTCAATGACGGTTTGATGGGTCTCACTCTTCCTCTTGAAGAAGTATACCCAAGTGTATCTTGAATAATCATCCACAATCACCAAGAAATACTTTCTACCCCAAGACTATGAAAGGATGGAGGCCCAAAGAGATCCAAGTGAAGGAGCTCCAAATGCCTCTTCGAGTAAATGATAGTCATGGGAGGGTGAGCCTTCTCATGTAGCTTTCCTTCGATACAAGCACTTCAAGCATGATCTTTGGCAAAACTAACATTTGTTAGTCCATGGACATGGTCCCCCTTGAGAAGACTTTGCAAAGATATCATATTGACATGGGCTAAGCGGCGATGCCAAAGCCATCCCACGTCAACTTTAGCCATTAAGCATGTCGCGGTCTTAGTGGGTCGCTCTGAAAAGTTAATCACATATATACCATTCTCGACATGCCCAACAATGTCTACTTTAAGAGTCTTGCTCCACAAGAGAGCTACTATATCAATATCAAAGAAAGTGGCAAAGCCCATGAGTGCAAGTTAACGAACGGAAAGTAAATTTTATGCAAGGGACTCAACAAGCATGACTTTCTCGATCGTGAGATCATCAGAAATGACAACCTTGCCAAGCCCCAATACCTTAGAAGACGAGGTGTCACCCACTCGATATTGGTGGGCATATATGGAATCTTGTGCACGTCCACCACCAAGTCCTTGCTTCCAGTCATATGATTAGTGGCTCCACTATCAATCAACCATGATCCCCCACCGGAAGCAAACACCTACAAGAGATCAATGCTTGGTTTTAGGTACCCATTTTGTAATGGGTCCTTTGATGTTAGTAACAAGGGTCTTATGAACCCAAATAGACCATTCAATGTACTCATAAGGAGAACCAACAAATTTAGCATAAACATGCCCATCACTAGCACATCATAACACATAAGAGGGGTTAAAGTCGCCGGCTTTGTTGGAAGGAGTGGCATTGTCCTTCTTGACATCACCACCCTTCACATTGTTCTTATTCTCCTTGGAAGCACCCTCTCCCTCCTTCACAAAAGTTTGCTTGAGAGGAGGAGGTCGTTTGGCCTTGTCATTCTTCTTCTTGTTCTTGGACTTGGGTGCGAACCCAATTCCCTCCTTGGCCACAACTTCCTTTTGATTGCTCAAAAGGTTGTCGAGATTCTTCTCACCTTCTATGCAAGACACACGGCCTTTCTCAAGTTTCTCCTTCAACTTTGCATTCTCCTCCACAAGATGCACATGCTCACAATAAGGGTTAGTAGCATTTGCATTATCAATTAAGACCATATGAGGAAAAGTGGATATTTCTTTAGTTAGCTTCACTTGGAGTTGATCATGAGACTCTTTGAGGCTAGCATGAGCACCCTACAAGGCCTTGTGAGCCTTTTCGAGTATATCAAACTCCTCCTTGAGTCTAGCAAGATCAACCCCAAGTTTTCCCTTCTCGGAATTTTGCACACGAGATACAACAAGAGCATGATCAAGATCTTTCTTTAATTTAGCATGGTCATCGTTGTGTGACTCCCCAAGAGCCAAACGATGACTGCGTTCTTCCTCAAGCGCATTAGAGAGATCTGATATCTCATCGGCATAATCACGACTATGCCCCTCCATCTTAGAGATGGCTTCTTCATGAGCCTCGATCATGTCATTGGCTTCACCAAGTTGTTCCAAGAGAGCAACAAAGTGCTTCTTGGATATACCCTTGAACTTACTCATAAAAGACTCAAATTCATTTTCCTCCTCATTAGACCCCTCACTTTCATCAATGCAATCCGCCAAAGTAGGATTATTAATGATGGTAGTTCTGATGTTGGGGGTTACCTTGTTGGTGGCTTTAGCCATGAGGCACTTGGCGGTGATGTTCTCATTGGGTGAGTCGAAGAGGGACTCCCATGGAGTCGTCGCAATGGCAACGGAGGCCATAGCAACCGACTCACTTTCTTCATCATCGTCATCCTCATTTTACTCTTCTTGTGCCACCAACCCCTTGGGAGGAGTCTTCTTGGTGAAGTTTCTCTTGTTGGGGAAGGACTTGGCCTTGTCTTTTCGGATGAGTTTGCCACCATTGTCTTCCCTCTTCTCATATGGGCACTCCGCAACAAAGTGGCCCACATTGCCACAATTATAGCAAGTCCTAACATGTTGCTTGCCCTTCGTTCCACTTGAGTTGTTCTTGTTGAAGTTGGGCCTTGTGTTCTTCTTGCTCCAAAATTGCCTTGAAGCGAGAGCCATGTGCTCATGATAAGGATATTTGTATCTTCGGGGTTGCTCTCCTCTTCTTCCTCTTCATCCTCTTCTTCCACACTAGCCTTGGCCTTCAAGGCAAGGTTGGTCTTCTTTGCTCTTTGATAATGCAACACCGCATTATCGGCGGTCTTGTCCAAGATACTCATTGCCACAAACTCATCCAACACTTCACTTGAGGACAAGGTGTGGAAGTCCGGCCTGTCGGTGTCAAAACCGGCGGATCTCGGGTAGGAGGTCCTGAACTGTGCGTCTAAGGCGGATGGTAATAGGAAGCAGGGGACACGATGTTTACCCAGGTTCGGGCCCTCTTGATGGAGGTAATACCCTACGTCCTGCTTGATTGTTCTTGATGATATGAGTATTACAAGATTTGATCTACCACGAGATCATAGAGGCTAAACCCTAGAAGCTAGCCTATGGTATTATTGTATATGTTGTCCTACGGACTAAACCCTCCGGTTTATATGGACACCGGAGGGGGCTAGGGTTACACAGAGTCGGTTACAAGGGAGGAGATCTTCTTATCTGTATTGCCTAGCTTGCCTTCCACGCCAAGGAGAGTCCCATCCGGACACGGGAAGAAGTCTTCAATCTTGTATCTTCATAGTCCAATAGTCGGGCCAAAGGATATAGTCCGGCTGTCCGGAGACCCCCTAATCCAGGACTCCCTCAGTAGCCCCTGAACCAGGCTTCAATGACGATGAGTCCGGCGCGCTGTATTGTCTTCGGCATTGCAAGGCGGGTTCCTCCTCCGAATACTCCACAGAAGATTTTGAACACCAGAATAGTGTCCGACTCTGCAAAACAAGTTCCACATACTACCGCAGAGAGAATAATATTTGCACAAATCTAATCTGCTGACGCGTTCTGACATCACAACGTTATGTCATGGCTTGGTCATTATTCGAACCGTTTTTCTCAACCAGCACCACACATAACATGGGGCGGTTTTCTTGACACGTCTTGTCAAAGCAAAGATCGTGTCCCCCTTATTACGGGATTCTCATCAATACGGATGTGGGTAACCCAACCGCACCATCAATTACGGCGCCTGGGGAATAAGCGGTTTTACCAGGCAATTGGGGAGACGCATCGCCTCTTTCGCCCTTATAAAGGGACAAGGATTTACCCCCTTTTAGCCACGCTTTCTACCTCCTCGCTTATCCATTCTCATGCACTCTCGAGCTCTAGGGCCCAAGCTCGCGTTCTTCTTCTCAAACCACTCCAAGCATGTCCGGAGCAGGAGGCAAGTGGATGGTCTCCTCTGTCACGGAGGAGAACATCATAAAGTTACGGGAAGCTGGATATCTGGCCGTGGATATCGCACACCGGCTGCCAGACGCAGGGCAGATCATCCCAACGCCCGAACCCCATGAGAAGGTAGTTTTTCTTACCCACTTTGTCCGCTGACTGGGATTTCCTCTCCAACCATTTGTCCGCGGGCTCATGTTCTACTACGAGCTGGATTTTCTTGATCTGGCCCCCAATTTCATCCTCAACATCTCGGCGTTTATCGTCATGTGCGAGGCCTTCCTACGCATCAGGCCCCACTTCGGCCTGTGGCTAAAAACCTTCAATGTCAAACCGAAGGTGGTGGTAGGCCAGCAAGCAGAGTGCGGAGGCGCCATGGTGGGCAAAATGCCCAACGTCACCTGACTAGAAGGCTCCTATGTGGAGACCATAAAGGGGTGGCAATCGGGGTGGTTCTACATCACCGAGCCGCGCGACACCAACTGGGTGGCGGCCCCCAAATTCCGATCCGGAATCCCCACGCGGCTCACTTCCTGGAAAGAGAAGGGCCTGTCCTGGGGTTCTTTGGTAGAGCTGACAGGACTCCAGACCTGCATCAGGAACATGATGAGCAAGAAAATCAAGCTCGTCAATGTGGTCCAGGTCATGCTATTCCGCCGGATTCTCCTGTGTCAACGACGGGCATTCGATTTGTCGGAGTTCGACCGGACCAGCACCAAACGCTGCGAGAGCTCTTTGATACGACGCACGAGGACGTCTAGACGGTGCCGTTTAAAGGCGCCGAGGTTCCCCCTTCTCTCACCGAGGACCGCGGACTTAGCGCAAAGCGCCGTGCTAATCCGGTAAGTTTTCGTATCTTGCAGGGCGCTTATTTCCCCTGTTAAATGTTGTGCGGGATCTAAGCTCTCATGCCATTAACAGGACTGGATAAAGACAATGGAGCAGCTCGATTGCCCAGCCCCTCTGCCTGAAGATCCCACAGTTGCTCTCCTGACGGAGATGCTGACTCCGACACCTTACGAGGTGCCGGCGAAGAAGGCCACGGGGACCCGAAAGGGTCTCCGACGCAAGGTTGTATCGGGCTCGTCGTCCGACCACTCTGACGCGCCCTCCTCCCATAAAAACGAGGAGGAGGAGGAAAGTTCTCTCCCCCCGGATGGGGGAGACAAGAAAAGGAAGGCCGACCCATCCGGGGAGGCCGAAGGGTCGAAGAAGGGAAGGACCCGTGCTCCGGACTGTTCCACGATGGCCGCCGATAGCGGCGACGAGTGGCTACCCAGGGTCAAGCCCCTGGCGAAGTCGTAAGTGTTCGAACACTCTAGTACTTCATGGTATGTTTTATTGCACTACTTCTCCTCATGCCAAACATGATTATACAGTCCGTCCCGAGCTCATCTTGACGCATCCTCATCGAGCGGCTCATTGGACTCGTCGGATATGAACAGTGGTTCTCTTCCGACCGCTTCCACCCCTCGCCCTACGGACAACGGCGAGGTGTTGTCTCAAAAGGCACCAAGCCAAGGGGAGGTGGTCCTGGGAGCGCCTTGATACATCTCCAACGTATCTATAATTTTTGATTGCTCCATGCTATATTATCTACTGTTTTGGACATTATTGGGCTTTATTATCCACTTTTATATTGTTTTTGGGACTAACCTATTAACCGGAGGCCCAACCCAGAATTGTTGTTTTTTGCCTGTTTTAGGGTTTTGAAGAAAAGGAATATCAAACGGAGTCCAGACGGAATAAAACCTTCGGAACGTGATTTTCTCATCAGATAAGATCCATGAGACTTGGACCCACCGTCAAGAAAGCCACGAGGCGGTCACGAGGGTGGAGGGTGCGCCCCCCACTAGGGCGCGCCCCTGCCTCGTGGGCCCCTCAAAGCTCCACCAACGTACTTCTTCCTCCTATATATATCCACGTACCCCCAAACGATCAGATACGGAGCCAAAAACCTAATTCCACCGTCGCAACTTTCTGTATCCATGAGATCCCATCTTGGGGCTTGTTCCGGAGCTCCGCCGGAGGGGTCATCGATCACGGATGGTTTCTACATCATCACCCAAGCCCCTCCGATGAAGTGTGAGTAGTTTACTTCAGACCTACGGGTCCATAGTTAGTAGCTAGATGTCTTCTTCTCTCTTTTTGGATCTCAATACAATGTTCTCCCCCTCCCTCGTGGAGATCTATTCGATGTAATCTTCTTTTTGCGGTGTGTTTGTTGAGACCGATGAATTGTGGGTTTATGATCAAGTCTATCTATGAATAATATTTGAATCTTCTCTGAATTCTTTTATGTATGATTGGTTATCTTTGCAAGTCTCTTCGAATTATCAGTTTGGTTTGGCCTACTAGATTGATTGTTCTTGCCATGGGAGAAGTGCTTAGCTTTGGGTTTGATCTTGCAGTGTCCTTTCCCAGTGACAGAAGGGGCAGCAAGGCACGTATTGTATTGTTGCCATTGAGGATAACAAGATGGTTTTTTTATCATATTGCATGAAACTATCCCGTTATATCATGTTATCTTGCTTAAGGCATTACTCCGTTTTTAACTTAATACTCTAGATGCATGCTGGATAGCGGTTGATGAGTGGAGTAATAATAGTAGATGCAGGCATGAGTCGGTCTACTTGTCTCGGATGTGATGCCTATATACATGATCATATATAGATATTCTCATAACTATGCTCAATTCTGTCAATTGCTCAACAGTAATTTGTTCACCCACCGTAGAATACTTATGCTCTTGAGAGAAGCCACTAGTGAAACCTATGGCCCCCGGGTCACTTTCTCATCATATCAATCTCCATCACTTTATTATTGCTTTGCTTTTACTTTTTACTTTGCATCTCTATACCAAAAATACCAAAAATACCAAAAATATTATTTATCATCTCTATCAGATCTCACTTTCGTAAGTGACCGTGAAGGGATTGACAACCCCTAAGCGCGTTGGTTGTGTTGAGATATTTTTTTTGTGTAGGTACGAGGGACTCGCGCATAGCCTCCTACTGGATTGATACCTTGGTTCTCAAAAACTGAGGGAAATACTTACGCTACTTTGGTGCATCATCCTCTCCTCTTTGGGAAATCCAACGCAGTGCTCAAGTGGTAGCAAGAAGAATTTCTGGCGCCATTGCCGGGGAGTCTGCGCAAAAGTCAACATACCAAGTACCCATCACAATCCCTATCTCCCGCATTACATTATTTTCTATTTGCCTCTCGTTTTCCTCTCCCCCCAATTCAGCCTTGCCGTTTTATTCGCCCTCTCTCTCTATCCTCCCTCTCTATTTGCCTCTTTTTGCCCATTTCTTGTTTGCTCGTATGGTTGGAATAGTCGTTTATTTATTACTAAACAGAGAACCTAAGATTTATGGATCCTCATCCGCTTGCTAATCTTTTTAAGAGATCCAGTTATGTTGAACCAATTGCTAGTGAGTTTTGTGCACTAGATTATCTTTATGAAGTTTTGCTCGAAATTCGTGAATCTGAAAATTGCGATGAAGTATTTTATGAAGTGATTCATGATAGATATTTGAATAAAAAGCATGATTGAAATGATGTTATTATAAATTCTATTAATGTCAATTGTGCTAATAATATGCAAAACCCTAAGCTTGGGGATGCTAGTTTCGCTATGTCCTCTACTTGTTGCAATGATCATGATTGGGTGATTCTTCTTATGATCTTGAAAATTTATTTAAGCCCCATGATGAATATGAGATTGATAATATTGTTTGCAATATTATTGAAAGTGGGTTTGTAAGAGTGTCAACTTTAGATCCCACATATTTGGAGAATGTTCAATCTTATGAAAATCTTGATAAAAGTGGGTTTGGAGAAGTCATGACTTCAGTTAATGTTAATCCCACTATTTTGGAAGAGTGTCAACTTTGCATGCATGTAGATCATGTTGAAAATATTTTATGTGATAGCTATTTTGTTGAATTTTCTTATGATCCTACATGTAATTACTACGAGAAAGGAAAATATGGTTGTAGAAATTTTCATGTTACTAAATTACCTCTCGTTATGTTGAGATTGCTATTGTTTCTTTCCTCTTCCTTGCATATGCTAGTTTTTGCTTGCCTTGATAATTTGTTTTCCTATAATATGCCTATGCATAGGATGTATGTTGGACTTAGATGTGTTTGTCACATGCTTTATGATGCTCCTTTTGTGCTTCAATTCTTGTCTTTCATGTGAGCATCATTAAAATTATCAATGCCTAGCTTTAAGGATGTAAAGAAAAGCGCTTGTTGGGAGACAACCAAATATTTATACTTGCTATTATTTAATAAATAAATTATTTAGACTCTGTTTTGGTTGTGTTTTTTGTGTTTAATTAGTGTTTGTGCCAAGTAGAACCGTTGGGAAGACTTGGGGAAAGTCTTGTTGAACTTGCTGTAAAAAACAGAAACATTAGTGCTCACGAGAACTGCTGTCATTTTTATTTGGAGAGTTCTATTTAGTTAATTCTTTTGTGAAGATGATTAATAGATAAATTCCTCATGTCCATCAATTTATTTTAGAATTTTTGGGGTTCCATATCTTGCGCTAGCTACAGATTACTACAGACTGTTCTGTTTTTGACAGATTCTGTTTTTCGTGTGTTGTTCGCTTATTTTGATGAATCTATGGCTAGTAAAATAGTTTGTAATCCATAGAGAAGTTGGAATACAGTAGGTATAACACCCATATAAATAAAGAATGAGTTCATTACAGTACCTTGAAGTGGTCTTTTGTTTTCTTTCGCTAACGGAGCTCACGAGATTTTCTACTTTAAGTTTTGTGTTGTGAAGTTTTCAAGTTTTGGGTAAAGATTTGATGGATTATGGAACAAGGAGTGGCAAGAGCCTAAGCTTGGGGATGCCCATGGCACCATCAAGATAATCTAAGGACACCTAAAAGCCAAATCTTGGGGATGCCCCGGAAGGCATCCCCTCTTTCGTCTACTTCTATCGGTAACTTTACTTGGAGCTATATTTTTATTCACCACATGATATGTGTTTTGCTTGGAGCATCTTTTATGATTTGAGTCTTTGCTTATTAGTTTACCACAATCATCCTTGCTGTACACACCTTTTGATAGAGCCATACATAATTTGGAATTTGATAGAATACTCTATGTGCTTCACTTATATCTTTTGAGTTATATAATTTTGCTCTAGTGCTTCACTTATATCTTTTAGAGCACGGTGGTGGATTTGTTTTATAGAAACTATTGATCTCTCATGCTTCACTTAGATTAGTTTGAGAGTCTTAATAGCATGGTAATTTTCTTAATAATAAATATGCTTGGTATTCAAGATTTGTAAAACCTTCTTTTGAGTGCATTGAATACTAAGAAAAAAAAATTGATGCTTGATAATTGTTTTGAGATATGAGGATGGTGATACTAGAGTCATGCTAGTTGAGTAGTTGTGAATTTGAGAAATGCTTGTGTTAAAGTTTGTGATTCCCGTAGCATGCACGCATGGTGAACCGTTATGTGATGAAGTCGGAGCATGATTTATTTATTGATTATATTCCTTATGAGTGGCGGTCGGGACAAGCGATGGGATTTTCCTACCAATCTATCACCCTAGGAGCATGCGCGTAATACTTTGCTTTGGTAACTTCTAGATTTTTGCAATAAGTATATGAGTTCTTTATGACTAATGTTGAGTCCATGGATTATACGCACTTCCCTTCCTTCCACCATTGCTAGCCTCTCTAATACCGCGCACTTTTCGCCGGTATCATACACCCACCAAATACCTTCCTCAAAACAGCCACCATACCTACCTATCATGGCATTTCCATAGCCATTCCGAGATATATTGCCAAGCAACTTTCCACTGTTCCGTTCATTATGACACGCTCCATCATTGTCATATTGCTAGCATGATCATGTAGTTGACATCGTCTTTGTGGCAACGCCACCATTCATAATTCTTTCATACATGTCACTCTTGATTCATTGCATATCCTGGTACACTGCCGGAGGCATTCATATAGAGTCATATTTTGTTCTAAGTATTGAGTTGTAATTTTTCAGTTGTAAGAAAAATAAAAAGTGTGATGATCATCATTTTTAGAGCATTATCCCAAGTGAGGAAAGGATGATAGAGACTATGATTCCCCCACAAGTTGGGATGAGACTCCAGACGAAAAATTAAAAAAAGAGGCCATAAAAAAAGAGAAGGCCCAAAAAAATGAGAGAAAAAGAGAGAAGGGACAATGTTACTATCCTTTTACCCCACTTGTGCTTCAAAGTAGCACCATGATCTTCATGATAGAGAGTCTCTCATTTTGTCACTTTCATATACTAGTGGGAATTTTTTCATTATAGAACTTGGCTTGTATATTCCAATGATGGGCTTCCTCAAAATGCCCTAGGTCTTCATGAGCAAGCAAGTTGGATGCACACCCACTTAGTTTCTTTTGTTGAGCTTTCATATACTTATAGCTCTAGTGCATCCGTTGCATGGCAATTCCTACTCACTCACATTGATATCTATTGATGGGCATCTCCATAGCTCGTTGATACGCCTAGTTGATGTGAGACTATCTTCCCCTCTTTTTGTCTTCTCCACAACCACCATTCTATTCCACATATAGTGCTATATCCATGGCTCACACTCATGTATTGCGTGAAGATCGAAAAAGTTTTGAAAATGTCAAAAGTATGAAACAATTGCTTGGCTTGTCATCGGGGTTGTGCATGATTTAATTACTTTGTGTGGTGAAGATAGAGCATAGCCAGACTATATGATTTTGTAGGGTTAGCTTTCTTTGGCCATGTTATTTTGAGAAGACATAATTCCTTTGTTAGTATGCTTGAAGTATTATTATTTTTATGTCAATATGAACTTTTGTCTTGAATCTTTTGAATCTGAGTATTCATACCACAATTAATAAGATTTACATTGAAATTATGCCAAGTAGCACTCCGCATCAAAAATTCTTTTTTTACCATTTACCTACTCGAGGACGAGCAGGAATTAAGCTTGGGGATGCTTGATACGTCTCCAACGTATCTATAATTTTGGATTGCTCCATGCTATATTATCTACTGTTTTGGACATTATTGGGCTTTATTATCCACTTTTATATTATTTTTGGGACTAACCTATTAACCGAAGGCCCAGCCCAGAATTACTGTTTTTTGCCTGTTTTAGGGTTTCGAAGAAAAGGAATATCAATTGGAGTCCAAACGGAATGAATCCTTCGGAAACGTGATTTTCTCATCAGATAAGATCCATGAGACTTGGACCCTCCGTCAAGAAAGCCACGAGGCATTCACGAGGGTGGAGGGCGCGCCCCCCTGCCTCGTGGGCCCCTCAAAGCTCCACCGACATACTTCTTCCTCCTACATATATCCACGTACCCCCAAACGATCAGATACGGAGCCAAAAACCTAATTCCACCGCCGCAACTTTCTGTATCCACGAGATCCCATCTTGGGGCCTGTTCCGGAGCTCCGCCGGAGGGGGCATCGATCACGGAGGGCTTCTACATCATCATCCAAGCCCCTCCGATGAAGTGTGAGTAGTTTACTTCAGACCTACGGGTCCATAGTTAGTAGCTAGATGGCTTCTTCTATCTTTTTGGATCTCAATACAATGTTCTCCCCCTCTCTCGTGGAGATCCATTCGATGTAATCTTCTTTTTGCGGTGTGTTTGTTGAGATCGATGAATTGTGGGTTTATGATAAAGTCTATCTATGAATAATATTTGAATCTTCTCTGAATCCTTTTATGTATGATTGGTTATCTTTGCAAGTCTATTCGAATTATCAGTTTGGTTTGGCCTACTAGATTGGTTGTTCTTGCCATGGGAGAAGTGCTTAGCTTTGGGTTCGATCTTGCGGTGTCCTTTTCCAGTGACATAAGGGGCAGCAAGGCACATATTGTATTGTTGCCATCGAGGATAACAAGACGGGTTTTTTATCATATTGCATGAAACTATCCCTCTACATCATGTCATCTTGCTTAAGGCGTTACTATGTTTTTAACTTAACACTCTAGATGCATGTTGGATAGCGGACGATGAGTGGATTAATAGTAGTAGATGCAGGCAGGAGTCGGTCTACTTGTCTTGAACGTGATGCCTATATACATGATCATACCTAGATATTCTCATAACTATGCTCAATTCTGTCAATTGCTCAACAGTAATTTGTTCACCCACCGTAGAATACTTATGCTCTTGAGAGAAGCCACTAGTGAAACCTATGGCCCCTGGGTCTCTTTCTCATCATATCAATCTCCATCACTTTATTATTGCTTTGCTTTTACTTTTTACTTTGCATCTCTATACCAAAAATACCAAAAATATTATTTATCATCTCTATCAGATCTCACTTTCGTAAGTGACCGTGAAGGGATTGACAACCCCTAAGCGCGTTGGTTGTGTTGAGCTATTGTTTTTGTATAGGTACAAGGGACTCGCGCGTAGCCTCCTACTGGATTGATACCTTGGTTGTCAAAAACTGAGGGAAATACTTACGCTACTTTGTTGCATCATCCTCTCCTCTTCGTGGAAATCCAACGCAGTGCTCAAGAGGTAGCACGCCTCGAGGCGACTTCCCGGACCCTGGGTACCAAGGGAGCGAGGCTCCTACGGGCTTCGAGTTCGGCCCTTAGTCGAACACTGTGCCGGAACTTTCGATGGTTCCGGACTCCGGTAGGCGGTCCCTCGTTAAGTGGGGCCAACCACCTATGCCGGTGTCCTCTGTCCATCCAGAGGCACCGGACAACTTGCTAGAAGTGCTTCGCAGCGCTTCCATCGATGAAGAGCACTGCACTATCATGAGTGCGGTGGTCGAGAAGGTTCAGTCCGCTAAAAATGGGCTGACCGAAGCTTGCACCAGCCTCCTAACAGGCTTTGAGGTAAGCAATCAAAACATATATAAGAAAATGTTACCGCATAGATAGTAGCCCCTGATGCTCTGTTTAGTGTTCGAGAAGAAAGGCTGAATAGAGGATCAAATGAGGAGTCAGGAGTCTAATAATAATATGTCTATGTGTAAGTGCAGGCTTCCCTGCTAGCCGCTGCCACACGTACTGCGGAGGTTTCTGCACTGAGGCAGGACCTCGAGCGGTCCGAGAACGAGCTTGGCCTAACCAAGAGGCAGCTCGAGGAGAGCAAAGGTAAGCAATACCTTGTCTACGCTTTGGAAAAGAAGTTCGGTTGCAAAATAATAGGATCATCATGAATTTGGCAGGGGCCACGACCGAGGTGGCGACCCTAAAAAAGGCGCTGTTCGAGGCCGAAGACAAAGCGGCAAAGGAGCACATCGAGCGGGAGAAGCAAGAAGCCCGAGTGGGCGAGGTGCAACAAGAGCTCAAGGCTCTCGCCAAAAAACACGAGTCCTTGGAGCTTGACTCTAAGACGCAAGAGTCCGAGCTCGCACAAGCGCTTGAAAGCGCCCGAAGCGCCAAGGCTGAAGCCCACAAGGCCCTCCAGGAAATTGAGGCGGCAAAGAAAATAGCAGTAGGTTAGGCATTCATTATGCAAAGAAAGCATGTGAAGGAAACTTTCCTTTTTCTTACCCGAGTTCGCAGCTCTCCAGGAGCGTTCGCAGATCTTCCCCGCAGTGTACTGGATGCCGCGGAGTTTTACCGGGCTGAGGGGGGAAGCTCGACGGAGAAGTTGTTCTAGTCTCAGTATACTGGGACCGAACACCCGATGCCTTTGAGCGACCAGCTGAAGCAATTGGTCGAGCTTGACAAGGCAGCCGAACATGCCATGAGGGGCCTTATAGTCCGGATGTGGCCTGGCGAGCCCCTGTCCGGTGAGGCGGCTTGTGGAAGCCTGCCCATGACTTGAAGTCATAAAGCGGTCCGTCTGCATCGAGGGTGCGCACAGGGCTTTTGCCCGGGCGAAGGTGCACTGGGCGAAGCTGGACGCCGTGAAGCTGATGAAGGAGAGGCCGTCGGAGGGCAAGGAGCATCGCCACCCCGAGATGTACTATGAGAGTGTCCTGAAGAGTTCCCGCCTTGTGGCGGATGAGTGTGGCAAGGATGTAATTTTTGAATGAACATGCTCATGTGATCCTGTAATATGAAACGAGTTCATTTGCGCCATGTGGCACTTTTTTAATTTAAAATATTACCTTCTGTGCGGCCGTTTATAAAATCTGAGAGTTGGCCAGTCGTCGGCTTCTGCCCCCATGTAACTAGTACTGGGGTGTTCGGGATAAACCTGAGCACTCTTTACCCCAATTTTGGGTCCTTCAAGGGAGGTGTTCAATGCAACGAACCAGGCAATCGGACTATAATGCTTTATCACTCTCACTTAGCCATAGAAGTCTATAATTTTAAATTTTTGCGAAGCCCCTGGTATTCGGAAGGCCAAATTTGGGGCGCTATACACGCCTAAGCCGGACAAGGCCGACTCCTCGCCCGAAGCGGAAAAGTATTTAAGGACTTGAGACCTCTCGAACAGCGACCAGTCTCTCGCCTTATCATGACAGTCAGTTTTCGGCTTTCTCTACTGAGGTGCTCGTCTGGAAGAACCGGGACACAATCACAGTAGTTCTCCAATCGCTACCTTAGCCGATATAGCGGAACATAAGGTACCAAAGCATGGGAGGCGGGCAAACCCAACATTTGACCAAAGACATGATTCGGGGCTGATGCATATAAAGCTATAAGTTCGGGGTGCTGCACTGTCGAAAGTGTTCGGACTTCTTGCGCCGTATTATGGGGTAAACGAAAGCCCCTTGCGTACTGACCGTACCCGAACGTGCGGGTGCGGATTGTCGTAAATGGACATATAAGAGAGAGAAAAAAAGCTTAAATAATGCAATGATAGACTAATGATATGCATTGTTATTTAAATAATACATCGAAGTGTACTGGTACAAGTAGTGCAATAAGCAGAAAGTAGGACAATTCGAAATGTCCTATCCCAGGGCAAGCTGCACATAGATAGTGAAAAACGGGTATATCAATTATTATTAGAGACCACCTCTGGGTTCCCGTGTTCAACTTAGCTTCTTGCCGCCTTGGTTGTTGCTTCCGGAATGTGTCCGGCAATCGTACTGCCGGAAAGGGCTTCCAGAGAGTTAGGCCCTGAAAGAGAAAAGAAATGATAAAGGTATACAACCCCTAGGGCGGTTAAGCCGCATTGCCGGATGTGCCCTGATCGTGCCCCCGCCTATGTCCATGGTATTTTCAGTGCGTAGTTATGTACGCGCGGCACGGATTTCGTCGCTTGACTGGGACTGGGACGGGGGCCGAATTGCTAGGCGAGCTCTGAACGTGCCAGGCGATCCTGTTGCAGCTTGTTCCGGACTTGCTTGAAGGTGTCCGGGGGCTGTGACGCCGAATTAGTGGTCTGCCTTAAAAGGCTGCTTTCTGCTTCTGCTGCAAGGGCCGCAGTGTGCTCTTCTGTGCGGAGCAAGTGTTTTGTGTTTCCATTTACTGTTATGACCCCCTAGGTCCTGGCATCTTGAGCTTGAGGTATGCGTAATGCGGCACTGCATTAAATTTTGTGAATGTTGTTCGTCCGAGCAGTGCGTGATAGCCACTGCGAAACGGGACGATATCGAAGATTAACTCCTCGCTTCAGAAGTTGTCCGGTGATCTGAAGACCACTTCCAGTGTGATTGAGCCTGTGCAATGGGCCTCTACACCTGGGATGACGCCTTTAAAGGTGGTTTTGCTGGGTTTGACCCTCGAGGGATCGATACCCATTTTTCGCACTGTATCTTGATAGAGCAGGTTCAGGCTGCTGCCGCCACCCATAAGGACTCGAGTGAGGTGAAATCCATCGATGATGGGGTCTAGGACCAGTGCGGTGGATCCGCCATGACGGATGCTAGTGGGGTGGTCCCTGCGATCAAAGGTGATCGGGCAAGCTAACCATGGGTAGAACTTTGGGGCGATGGGCTCCATCGCATAGACGTCCCTTAGTGCATGCTTCCGCTCCCTCTTGGGAATGTGGGTTGCGTATATCATGTTCACCGTCTTCACTTGTGGGGGAACCCCTTTTGTCCTCCTATGTTCGGTGGCCGGGGCTCCTCCTCGTCATCACTATGCAACCCCTTGTCCTTGTTTTTGGCGTTTAACTTGCCGGCCTACTTGAACACCCAACATTCTCTGTTGGTGTGATTGGCTGGCTTGTCGGGGGTGCCGTGGATTTGACACGAGCGATCCAGTATGCGATCCAAAATGGACGAAGCCGGAGTACTTCTTTTAAATGGCTTTTTCCGCTAACCGGATGTAGAGCCTCTGAATCCGGCATTGACTGTCGTATCTTGTGTGTTTTGCGGCGCTTTGGTCTGTTACGATGTTGCCTACCATTGGCATCTTTCGTATCCGAAGTGCCCGAATTCCTTGATATGTTGTTGCTGCGAGCCAGCCAGCTATCGTCGCCCATGCAAAAGCGGGTCATGAGTGTTGTGAGGGCTGCCATAGATTTCGGCTTCTCCTGGACAAGGTGGCGAGCCAGCCATTCATCACAGATGTTATGCTTGAATGCTGCTAGGGCCTCTGCGTCCGGACAGTCGACAATTTGGTTTTTCTTAGTCAGGAACCGTGTCCAAAATTGTCTGGCCGATTCCCCTGGCTGCTAGGTTATATGGCTGAAGTCGTCAGCATCTGGTGGCCGCATGTAAGTGCCCTAGAAGTTGTCCAGGAATGCGTCTTCCAGATCCTCCCAACTGCCTACGGAGTCTGCTGGCAAGCTGTTCAGCCAATGCCGAGCTGGCCCTTTGAGTTTTAGTGGGAGGTACTTGATGGCATGTAGATCATCACCGTGAGCCATGTGGGTGTGGAGGTGGAAATCCTCAATCCATACAGCGGGATCTGTTGTGCCATCGTATGATTCGATATTTACGGGTTTGAAACCCTCCGGGAATTCATGATTTATAACTTCATCAGTGAAGTATATGGGGTGTGCGGTGCCTCTGTGCCGGGCTATATCCCGACGCAGTTCGTATGAGTCTTGTCTGCTGTATTCGGCCTGGCCGGATTTACTCTTGGTGTATCCGACGCGACGATCATCGTCCCGTGTTGGCGCGCGTGCCCGTGACCCGTATATTGACCTTGCGATTTTTGCCTTACTGTCCAATACGTCTCGCAGGTCCCCTGTGTTGCCCCGCGCCTTAGTATTTTTGATTGAGTGGCGGTGGGGTGGAGGCTGAACTTCAGGCTGAAACGCCTCTCTGGCTCGGCCACGTAGTGGCCGGTCAGCCGCATCGTACACTGGTGAATGAGGTTTCAATGCTTCCTCCTCGAGGTGAGGTAGCACCCTGCATTTTGGGTAACTCTTGGAGGGGCGCTCGAATTCGTACTCCTCGGCCGCAAGGACTTCGGTCCATCTGTCTGCTAGCAAGTCTTGATCAGCTTGAAGCTGTTGCTGCTTTTTCTTTAGGCTATTTGCCGTGGCCATAAGACGGCGCTTGAAGCGCTCTTGCTCGACGGGGTCCTCAGGCACGATAAATTCTTCGTCGCCGAGGCTCGCCTCGTCTTCGGAGAGAGGCATGTAATTGTCCTCCTCCGGTTCTCCATCTGCTGCCTGCTCTAGAGGGCTGGCTTGTTCATCCTCAGGCTCTACATCGTGCTGGAGCAGATTGTGATTGTCTTCGGCACTACCCGGAGTGTTATTATCTCCTATGCTGGTATCACTACTTTTGTTGTGGCGGGACTTAGAGCGGCGCTGCTGACGTCGGTGCTTGGGTTGCTTCTTGCAGGGGTCATCCTCCGTTGTCTCATCGCCATTGCCTTCTTTAGGGGTGTCCACCATATATATGTCGTATGATGATGTGGCGGTCCAGCGCCCTGTGGGCGGTGGTTCCTGCTCGTCTCCTGCATCGTCGTCCATACCAACGATGTCTTCGGAGTCGAAGTCAAGCATGTCGGTTAAATCGTCGACAGTGGCTACTAAGTGGGTGGTGGGTGGGCAGCGAATTTCTTCATCGTCCGCATCCCATTCTAGCCGGACATAGTTCGGCCAAGGTTCTCCTGACAGGGAGAGGGACCTCAATGAATTTAGCACATCACCGAAGGGCGAGTGGTGAAAGATATCCGCGGAGGTGAACTCCATGATTGGCGCCCAGTCGGATTCGACGGGCACGGATGTAAGCGGCTCGGAGTCCGTGGCCGGAGGTGAATCCAGTGGCTCGGCGACACGGCTCTTGTAAGGGGTGCAGTTAGTATCCGGCTCCATCACCACTGAGAGTGCGGTCTCCATGGCGGGGTCTATCCCTCCGCTCTTGAATGGCGCGATTTTCTCCAGATTGACGGCCGGAGTAGTTGCAGATGCAATCTCCCGAACGCTGTCCGACAGTAGTGTTACGTCGTGCTCGTCGTGACTGTGCAGCGCACCTAACACGGGCTCGAATCCTTCGAAGATCAAGCCTCCGTGGACGTCGGCAGTGTAGTTTAAATTTCCGAATCTGACCTGATGGCCAGGGGCGTAGCTCTCGATTTGCTCCAGATGGCCAAGCGAATTGGCCCGCAGTGCGAAGCCCCGAATACAAAGATCTGTCCGGGGAGGAAAACCTCACCCTAGACCGCATCGCTACCGATGATCGAAGGAGCCATCAAGCCTTATGGTGACGACACAGTGGAACTCTCAATGAAAGCACCAATGTCGGTGTAAAAACTGGCGGATCTCGGGTAGGAGGTCCCGAACTGTGCGTCTAAGGAGGATGGTAACAGGAAGCAGGGGACACGATGTTTACCCAGGTTCGGGCCCTCTTGATGGAGGTAATACCCTACGTCCTGCTTGATTGTTCTTGATGATATGAGTATTACAAGAGTTGATCTACCACGAGATCGTAGAGGCTAAACCCTAGAAGCTAGCCTATGGTATGATTGTATATGTTGTCCTACGGACTAAACCCTCCGGTTTATATAGACACCGGAGGGGGCTAGGGTTACACAGAGTCAGTTACAAGGGAGGAGATCTTCTTATCCGTATTGCCTAGCTTGCCTTCCACGCCAAGGAGAGTCCCATACGGACACGGGATGAAGTCTTCAATCTTGTATCTTCATAGTCCAATAGTCCGGCCAAAGGATATAGTGCGGCTGTCCGGAGACCCCCTATCCAGGACTCCCTCACGGCCTTTGACGGATGACGGAGGACATGGCCTTATGATAAGGCATCATGGCTTTGAGAAACTTGCGCTTGATCCAATTGTCATTTGTGTCCTTGCTCCCATGATCTTAGAGTGAGACCACGAGAGTGGTTAATCTCCAGTAAAGCTCACGAGGTTCTTCACCTTCATTCATTGCAAATTCATTGGCTTCATCTTGCACCACTTCATAGTTTGGGTGTTGAATGCTTGCACTTCCCTTTTAAAGGGAAACAACATGGTGCCATGGTTCCTTTGCCATGGTGAAAGGTCGGAGATGCGCAATATCTTTGGGTGGAATTGCATCTTGGATGATGAAGAGAGCATTCTCGTTGAATTGATGATCCACAGCTTCTCGAGGGGTGAAGTTTCTTGGGTCATGTGGATAGAAACCTTGCTCAATGATTTTCCAGAGATTAGTATTGACATGATTTCAATGACGTTTAAAGCGACAAACCCAAGAGTCAAAATCCTCATTTTTCACAATCTTAGGGGAGAACAGGCATGATTCAAATGAGTGGAGGGAACTTGTCCTCCATAAGTAAGTGGAGGTTCAACATGAGCGTAGATGCCATTTCCACTTCTACCACTCGAAGTAGGAACTTTCTCACTCATAGCTTCCCTCTTGTCGGGCTTAGCATCCGTCACCTTGTTAGTGGGATCGACCACTTCCAACGGTGTGGTGGATAATTTAAGACCATCAAGAAAGTTCTTAAGCATGCCTCTGACCTCGGCCGTCATGGAGGTTTTCATTGTGTCCAAGGTCACACTGAACTCCTCACATGAGACCGAGTTTCCCCCATCGGCCGTAGACGAGGACAGAATCACACTCGGGTGCTCCTCCTCATCGTCTACGGTGTCAATCATACTCTTGGGATGGCAAAGTCCTTAATAAAGAGACGAGGCTCTGATACCAATTGAAAGGATCGATATAGTTGCCTAGAGGGGGGGGGTTGAATAGGCAACTAACAATTTTTAGCTTTTCTTTAACAGTTTAAACTTTGCATCAAAGTAGGTTGTCTAGATATGCAACAAGGTGAGCAACCTATATGATGCAACAACAACAAGCACACAAGCAAGCAAGGGATGCAACACAAAGTAAGCTTGCACAAGTAAAGGTATGAGATAACTAAGAGTGGAGCCGGTGGAGACGAGGATGTGTTACCGAAGTTCCTTCCCTTTGAGAGGAAGTACGTCTCCGTTGGAGCAGTGTGGAGGCACAATGCTCCCCAAGAAGCCACTAGGGCCACCGTATTCTCCTCACGCCATCACACAATGCGGGAGGCCGTGATTCCACTATTCGTGCCCTTGGAGGCGGCGACCGGTTTACAAACAAGGTTGGGGAAATCTCCACAACTTAATTGGAGGCTCCCAACGACACCACAAAGCTTCACCACAATGGAATATGGCTCCGCGGTGACCTCAACCGTCTAGGGTGCTCAAACACCCAAGAGTAACAAGATCTGCAAGGGATTAGTGGGGGAATCAAATTTCTCTTAGTGGAAGTGTAGATCGGAGCCTTCTCAACCAATCCCTAGAAAATCAACAAGTTTGAATGGCTAGGGAGAGAGATCGGGCGAAAATGGAGCTTAGAGTAACAATGGAGTGTAGGGAGGGAATAGGTAGTCAACTCGGAGAAGAAGACTCCCCTTATATAGTGGTAGGACAAATCCAACCGTTATCCACTTACCCAGCCTGCGACGCACGGTACTATCGCACCAGCCATGCGGTACTACCGCAAGGGCCTGCGGTACTACCACGAGGCATTGTGGTACTACCGCATGCGCGGCAGGAGCTAGACCGGCCCTGATGCGTTGAAGCAAAGAGCGGTACTACCGCTCCCCCTTGCGGTACTACCGCAAGGCAGGATTTGTCTAGGCTGGGAAGGCACAGACATATAAAAATACATCTGTGGCTACTTCCGCTGAGTTTCGATCTGTGCAAAAATCTGACACGGTACTACCGCGAACCTTGAGAGGTACTACCGCGTAGGGCACGGATGTAAAAAATTACATCTGCCCCTACTTCCGCTCATGCTGCTGTGCCCGGCCTGAGGCCACGGTACTACCGCACCCGTGGGGCGGTCCTACCGCAAGGGCCTGTGGTACTACCATGTCCCTGGTCAGTACTACCGCAAGGGCCTGCGGTACTACTGCTCCCATGAGCAGTACTACCGCATGCCCCAGCACAACAACACTAAGAGTCGTTCATTTTGTAGAGACACGGAAAAATGGAGGATGCTCCAAAGAGCCAAAGGAAATGTGGTGCAAAAGGAACAGACGTGTACGTGATGATTCCACCCAAACCTTTCCACAACGGACCCCCTCTTAATAGTACGGCTTTCCTACGACTCAAATCCACCGAAAAGAAACGTAGGGAAAACTTCGTCTTCACTAGACTCCGAGGGGCAACGAATCATCTTGTGCCTAAACATGAGATATCTGAAATGCTCAATGCACACGATTAGTCCGCAAATGCATTGTCATCAATCACCAAAACCACTAAGGGATAAATATGCCCTTATATCTGGTAACAAGATTGAACACAAGAGATGAACTAGGGTTTGATATGAGATGGTGCTGTTGAAGCTGTTGATGGAGATTACCCTCCCAAGATGGGAGAGTTGTTGGTGATGATGATGATGATGATTTCCCCCTCCGGGAAAGAAGTTCCCCTAGCGGAATCACTCCGCTGGAGGGCAAAAGTGCTCCTGCACAAGTTCCGCCTCGAGACGGCGGCGCTCCGTCCTGAAAGTCCTTTCCTTATTTTTTTTCTAGGTCAAAATGAACTATATACCAGAAGTGGGCCTGGGTGAGCACAACCCACCAGGACGCGCCAAGGTGGGTTGTGCCCATCTGGTGGGCCCCCTCTGGTAGTTATTTGCTCCAATATCCATCATATATTTGATAAAAAATCTTCGTGAAAGTTCAGCTTGTTTGGAGTTGTGCAGAATAGGTGGTCTGACGTAGCTTTTTGAGGTCCAGATTTCCAGCTGCCGGAATTCTCCCTCTTTGTGTGTACCTTGTAAATTATGAGAGAAAAGGCATTAGAATTACTGCAAAAAGCATTATTATGCATAAAAACATCATAAATAACAGTAAGGAAACATGATGCAAAATGGATGTATCAACTCCCCCAAGCGTAGACCTCTCATGTCCTCAAGCGAAAAACCGAAATCGAAAAACATGTCCACATGCTTAGAGAGAGGGAGAGAGAGAGAGGTGTCGATAAAAACAAAATACAGACTATCGATAAAAACAAAATACAGACATAGAAGCGTCATGTTCATTATTACAACAGCAACAAACTTAAACATAAGACTCTTATCATAAAGCTCTTATCATAGACTTCTCACGAATAAGTGACAATTCATCACACTATTGAAGTATAAAGCAAAAACTCTATAAAAAACCAACAAACTATGGTCTCAGTCAACTTAGCAACTACAATTCATCATCTTTGAGGAAGGGTCACGTATCGGAGCCTTTAGGCAAGTCCACATACTCAACCATCATATAGTCTTCTATGATTGCTAACACTCACCGCGTACACATGAGAAAAACATTTCAACCAGACACATAGAAAGATAGGGGCTTATAGTTTCGCCTCCCAACGTATTCACCTCAAGGGTGATGTCAACAATAATAACTCACGCTATCTATATTCAGCTGGACATATGTGCCTAGATCTTTCCTCACAACATGATGCTTACCAAAGGAGAAAAATAAAAAGGAATAGAAGGAAAACTTTGACTCTTTGCATTAAAGTAAATACATAAAAGTAGAAGATAGGCCATTCGCAGAGGGAAGCAGAGGTTGCCATGCACTTATTAGTTTGTATGCTCAACCCCTTAGTGCAAAAGAACGTCACTTTGCATTGCCCCTTGTGATAGCGACCTTTATTATGCAGTCTGTCGCTTTTATTCTTCAGCATCACAAGTTCGTACAACGCTCATATTTCTCTTACACTAAATGATCTCACACTTTTAGAAGAATTTTTATTGCCTTTTTTGCACCGATGACAACTTACTTGAGGGATCTTTCTCAATCCCGAGGTAGTATGGTGGACTCTTGAAATAATATTTCTGTTTAAGGGTTTTTGGATGCACAAGTAGTATCTCTACTTAGTGCGGAATTTTTGTCTAGTGAAGATAGGGGGCAAGCAACACATGTTAAAGGATCCATGACAATATGACTTCTATGTGAATATAAACAAACATAAACCATTAAGTTGTCTTCCTTGTCCAACGTCAACAATTTTGGCATATAATATTTTGATGAGGGCTCACAATCAGAAAAGATTTCTAGGATAGTATATTTACGTCTGAATCTTCACTTCCCTTATTAATTCTTTCATGAGTTGTATCATTAACTAATGCTATGTTTGTCAATCTCTAATAAAAATTTCTACTTATACTTTTCCTTATGTGGTGTCATCACCTACCATAAGATTAGTATATGATCTTCTTGATTTATTTCCTTTCTCTTTTTTTCTTATTTCTTTTCTTTTATTTTCAACATGAAAGTAAAGAAAGCAAAAACTCAAACTAAACTTTATTATGTATCTTGCACATGATTACAAGGATAGATCACTAAGCAAACTCTCAAAGAAGAAAGGATCAAACTAAACTTTTATTCATCTAAAGCAAAAGATCGAACTAAAATAAGTAAAGGCAAAAATATAGTGGGATGTTACGATACAGGGGCACCTCCCCCAAGCTTTGCGGAAGCCAAGGGGAGTGCCCATACTTGATACTCAATTCTCTTTTGGTGATGAAAAGAAGGTGGTGGTGGTGATGAAATCTTGTCCTCGAATTTCCATGGCAGGGGTCCACTATCATAAGAGGAGGAGTGAGTCTCACGGGTCCTACAACTAGCAGCCAAACTCATACCTTTAAACCTCGCCTCATATTCAAAGACTTGGTTTTGGAGATCATAGATCTGGATTTGAAGGAAGTTGATTTGCTCGTTGAGGGTGAAGACAATGTTCTTCATGGGCTTGCCATCCACCTTGAGATCATGGGAGAGGTCCGTGATCATGAGGTGATTGGCGTCAAGTCCACGCTCCACCATCCCCTTGCACCGGAAGACGTCTGATATCTACTACACAACCTTCTTGTAGACGTTGTTGGGCCTCCAAGTGCAGAGGTTTGTAGGATAGCAACAAATTTCCCTCAAGTGGATGACCTAAGGTTTATCAATCCATGGGAGGCGTAGGATGAAGATGGTCTCTCTCGAACAGCCCTGCAACCAAATAACAAAGAGTCTCTTGTGTCCCCAACACACCCAATACAATGGTAAATTGTATAGGTGAACTAGTTCGGCGAAGAGATGGTGATACAAGTGCAATATGGATGGTGGATATAGGTTTTCGTAATCTCAAAATATAAAAACAGCAAGGTAGCAAGTGGTAAAAGTGAGCGTAAACGGTATTGCAATGCTAGGAAACAAGGCCTAGGGTTCATACTTTCACTAGTGCAAGTTCTCTCAACAATAATAACATAATTGGATCATATAACAATCCCTCAACATGCAACAAAGAGTCACTCCAAAGTCACTAATAGCGGAGAACAAACGAAGAGATTATGGTAGGGTACAAAACCACCTGAAAGTTATCCTTTCTGATCGATCTATTCAAGAGTCCATAGTAAAATAACACGAAGCTATTCTTTTCGTTCAATCTATCCTAGAGTTCGTACTAGAATAACACCTTAAGAAACAAATCAACCAAAACCCTAATGTCACCTAGATACTCCAATGTCACCTCAAGTATCCGTGGGTATGATTATACGATATGCATCATACAATCTCAGATTAATCTATTCATCCAACACAAAGAACTTCGAAGAGTGCCCCAAAGTTTCTACCGGAGAGTCAAGACAAAAACGTGTGACAACCCCTATGAATAAGTTCACAAGGTCACGAAACTCACAAGTTGATCACCAAAACATAAATCAAGAGGATCACATGATATCCCATTGTCACCACAGATAAGCACATGCAAGACATACATCAAGTGTTCTCAAATCCTTAAAGACTCAATCCGATAAAATAACTTCAAAGGGAAAACTCAATCCATTACAAGAGAGTAGAGGGGGAGAAACATAATAAGATCCAACTATAATAGCAAAGCTCGCGATACATCAAGATCGGGCCGAATCAAGAACATGAGAGAGAGAGAGATCAAGCACTTAGCTACTGGTACATACCCTCAGCCCTGAGGGAAAACTACTCCCTCCTCGTCATGGAGAGCGCCGGGATGATGAAGATGGCCACCGGAGAGGGATTCCCCCTTCGGCAGGGTGCCGAAATGGGTCTAGATTGGTTTTCGGTGGCTACAGAGGCTTGCGACAATGGTACTCCCGATCTAGGTTTCCTTCTGGAATTTTGGGTATATATAAGAGGTGTTGGAGTCAGGAACAAGTCGGGGGGTCCCCGAGGCGGCCACGAGATAGGGGGGGCGCGCCCAAGGGGTAGGGCGCCCCCACCCTCGTGGTGGCCTCGAGACTCCTCTGGTCCATCTCCGGTACTCCGTGGGCTTCTTCTGGTCCAAAAACAATCTCCGTGAAATTTCAGGTCAATTGGACTCCGTTTGGTTTTCCTTTTCCGCGATACTCAAAAATAAGGAAAAAAACAAAAACTGGCACTGGGCTCTAGGTTAATAGGTTAGTCCCAAAAATCATATAAAATAGCATATAAATGCATATAAAACATCCAATGTTGATAATATAATAGCATGGAACAATCAAAAATTATAGATAAGTTGGAGACGTATCAAGCATCCCCAAGCTTAATTCCTGCTCGTCCTCGAGTAGGTAAATGATAAAACCAGAATTTTTGATGTGGAATGCTACCTAACATATTTATCCATGTAATTCTCTTTATTGTGGCAAGAATATTCAGATCCGAAAGATTCAAGACAATTTTTTTTAAATATTGACATAAAAATAATAATACTTCAAGCATACTAACAAAGTAATCATGTCTTCTCAAAATAACATGGCCAAAGAAAGCTATCCCTACAAAATCATATAGTCTGGCTATGCTCTATCTTCATCACACAAAATATTTAAATCATGCACACCCCCGATGACAAGCCAAGTAATTCTTTCATACTTTTGATGTTCTCAAACTTTTTCAATCTTCACGCAATACATGAGCGTGAGCCATGGACATAGCACTATAGGTGGAATAGAATGGTGGTTGTGGAGAAGACAAAAAGGAGAAGATAGTCTCACATCAACTAGGTGTATCAACGGGCTATGGAGATGCCCATCAATAGATATCGATGTGAGTGAGATGGGATTGCCATGCAACGGATGCACTAGAGATATAAGTGTATGAAAGCTCAAAAATAAACTAAGTGGGTGTGCATCCAACTCGCTTGCTCATGTAGACCTAGGGCATTTTGAGGAAGCCCATCACTGGAATATACAAGCCAAGTTCTGTAATGAAAGATTCCCACTAGTATATGAAGGTGACAACATAGGATACTCTCTATCATGAAGATAATGGTGCTACTTTGAAGCACAAGTGTGGTAAAACGATAGTAGCATTGCCCCTTCTCTCTTTTTCTCTCATTTTTTGTTTTTTGGGGCCTTCTCTTTTTTTATGGCCTCTTTTTTTCTTTTTTTCGTCCGGAGTCTCATCCCGACTTGTGGGGGAATCATAGTCTCCATCATCCTTTCCTCACATGGGACAATGCTCTAATAATGATGGCCATCACACTTTTATTTACTTACAACTCAATACTTAGAACAAAATATGACTCTATGTGGATGCCTCTGGCGGTGTACCGGGATGTGCAATGACTCATGAGTGACATGTATGAAAGAATTATGAACGGTGGCTTTGCCACAAATACGATGTCAACTACATGATCATGCAAAGCAATATGACAGTGATGGAGCGTGTCATAACAAATGGAACGGTGGAAAGTTGCATGGCAATATATCTCGGAATGGCTATGGAAATGCCATAATTGGTAGGTATGGTGGCTGTTTTGAGGAAGGTAATGGTGGGTGTATGGTACTGGCGAAAGTTGCGCGACACAGGAGAGGCTAGCAATGGTGGAAGGGTGAGTGTGTATAATCCATTGACTCAACATTAGTCATAAAGAACTCACATACTTATTGCAAAAATCTATTAGTTATCGAAACGAAGTACTACGTGCATGCTCTTAGGGGGATAGATTGGTAGGAAAAGACCATCTCTCGTCCCCGACCGCCACTCATAAGGAAGACAATCAAAAAATAAATCATGCTCTGACTTCGTCACATAATGGTTCACCATACGTGCATGCTACGGGAATCACAAAGTTTAACACAAGTATCTCTCAAATTCACAACTACTCAACTAGCATGACTCTAATATCACCATCTTCATATCTCAAAACAATCATAAGGAATCAAACTTCACATAGTATTCAATGCACTTTATATGAATGTTTTTATGATACCCATCTTGAATGCCCATCATAGTAGGACTAATTTTATAACCCAAGCAAATTACCATGCTATTCTAAAGACTCTAAAAATAATATAAGTGAATCATGAGAGTTCATCTATTTCTTCAAAATAAAACCAACTCCATGCTCTAAGAAGATATAAGTGAAGCAGTAGAGCAAATGACAAACTACTCCAAAAGATATAAGTGAAGATCAATGAGTAGTTGAATAATTATGTAACTATGTGAAGACTATCTAACATTTAAGAATTTCAGATCTTGGGATATTATTCAAACAGCAAGCGAAACAAAATAAAATAAAATGACTCTCCAAGCAAAACACATATCATGTGGTGAATAAAAATATAGCTCCAAGTAAAGTTACCGATGAACGAAGACGAAAGAGGGGATGCCATCCGGGGCATCCCCAATATTAGGCTCTTAGTTGTCCTTGAATATTACCTTGGGGTGCCTTGGGCGTGCCCAAGCTTAGGCTCTTGCCACTCTTTATTCCATAGTCCATCGAAACTTTACCCAAAACTTGAAAACTTCACAACACAAAACTTAACAGAAAACTTGTAAGCTCCGTTAGTATAAGAAAATAAATCACCACTTAGGTACTGTTGTGAACTCATTATAAACTCATATTGGTGTAATATCTACTGTATTCCAACTTCTGTATGGTTCATGCCCTCCGATACTACTCATAGATTCATCAAAATAAGAAAACAACACAATGAAAACAGAATCTGTCAAAAACAGAATAGTCTGTAGTAATCTGTATCATTCGAATACTTCTGTCACTCCAAAAATTCTGAAATAAACTGGTGTACCTGAGCAATTTGTCTGTTAATCATTTGCAAAAATAATGAACCTAAACGCACTCTCCAGTAAAAATGACAACTAATCTCGTGAGTGCAAAAGTTTCTATTTTTTACAGCAAGATCGCAAAGACTTCACCCAAGTCTTCCCAAAGGTTGTACTTGGCACAAACACTAATTAAAACATAAAACCACATCTAAACAGAGGCTAGATTAATTATTTATTACTAAACAGGAACAAAAAGCAAAGAACAAAAATGAAGTTGGGTTGCCTCCCAACAAGCACTATCGTTTATCGCCCCTAGCTAGACATGATGATTTCAATGATGCTCACATAAAAGATAAGAATTGAAACATAAAGAGAGCATCATGAAGAATATGACTAGCACATTTAAGTCTAACCCACTTCCTATGCATAGGGATTTTGTGAGCAAACAACTTGTGGGAACAAGAATCAACTTGCATAGGAAGGTAAAACAAGCAAATCTTCAAGATTTTCAACACATAGAGAGGAAACTTGATATTATTGCAATTCGTGCAAGCATATGTTCCTCTCTCATAATAATTACATGTAGGATCATAAGCAAATTCAACAATATAGCTATCACAAAACATATTCTTAACACGATCCACATGTATGCAAAGTTGACACTCTTCCAAAATAGTGGGATTAACATTAATAAAGTCATGACCTCTCCAAACCCACTTTCATAATTATCACAATAAGATTCAACACCCTACAAAATAGTGGGATCATTAATTCCTAAAGTTGACACTCTTCCAAACCCACTTTCATCAATATAATCATCATAAATAGGAGGCATGCTATCATCAAAATAAATTTTCTCATCAAAACTTGGGAGACAAAAAATATCATCTTCATCAAACATAGCTTCCCCAAGCTTGTAGCTTTGCATATCATTAGCATCATGGATATTCAAAGAATTCATACTAACAACATTGCAATCATGCTCATCATCCAAATATTTGGTGCCAAACATTTTAATGCATTCTTCTTCTAACACTTTGGCATAATTATCGGAATCCTTATTTTCATGAAAGACATTAAAAAGATGAAGCATATGAGGTACCCTCAATTCCAATTTTTTTTATTTTTCTTTTATAGACTAAATTAGTGATAAAACAAGAAACTAAAAGATTCTATTGCAAGATCTAAAGATATACCTTCAAGCGCTAACCTCCCCGGCAACGGCGCGAGAAAAGAGCTTGATGTCGACTACACAACCTTCTTCTTGTAGATGTTGTTGCGCCTCCAAGTGCAGAGGTTTGTAGGACAGCAGCAAATTTCCTTCAAGTGGATGACCTAAGGTTTATCAACCCGTGGGAGGCGTAGGATGAAGATGGTCTCTCTCAAACAACCCTGCAACCAAATAACAAAGAGTCTCTTGTGTCCCCAACACACCCAATACAATGGTAAATTGTATAGGTGCACTAGTTCGGCGAAGAGATGGTGATACAAGTGCAATATGGATGGTGGATATAGATTTTTGTAATATGAAAATATAAAAACAGCAATGTAGCAAGTGGTAAAAGTGAGCATAAACGGCATTGCAATGCTAGGAAACAAGGCCTAGGGTTCATACTTTCACTAGTGCAAGTTCTCTCAACAATAATAACATAACTGGATCATATAACAATCCCTCAACATGCAACAAAGAGTCACTCCAAAGTCACTAATAGTGAAGAACAAACGAAGAGATTATGGTAGGGTACGAAACCACCTCAAAGTTATCCTTTCTGATCGATATATTCAAGAGTCCATAGTAAAATAACATGAAGCTATTCTTTCCGTTCAATCTATCCTAGAGTTTGTACTAGAATAACACCTTAAGACACAAATCAACCAAAACCCTAATGTCACCTAGATACTACAATGTCACCTCAAGTATCCGTGGGTATGATTATACGATATGCATCACACAATCTCAGATTCATCTATTCATCCAACACAAAGAACTTGAAAGAGTGCCCCAAAGTTTCTACCGGAGAGTAAAGACGAAAACGTGTGCCAACCCCTATGCATAAGTTCACGAGGTCACGGAACTCTCAAGTTGATCACCAAAACATACATCAAGAGGATCACGTGATATCCTAGTGTCACCATAGATAAGCACATGCAATACATACATCAAGTGTTCTCAAATCCTTAAAGACTCAATCCGATAAAATTACTTCAAAGGGAAAACTCAATCCATTACAAGAGAGTAGAGGGGGAGAAACATCATAAGATCCAACTATAATAGCAAAGCTCGCGATACATCAAGATCGGGCCGAATCAAGAACACGAGAGAGAGAGAGAGAGATCAAACACATAGCTACTGGTACATACCCTCAGCCCCGAGGGAAAACTACTCCCTCCTAGTCATGGGGAGCGCCGGGATGATGAAGATGGCCACCAGAGAGGGATTCCCCTCTCCGACAGGGTGCCGGAACGGGTTTAGATTAGTTTTCAGAGGCTACATAGGCTTGCGGCGGCGGAACTCCTGATCTAGGTTTCTTTCTGGAAGTTTGGGTATATATAAGAGGTGTTGGAGTTGGGAACAAGTCAGGGGTCCCCAAGGCGACCACGAGATAGGGGGCGCGCCCAGGGGGTAGGGCGCCCCCCACCCTCGTGGTGGCCTCGGGACTCCTCTAGTCCATCTTTGGTACTCCGTGGGCTTCTTCTGGTCCAAAAATAATCTCCGTGAAATTTCTGGTCAATTGTACTCTGTTTGGTTTTCCTTTTCTGCGATACTCAAAAGCAAGGAAAAAACAGAAATTGGCACAGGGCTCTAGGTTAATAGGTTAGTCCCAAAAATCATATAAAATAGCATATAAATGCATATAAAACATCCAAGGTTGATAATATAATAGCATGGAACAATAAAAAATTATAGATACGTTGGAGACGTATCAACGTCCTGCTCCATAGCTTTGAGCCTAGCCTCCACAGTTCCTGTCCCTTTGGGACCTTGCACATCGTGTATGTGGAGCAACCCCTCATGAATCTGGATGACCTGAGGGTGCTGCACCACCTCCCGCAAATATGGGTTGATGACGTTCTTGAAGAACTTGTCCTTGGAGGAGCTGGAGGTGGCCATGGTAGATGGGATCTGACAGAAAACAGCAAGGAAAAGAAAACAGAAGATTTCTTCGCGATATGATGATCAACAGGTTCGGGGAGTATATATAGATTTTTTTTATTTTGGGAAACAAGCAAGCCGTAGAAAAACGGAGTCCGGAAGGTGTCCCAGGCGGGCACAACCAGGGTACGCTTCCTGGAAGTTTCTTATTTTCCTATTTTTCTAAATATTCCAAAACTGACAAAAAATATTTTTGCGGATTTTTCAGAGTCTATTTACTTACCGTATCATGTACCTCCTTATTTTCACGATTATGGAGTGTTCCAGAATGACTCTTTTATGTGTTCTTCCGGTGTCAAAGTTTGGATAATATTACTTTCAACATTAATGGGCGTACCTGAGATATATTGTTTTATTCGTTGACCATTGACAACCTTCGAGTTAGTAGCTTCAGCATTATTTATTTTCATGGCTCCAGACCGATAAACCTCCTCGATAACGTAGGGCCTTCCCATTTTGATAGGAGTTTTCCTGCAAAGAATCTAAAACGAGAGTTGTACAAAAGAAAATATTCTCCGACTTTAAACTCACACTTTTGGATTCTTTTGTCATGCCATCTTTTAACTTTTTCTTTAAATAATTTTGCATTTTCATAAGCTTGGGTTCTCCATTCATCTAATGAGCTAACATCAAATGACCTCTTTTCACCAGGAAGTTTGAAATCATAATTGAGTTCTTTGTTGGCCCAATATGCTTTATGTTCTAACTCAAGAGGCAAATGACAAGTTTTTCCATAAACCATTTTATAAGGAGACATACCCATAGGATTTTATATGCTATTCTATAAGCCCAAAGTGCATCATCTAAAATCTTAGGCCAATTCTTCCTGGGCCTATTGACAGTCTTTTGCAAATTAATTTTATTTCTCTATTGCTAAGTTCAACTTGACCACTAGACTGAGGATTAGAAGGTGATGCAATTATATGGTTAACATCATACTTGGCAAGCATTTTACGGAAAGCACCATGAATAAAGTGTGAACCACCATCAGTCATTAAATGTCTAGGGACTCCATACCTTGGGAAAATAACTTCCTTAAGCATTTTAATAGAGGTGTTGTGATCAGCACTACTGGTTGGAATAGCTTCTACCCATTTAGTTACATAATGAACAACAACCAAAATATGTGTATACCCATTAGAGGAAGGAAAAGGTCCCATGTAATCAAATCCCCAAACATCAAATAGCTCAACAGCAAGTGAATAGTTCATAGGCATTTCTTGATGCTTACTGATATTACCTATTCTTTGACATTCATCACAAGATAAGTCAAACTTACAGGCATCCTTGAAGAGAGTAGGCCAATAAAATCCAGATTGTAATACCTTGTGAGCAGTTCTATCTCCAGCATGATGCCCTCCATAAGCTTCGGAGTGACATTTCCGTAGGATTTGTCCCTGTTCATACTCAGGTACAAAATGTCTAATAATACCATCTACTCCTTCCTTATAAAGATGTGGTTCATCCCAAAAGTAATGTCTTAAACCATAGAAGAATTTTTTCTTTCATTGGTATGTAAAGATAGGTGGTAAATATTTAGCATCAATGTAATTAGCATAGTCAGCATACTAAGGAGTACTATGAGCAACATTTATTGCAGCTAACTACTCATCAGGAAAACTATCATCAATAGGTAGTGGGTCATCAGACACATTTTCAAGCCTAGATAAATTATCAGCTATGGGGTTCTCAGCTCCTTTTCTATCAATGATATGTAAATCAAATTCTTGTAACAAGAGAACCCATCGAGTAAGTCTAGGTTTAGCATCTTTCTTTTCCATAAGATATTTGATAGCAGCATGGTCCGTGCGAAAAATTACTTTGGAAACAACAATATAAGGTCTAAATTTATCACAAGCAAACACCACGGCTAAGAATTCTTTTTCAGTAGTAGCATAGTTTCGTTGAGCACTGTCTAGAGTTTTACTAGCATAATGAATAACATTTAGTTTGTTATCAACTCTTTATCCTAGAACAACACCGACAGCATAATTTCAAAAGGCAAGTTCCAATCAGGTGGTTGAACAATAGGTGTAGAAATTCAGGCTTTCTTGAGTGTTTCAAAGGCTTCTAAACAATCATCATAAAAAACAAAAGGAATATCCTTTTGCAAAAGGTTCGTAAGAGGCGTAGAAATTTTAGAAAAGTCTTTGATAAATCTCCTATAGAAACGAGGATGACCTAAAAAACTACGAATACCTTTTATATCTTTAGGGCATGGCATTTTGTCAATTGCATCAACCTTAGCTTTGTCCAGTTCAATACCTCTTTCAGAAATTTTATGACCCAAGACAATGCCTTCAATAACCATAAAGTGGCACTTCTCCCAATTCAAGACAAGATTTGTTTGTTCACATCTCTGCAAAACTCGATCAAGATTGCTTAAATAATCATGAAAAGACTTCCCATAAACAGAGAAGTCGTCCATGAAAACCTCAACAATCTTTTCACAAAAGTCGGAGAATATAGCATTCATACATCTTTGAAAGGTAGCATGTGCATTATATAAACCGAAAGGCATATGTCTATAAGGATAGGTTCTAAGGACAAGTAAAAGTGGTCTTTTCTTGATCATGTTGAGAGACATGTATTTGTGAAAAACAAGAATATCCATCAAGGAAGCAAAAATGTGTGTGCTTAGATAATCTTTCAAGCATTTGATCAATAAAAGGCAGAGGGTAATGATCTTTTCTAGTTGCTTTTTTTATTTTTCTAAAATCAATTACCATTCTATAGCCTGTAACAATTCTTTGTGCAATAAGTTCATTCTTATCATTAGGAACAACAATTATACCTCCTTTCTTAGGAACACAATGAACATGACTTACCCATCTACTATTAGCTATGGGACAGATTATACCTGCATCCAGAAGTTTTAAGATTTCCGTTCTTACCACTACCTTCATTTTTGGATTTAATCGATGTTGGTGATCAACAACGGGTTTAGCATTAGGTTCCATATTAATTTTGTGCTAACATAGAGTGGGACTAATGCCCTTTAAATCATCAAGAGTATATCCAATAGCATCTTAGTGCTTCCTTGGAACTTTCAATAATCTTTCTTCTTCATGTTCTGAAAGGTTAGCACTAATAATAACATGATATATCTTCTTTTCATCAAGATAAGCATATTTCAAAGTGTCTGGCAATTGTTCTAATTAAAACACATGATCGCCTTTAGGTGGAGGAGGACCTCCTAGAGTTTCAATAGGCAAGTTGTGTTTTAAGCAGAGGACGTTGTTCAAAGAATATCTTATCTATTTCATTTCTTTCATGCATATATAAATCATTTTCATGGTCTAGCAAATATTGTTCTAAAGGATCAGTAGGTGGTATAGCAATAGAAGCAAGACCAATTATTTCATCCTCACTAGGAAATTCTTTTTCATGAAGCTTTCTACTAAACTTGGAAAAATTAAACTCATGAGATTCATCACCAAAACTAATATCGACAATTTGTTTCTCACAGTGTATTCTAGCATTAAACGGTGTTCAAGAAAGGTCTACCAAATATTATGGGGGAAAAAGTCATCTTGTGGGGAACCAAGAACAAGAAAAACAGTAGAGTATTTTATTTTCCCACACAAGACTTCAATATCTCTAACAATCCCAATTGGTGATATAGTGTCTATATTAAAAAGTTTAATAGTAACATCTATGTATTCTATCTCTGCGGGTGCTATGTCATTTATATTTTCTTGATATAAGGAATAACACTCACACTAGCACCTATGTCACATAAACCATGATAACAGTGATATCCTATTTTAACTGAGACAACAGGCATGCCAACAACAGGTCTATGTTTATCCTTTTTATCAGGTTTGGCAATTTGTAACGCCCTCGATGCGGCTATATCTCCCACGTGTCGAAGCACGACTTAGAGGCATAACCGCATTGAAAGCAATGTCGCAAGTGAGGTAATCTTCACAACAACCCATGTAATACAAAAGGGAAAAGGATACATAGTTGGCTTACACTCGCCACTTCACACAATACATGAATAAAGCATTACATCATCCAGATACAACCAAGGTCCGACTACGGAACCCAAAATAAAAGAAGACTACCCCAAATGCTACACAGATCCCCGATCGTCCCAACTGGGCTCCACTACTGATCAACTGGAAACGGAAACAACACAAAGAACGAGATCTTCATTGAGCTCCTCCTTGAGCTTGGTTGCGTCACCTGCAGGATAACATCGGCACCTGCAAACTGGTTTTGGATGTAACTGTGAGTCACGGGGACTCAGCAATCTCACACCCTCGCGATCAAGACTATTTACGCTTATAGGTAGGGTAAAAGGTATGAGCTGGAGCTGCGGCAAGCGGCTAGCATATTTGGTGGCTAACATACGCAAATGAGAGCGAGAAGAGAAGGCAAGAGCACGGTCGAACAACTATGATCAAGAAGTGATCCTAGAACAACCTACGTCAAGCAGTACTCTAACACCGTGTTCACTTCCCAGACCCTGCCGAGAAGAGACCATCACGGTAACACACGCGGTAGATGTATTTTAATTAAGGTCAACTTCAGGTTTTCTACAACCGGACATTAACAAATTCCCATCTACCCATAACCGCAGGCACGGCTTTCGAAAGATCAATCCCTGCAGGGGTGTCCCAACTTAGCCCATCACAAGCTCTCACGGTCAACGAAGGATATTCCTTCTCCCAAGACAATCCGATCAGACTCGGCATCCCGGTTACAAGACATCCTCGACAATGGTAAAACAAGTCCAGCAAAGCCACCCGAATGTGCCAAAAAATCCCGATAGGAGCTGCACATATCTCGTTCTCAGGGCACACTCAGATGAGACTAGCTACGAGTAAAACCAACCCTCAAGTTTCCCCGAGGTGGCCCCGCAGGCAGCTCAGTTCGAACCAACACTTAGAGAAGCACTGGCCCCGGGGGGGGGTTAAAATAAAGATGACCCTTGAGTCCGTGGAACCCAAGGGAAAAGGCTAGGTTGTTAGTTCAAATGGTAAAACCAAGGTTGGGCCTTGCTGGAGGAGTTTTATTCAAAGCGAACTATCAAGGGGTTCCAATTATAACCCAACCGTGTAAGGAACGCAAAATCCGGGAACATAACACCGATATGATGGAAACTAGGGCGGCAAGAGTGGAACAAAACACCAGGCATAAGGCCGAGCCTTCCACCCTTTACCAAGTATATAGATGCATTAATTAAATAAGAGATATTGTGATATCCCAACAAAATATCCATGTTCCAACAAGGAATAAACTCCAATCTTCACCTGCAAATAGCAACGCTATAAGAGGGGCTGAGCAAAGCGGTAACATAGCCAAACAATGGTTTGCTAGGACAAGGTGGGTTACAGGCTTGGCTTAACAATATGGGAAGCATGATAAGAAAGTGGTAGGTATCACATCGTAGGCATAGCAAAAGAGCGAGCAACAAGCAAGCAAAGATAGAAGTGATTTTGAGGGTATGGTCATCTTGCCTGAAATCCTGCAAGGAAGAAGAACGAGTCCATGAAGAAGGCAAACGGACGTATCCGAACAAATCCTCACAAACGCGACGTGATCGGAACCAACCCGAAGAAGCAACACCGAAAAGAAGCACACAACATAGTAAACAACCAACACATGAACATGGCATGCTTTGCGGGATGCGGTATGTGATGCATATGCATGATTTGGAAAGGAATGATTGAACCTGGCCTCAACTTGGAAATCCAAGAGTGCCACTGGAAAGGTGAGGTGATTTCGGATGAAATCGATACAAAGATCACCGGAATCGGATGCACGGTTTGGAAATGGCAAGCAAAACAAATATGGCACCAGTCTGCGATAAGCAGCACGAAGCCTTCTAAATGCATCAAGATAAATAAACTACTGAACTCAATCATGGCAACAAAATACATCGAAGGAATCCACTCATGATGCTTGACAAAAGAAGAACACTGAGCTACGGCTAATTCGCTCATTAACAGGTTCAAACAAGCATGGCAAAAGTGCAAAAGATAACAGGTTTCAGACTTAGTGGAATTAACAGCATGTCAGGAATTTATCAGCAGGAAGCAAACTTTAGAGCATGCAAACTACATGCTACATGAACATATCATGGCAAGGAACGGCATGGCATGAAGCTACTCTAAGCATATAACAAAAGTCCCTTAGTGACCATGAGCCAAAAGGATCAAAAAATACAATTGCAAGCATGTGAACATAGCAAAAACATAAACAGATTTAGACTTAGTGAAAAACTGGAGCATGGCAAAACAGATAACGAGTAGGCATGTTTACGAGCTCGATGCACTCACTAAGAGTCATTGCATGAGAAACTAAGCATACACCCAGCAAATAGACATGGCATAGAAGCTAGGCATGGCAAGAACAACAACATAGCATGCATGGATCAACAACAACAAGCTCGGCAAAATCGCTAAACATGTTAACAATCTGCTAGGAACATTTTATAGCAAAAGTAGAGCTCGATTGACTCAAGCTAGGGTGCTCCAAAATTTCAAACAAAGACATGGATGGATAGAGCACCACAATATCTACAAAACATCCTTATTGATCATGCTCAAAAGAGGCACGGATCACTAGGAAACAACATGAACATATGGCATAAAAATAAAGACAGGGCAAGGACTTAGTGAGATTCTAAGTCCCTGAAATCAGCATCATTGAGTAAGATACTTTGCTTGCTTGTGCTAGTCACCACAAAGATCACAAAAATACATGGCATACACCCATGTAAAGATGGCATGGCATTCTACAAAACACATGTAGAGCTCAAGATCATAGCATGCACACATTAATCATGGCAAAAATGATAAAAGTGCATTTGCTGAAACATATCTAACATAATCATCACATAGCCCTCTTCCAACAGCATTTCGGGCATCAAGATGAGCTCAAATGCAAATGATGCAATGAGATGAAATGATGTACTCGTCGAGACGAACATTTGGATATGCTACACACACGAATTGGAGCAACGGGTGTAGAGTTATGATGCGATGAAGATTGCATAAAAACATAGCAGATCTGGGGACTTAGACATATTTCACCTCCTGAAAAGTCAACGGGACGAGGATATCCGGGACGTGGGGAGGAGCCGTTTGGTTCGTCTCCCGGTGGATCTGATCCGCTGCAGCCCGGATATCACCGGAGAAGTGGCCGGAGTTCTCGAAGCTCGCCGGAGTGGATGGAGGAGGGGGCCGCGGGTCTGGGGAGGGCGGCACCGGAACCGGCCAGGATGAGGCCGCGGAGGTCCGGCAGATCTCGAGGTGGAGGTGGCCACCGACGAGCTGCCATGGCGGGGCGGCGAGCTCGCGGGAAGACGTCGCGGGCGCGGAGGCGGTGCGCAACGGCGGCGGGGTGCGGGCGGCGGAATGCAGCGGTGGCCGGCGATGGCGGCTTGCGGCGGCTGGAGGAGAAGGCGCGTGGGCGGGTGGCGAGGCGCGGTCGGGCCCGGCATGGCCCGGGCGGGCCGACCGTGGGCTGCGGCGGGCCGAGGCGCGGTGGGAGGAGAGAGAGGGACATGTGGCGCGACGTGAGTGGAGGAGGGAGCCGGCGCGTTGACGTGGCATCCTCTGGTTGGTCGGGGTGAGGTGGCCGGCTCCGGTGGACATGTCCGGTGCGGCGTGGACGAGTCCGGCGGCGTGGAGGGAGTTGGATCTAGGGTTTCATCTGCGCGGAATTTTCGGAGGAGAGCACATATTTATAGGTAGAGGGAGCTAGGAGAGTCCAAATGAGGTGCGGTTTTCGGCCACGCGATCGTGATCGAACGACCGACATGATGGAGGGGGTTTAGGAGGGTTTTGGGACACTTTGGAAGGGTGTTGGGCTGCAAAACACACGAGGCCTTTTCGGTCCATCGGTTAACCGTTGGAGTATCAAACGAAGTCCAAATGTCACCAAACTTGACAGGCGGTCTACCGGTAGTAAACCAAGGCCGCATAACAAGTCTCGGTCCAATCTGAAAATTTTTAACACCCGCACACGAAAAGAGGTAGAAAGGGACACCGGGGAACATAGGAGCGCCGGAATGCAAAACGGACAACGGGGAAAATGCTCGGATGCATGAGACGAACATGTATGCAAATGAAATGCACATGATGACATGATATGAGATGCATGACACGCAAGCAATGACAAGGCAACAACATCGAATAACTGGAAGACACCTGGCACATTGGTCATGGGGCGTTACAACACTCCACCACTACGAGAGGATCTCGTCCCGAGATCTAGAATGGCACCGGAGGGACAACGGAAGAGAAAGAGAAGAGGTAAGGCTAAGTTGCTTCTTTGACCAAAGAGTGAAACCAAGGAACCTTGAGAGGTTGAGCAAATTGGAAGAAAGAAATCAACGAGAATGAACAAAGTTGAAAGCGCTCCGTTAGGAAAAGGAACAAGGAAGAACATATTCGAACAGCACTCTGGTTGGAAAGATATGGAAGGCTTGATAAAATGAAAGAACTTGAGCAACGGGCACACACTCCGGTTAAAAGGATAAGCACAAATCAAACATGATCCTGACAAGACAAGAAGATTGGTTGAAGAGAGCAACATCACAATGCCTCCGGAACAAATGATAGAACGGACTGAAAGTAACAAAGAAGAAAACAACATCTTCTACGTCGAATGAATTTGAAAGCGTCCTTAGAAAGAAAGATTGAATGGAGTAGTTGAAAATTAAACAAAAAAAGAATAAGGTTGTTGTGGGCTTATGGAAAACTTCTCGAAACTACGAGGTGAAATTCTGCCACTAACGGAAAATGATAGATTGGAATGATATAAACAAAGAGACGAGACTATTTCACCGGGAGGATAAATGAAGAACTTGGGTCACTTATAAGCACCATAAATAGCAACAATCCTTAGGGAAGGCTTTAGGTGAACTATAACCCAAAATAAATCCAATGAAGAGATTGATGGGTTTAAAATATCTCATTCTTAACAACATGAGAATCATGGAACATGAACTGAAATTATCAAGAATGACATAGCACCACCTCAAAAGATATGCGTGAAAGAATTGCACTCCGGATTGCAAGATGAAGAAACTTGAGCTCCTTAGAAAAAAATGTTGATGAACACTTCGAAAAGGAATTAATCCTTGATGAACCATCATGTAGAACCTTCATGAAGAACTCCGGTAAACAAAGGAACGTTCCAATGAAAAGAAAGATGAAGAGAGTAAGGTTGAAGCCTTGCAATGACTAGATGAAGCTTTGCGACGAGATAAAGTGGAAACTTGGAACTCCGGAAAATAAAAGATGAAACAAGTGAAACCGAGAATTTTGATGAGGCTCCCGAATAAAGAATTAATCACTTGGATGAACAAGGATAAGAATTATGTTATGCTTGTCCTTCATCAATTTAATTGATGATAAACAATGGATTTGGCATACTACTTATTCTCGTAGAAAGGATTAAGATAGATATAGCGTGAACTTGGGAAGGTCTTTAATGAACCGCCGGTAGGATTGGAACAGCGAATGAATTCATATGATAATGGCGGAAGAGAATCCTGGAAGAACCACCCTAAGAATTAAACAACGAATGAAGTAAAAGGATGAATCACCGGTAAGAATTAGCAAATAAACGAAGATGCTTGAGAGAATTTAGATCCATGAGAACGAAGAGACTACGAGCTGATAAGAGAATAATTGAATGATGCACCGGTGAGATTTAGAGTATGAGAGCAGAAGGCTGGAATGAATAAATCTTAGTTGATGGGCTCTGGATAAACAAACTGAGCAGACTCTTGAATTGCTCCAGATAGGTGAAAATAATTTTCACAATCAAAACAATTAAGAGAGTATGGCCTCGAACTAGAACCACGAATCTCTGAGAGAACGGAAAAGATATGGAGGTAAAACTCTTCTTCGGTCTTCAAATGCAGAGAATGATGATGAGAAACACCACCATGAATTGTAGAGGCACTCCGGAATCATGAAGAATATAAAGGTTGAATTCACAATGAATAGGATTTGAAAGATCTTGGAGAAAAGGCATTTGTCTGATAATAACTCATTCTTACGTCAAACTTTGAAATGATTTTTAGAATAGCTCCGGTAAAATAAGAAGAGTCAGGTAAGATCCTGGAAAAGACCTGTGGGTTATGGGCCCACTCAAAAGAAACACCGTTGAAATGATTTCTTGAAAAGAGAGATTCCACCGGTTGAATTGAATGACTTGAGCAAAATAACATCATCGAAAAGAGCTTCAATGGATCTTGAATGACAAGACGAGCCTTCCGAGGTATCTTCAGCACTTCGGAATAATGAATAGCGAGAAGTGGAAAGATAATAAGGTGCACCGGCATGGAAAACATTTGAAACGAGTTAAAGGAGATGATCAACACCAAATCTTGAATTGAATCCACCGGCAAAGAAAGAAAACCGAGAATGATGAGCTTGAAGCTCCATTAGAATCTTCATGAGAATCGCCGGATAAGAATATTGACAGAACAGAATGGAGAGACTTCCCATCAACAAAAGGATACTTGAATAAGAAATATGAGTCCTTGAAGAAACAAGGGTGGGAGGGAGACAACTTGGGACGGATGAAGCAAACACCATTGGAAAAATCAAGAGGTGATCTTGCGGATGTTGACAAGATTGGATCCACTAGAAGAGAAGGACACCGGTTGAAAAGAATTGACATGACAATCTCAATGATCCAGAAGGATTAGTATTCACATAGGAATATGAGAACACCGTTTAGGAAAGGTATGGAATCAACATTTGACTTCGAAGAAACTCTAATACCACAACTCCTAACAAAACAAAGGATTGGCTTGCAGAATAAGCCAGAACAAACATATGATAGAGATTTTGTCCGAAGTTTTCGTGGTGGGGCCTACACGGGCTCGATCGTACAACACCATCATGTACAAGGCAGTGCACATGTCATACGAAGCGTCCCCAAGTCGGCATAGCCAAGGACTCTTTAAGACACAACGAGACCACTGTAAAACCAACCGTGGATACGCGGACCACTAGACATCGAACCCCAATTTCATATCATACATCTGTCGGAAAGATATCCTAAGAGCTACTTGAATTCCCACTTATAAACTCCCAAAACTTTCCAGTTATGCAATCAGGTGTTGGGGATACAGGGGAAGCATAATATCTCACCCAAAACTAGCAAATCCTACATCCAGCTGTATCCATCCTTCAACACATAACCAAGAAACCTTCGGAAATCGTTTACCTCAACCTTCGAAAAGCATCCGTTATACGAGTTATGGCAATACTCCCGAACTCCCGCCCCAGTACTGGGTGGCGTCGAGGTCATCTCACCAACAACTACATAAAAGAGATTTTCTATGTCAGTGAAAACTCAGGTATTCCAGAATTGCAACGATAAAATTGTGACGACAACACCTTGGAGCTCAACTCCCCGGGACACTGCCACAATCCCTAAATGTCAGGAGGCACCAAGAACAATGTTCTCGTCACAAAACCATCGGAACGATTCCAAGATACCCGCATGATCCTAAATTTTTTTAGTGAAATTTGAGAAAAGAAGAGTCAAAACTCTACGTCAGGATGCCTCACCAGAGCGACGAAGGGACTGAGGAGTAAAAAGAATCCTACTCTCCGATATATATATAATCCTAAAAGACTCAAAACATTTTTTCTACACTCAACAACGCCAGCGATTCGATCAAGCAGGGGGCTCCTAAGGTCGGGGAAGGCTCTGATTACCAACTTGTAATGCCCTCGATGCGGCTATATCTCCCACGTGTCGAAGCACGACTTAGAGTCATAACCGCATTGAAAGCAATGTCGCAAGTGAGGTAATCTTCATAACTACCCATGTAATACATAAGGGAAAATGATACATAGTTGGCTTACACTCGCCACTTCACACAATACATGAATAAAGCATTACATCATCCAGATACAACCAAGGTCCGACTACGGAACCCAAAATAAAAGAAGACTACCCCAAATGCTACACAGATCCCTGATCGTCCCAATTGGGCTCCACTACTGATCAACTAGAAACGGAAACAACACAAAGAACGAGATCTTCATCGAGCTCCTCCTTGAACTTTGTTGCGTCACCTGAGGGATAACATCGGCACCTGCAAACTGGATTTGGAAGTAACTTTGAGTCACGAGGACTCAGCAATCTCACACCCTCGCGATCAAGACTATTTAAGCTTATAGGTAGGGTAAAAGGTATGAGGTGGAGCTGCAGCAAGCGGCTAGCATATTTGGTGGCTAACATACGCAAATGAGAGCGAGAAGAGAAGGCAAGAGCACGGTCGAACAACTATGATCAAGAAGTGATCCTAGCACAACCTACGTCAACCATTACTCCAACACCGTGTTCACTTCCCGGACCCTGCTGAGAAGAGACCATCACGGTAACACACGCGGTAGATGTATTTTAATTAAGGTCAACTACAGGTTTTCTACAACCGGACATTAACAAATTCCCATCTGCCCACGACCGCGGGCACGGCTTTCGAAAGATCAATCCCTGCAGGGGCGTCCCAACTTAGCCCATCACAAGCTCTCACGGTCAACGAAGGATATTCCTTCTCCCAAGACAATCCGATCAGAGTCGGCATCCTGGTTACAAGACATCCTCGACAATAGATATAGCGTCAACTTGGGAAGGTCTTTAATGAACCGTTGGTAGGATTGGAACAACGAATGAATTGATATGATAACAGCGGAAGAGAATCCTGGAAGAACTACCCTAAGAATTGAACAACGAATGAAGTAAAAGGATGAATCACCAGTAAGAATTAGCAAATAAATGAAGATGCTTGAGAGAATTTAGATCCATGAGAACGAAGAGATTACAAGCTGATAAGAGAATACTTGAATGATGCACCGGTGAGATTTAGAGTATGAGTGCAGAAGGCTGGAATGAATAAATCTTAGCTGATGGGCTCCGGATAAACAAACTGAGCAGACTCTTGAATTGCTCCGGATAGGTGAAAAGAATTTTCACAATCAAAACAATTAAGAGAGGATGGCCTCGAACTAGAACCATGAATCTCTGAGAGAACGACTAAGATATGGAGCTAAAACTCTTCTTCGGTGTTCAAACGCAGAGTATGATGATGAGAAACACCACCATGAATTGTAGAGGCACTCCGGAATCATGAACAATATAAAGGTTGAATTCACAATGAATAGGATTTGAAAGATCTTGGAGAAAAGGCATTTGTGTGATAATAACTCATTCTTACATCAAACATTGAAATGAATTTAAGAATAGCTCCGGTAAAATAAGAAGAGTCAGGTAAGATCCTGGGAAAAGACCTGTGGGTTATGGGCCCACTCAAAAGAAACACCGTTGAAATGATTGCTTGAAAAGAGAGATTCCACCGGTTGAATTAAATGACTTGAGTGAGATAACATCCTCAAAAAGAGCTTGAATGGATCTTGAATGACAAGACGAGCCTTCTGAGGTATCTTCAGCACTCCGGAATAATGAATAGCGAGAAGTGGAAACATAATAAGGTGCACCGACATGGAAAACATTTGAAACGAGTTAAAGGATATGATCAACACCAAATCTTGAATTGAATCCACCGGAGAAGAAAGAAAACCGAGAATGAAGAGCTTGAAGCTCCATTAGAATCTTCATGAGAATCGCCGGATAAGAATATTGACAGAAAAGAATGGAGAGACTTCCCATCAATAAAAGGATACTTGAATAAGAAATCTGAGTCCTTGAAGAAACAAAGGTGGGAGGGAGGGAAAACAAAGACAACTTGGGACGGATGAAGCAAACACCGTTGGAAAAATCAAGAGGTGATCTTGCGGATGTTGACAAGATTGGATCCACTAGAAGACAAGCACACCGGTTGAAAAGAATTGACATGACAATCTCAATGATCCAGAAGGATTAGTATTCACATAGGAATATGAGAACACCATTTAGGAAAGGTATGGAATCAACATTTGACTTTGAAGCAACTCGAATACCACAACTCCTAACAAAACAAAGGATTGGCTTGTAGAATAAGCCGGAAAAACATATGATAGAGATTTCATCTGAAATTTTCATGGTAGGGCCTACTCGGGCTCGATCGTACAGCACCATCATGTACAAGGCAGTGCACATGACATATGAAGCGTCCCCGAGTCGGCATAGCCAAGGACTCTTTAAGACACAACGAGACCACTGTAAAACCAACTGTGGATAGGCGGACCACTTGACGTCGAACCCCAATTTCATATCATACATCTGTCGGAAAGATATCCTAAGAGCTACTTGAATTCCCACTTATAAACTCCCAAAACTTTCCGGTTATGCAATCAGGTGTTGGGGATACAGGGGAAGCATAATATCTCACCCAAAACTAGCAAATCCTACATCCAGTTGTATCCATCCTTTAACACATAACCAAGAAACCTTCGGAAATCGTTTACCTCAACCTCCGACAAGCATCCGTTATATGAGTTATGGCAATACTCCCGAACTCCCGCCCCAGTACTGGGTGGCGTCGAGGTTATCTCACCAACAACTGCATAAAAGAGATTTTCGATGTCGACAAAAACTCAGGTATTCCAGAATTGCAACGATAAAATTGTGACGACTACACCTCGGAGCTCAACTCCCCGGGACACTGCCACTACCCCTAAATGTCAGGAGGCACCAAGACAATGTTCTCGTCACAAAACCATCGGAACGATTCCAAGATACCCGCGTGATCCTAAATTTTTTTTAGTGAAATTTGAGAAAAGAAGAGTCAAAACTCTACGTCAGGATGCCTCACCAGAGCGACGAAGGGCTGAGGAGTAAAAAGAATCCTACTCTCCGATATATATATAATCCTAAAAGACTCAAAACATTTTTTCTAGACTCAACAAGCGAGCGATTCGATCAAGCATGGGGCTCCTAAGGTCGGGGAAGGCTCTTATTACCAACTTGTAACGCCCTCGATGCGCTATATCTCCCACGTGTCGAAGCACGACTTAGAGGCATAACCGCATTGAAAGCAATGTCGCAAGTGAGGTAAATCTTCACAACAACCCATGTAATACATAAGGGAAAAGGATACATAATTGGCTTACACTCGCCACTTCACACAATACATGAATAAAGCATTACATCATCCAGATACAACCAAGGTCCGACTACAGAACCCAAAATAAAAGAAGACTACCCCAAATGCTACACAGATCCCCGATCGTCCCAACTGGGCTCCACTAGTGATCAACTGGAAACGGAAACAACACAAAGAACGAGATCTTCATCGAGCTCCTCCTTGAACTTGGTTGCGTCACCTGCAGGATAACATCGGCACCTGAAAACTGGTTTTGGAAGTAACTGTGAGTCACAGGGACTCAGCAATCTCACACCCTCGCGATCAAGACTATTTAAGCTTATAGCTAGGGTAAAAGGTATGAGGTGGAGCTACAGCAAGCGGCTAGCATATTTGGTGGCTAACATACGCAAATGAGAGTGAGGAGAGAAGGCAAGAGCACGGTCGAACAACTATGATCAAGAAGTGATCCTAGAACAACCTACGTCAAGCATTACTCCAACACCGTGTTCACTTCCCGGACCCCGCCGAGAAGAGACCATCACGGTAACACACGCGGTAGATGTATTTTAATTAAGGTCAACTTCAGGTTTTCTACAACCGGACATTAACAAATTCCCATCTGCCCATAACCGCGGGCACGGATTTCGAAAGATCAATCCCTGCAGGGGTGTCCAAACTTAGCCCATCACAAGCTCTCACGGTCAACGAAGGATACTCTTTCTCCCAAGACAATCCGATCAGACTTGGCATCCCGGTTACAAGACATCCTCGACAATGGTAAAACAAGTCCGGCAAAGCCGCCCAAATGTGCCGACAAATCCCGATAGGAGCTGCACATATCTTGTTCTCAAGGCACACTCAGATGAGACTAGCTACGAGTAAAACCAACCCTCAAGTTTCCCCGAGGTGGCCCCGCAGGTAGCTCACTTCGGACCAACACTTAGAGAAGCACTAGCCCGGGGGGGTTAAAATAAAGATGACCCTTGAGTCCGCGGAACCCAAGGGAAAAGGCTAGGTTGTTAGTTCAAATGGTAAAACCAAGGTTGGGCCTTGCTGGAGGAGTTTTATTCAAAGCGAACCGTCAAGGGGTTCCCATTATAACCCAACCGTGTAAGGAACGCAAAATCCGGGAACATAACACCGATATGACGGAAACTAGGGCGGCAAGAGTGGAACAAAACTCCAGGCATAAGGCCGAGCCTTCCCCCCTTTACCAAGTATATAGATGCATTAATTAAATAAGAGATATTGTGATATCCCAATAAAATATCCATGTTCCAACAAGGAACAAACTCCAATCTTCACCTGCAACTAACAACGCTATAAGAGGGACTGAGCAAAGCGGTAACATAGCCAAACAATGGTTTGCTAGGACAAGGTGGGTTACAGGGTTGGCTTAACAATATGGGAGGCATGATAAGCAAGTGGTAGGTATCGCAGCATAGGCATAGCAAAAGAGCGAGCAACTAGCAAGCAAATATAGAAGTGATTTCGAGGGTATGGTCATCTTGCCTGAAATCCCGCAAGGAAGAAGAACGAGTCCACGAAGAAGGCAAACGGACGTAACCGAACGGATCCTCACAAAGGCGACGTGATCGGAACCAACCCAAAGAAGCAACACCGGAAAGTAGAGGTCGATTAACAATCTGCCAGGAACATTTTATAGCAAAAGTAGAGCTCTATTAACTCAAGCTAGGGTGCTCCAAAATTGCAAACAAAGACATGGATGGATAGAGCACCACAATATCTACAAAACATCCTTACTGATCATGCTCAAAAGAGGCATGGATCACTACGAAACAACATGAACATATGGCATAAAAATAAAGACATGGCAAGGACTTAGTGAGATTCTAAGTCCCTGAAATCAGCATCATTGAGTAAGCTACTTTGCATGCTTGTGCTAGTCACCACAAAGATCACAAAAATACATGGCATACACCCATGTAAAGATGGCATGGCATTCTACAAAAACACATGTAGAGCTCAGGATCATAGCATGCACACATTAATCATGGCAAAAATGACAAAAGTGCATTTGCTGAAACAGATCTGACATAATCATCACATAGCCCTCTTCCAACAGCATTTCGGGCATCAAGATGAGCTCAAATGCAAATGATGCAATGAGATGAAATGATGTACTCGTTGAGACAAACATTTTGATATGCTAGACGCACGAATCGAAGCAACGGGTGTAGAGTTATGATGCGATGAAGATTGCATAAAAACAAAGCAGATCTGGGGACTTAGACATATTTCACCTCCCGAAAAGTCAACGGGGCAAGGATATCCGGGACGTGGGGAGGAGCCGTTTGGTTCATCTCCCGGTGGATCTGATCCACTCCAGCCCGGATCTCGCCGGAGAAGTGGTCGGAGTTCTCGAAGCTCGCCGGAGTGGATGGAGGAGGCCGGAGACGAGGAGGAGGCCGGAGGAGGGGGCCGTGGGTCCGAGGAGGGCGGCGCCAAAACCGGCCAGGATGAGGCCGCGGAGGTCCGGCGGATCCCGCGGTGGAGGTGGCCGCCGATGAGCTGCCATGGCAGGGTGGCGAGCTCACGGGAAGACGCCGCGGGCGCAGAGGTGGTGCGCAACGGCGGCGGGGTGCGGGTGACGCGCGAGCGGCGGAGTGCAGGCGCGGCGGTGGCCGGCGATGGCGGCGTGCGGCGGCTGGCGACGGAGGCGCGCGGGCGGCAAGGCGCGGGCGGGCGGCGAGGCACGGTCGGGCCCGGCACGGCCCGGGGCGGGCCGGCCGTGGGCTGCGGCGGGCCGAGGCGCGGTGGGAGGAGAGAGAAGGAGATGTGGCGCGACGTGAGTGGAGGAAGGAGGCGGCTCGCTGATGTGGCATCCCCTGGTTGGTCGGGGTGAGGTGGCTGGCTCCGGTGGACATGTCCGGCGCGACGTGGACGCGTCTGGCGGCGCGGAGGGAGTTGGATCTAGGGTTTCATCTGCGCGGAATTTTCGGAGGAGAGCAAAGTAGAGGGAGCTAGGAGAGTCCAAATGAGGTGCGGTTTTTGGCCACGCGATCGTGATCAAACGACCGAGATGATGGAGGGGGTTTAGGTGGGTTTCGGGCCACTTTGGAAGGGTGTTGGGCTGCAACACACACAAGGCCTTTTCGGTCCCTCGGTTAACCGTTGGAGTATCAAACGAAGTCCAAATGGCACGAAACTTGACAGGCGGTCTACCGGTAGTAAACCAAGGCTGCATGACAAGTCTCGGTCCAATCCGAAAATGTTTAACACCCGCACACGAAAAGAGGTAGAAAGGGACACCGGGGAACATAGGAGCGCCGGAATGCAAAACGGACAACAAGAAAAATGCTCGGATGCATGAGACGAAGATGTATGCAAATGAAATACACATGATGACATGATATGAGATGCATGACATGCAAGCAATGACAAGGCAACAACAGAGAATAACTAGAAGACACCTGGCACATCAGTCACGGGGCGTTACACAATTCTAGTAGCTTCTTCACAGAAGTAAATTACATGCCCATCCACATTTTCTTCCAACAGATCTTTAACCATAGAAATACTAGGTTCCACTTCAATTTGTTCATCAGGTTTAGGTGTTCTAATGTAACTCTTGTTAACCAAAGTTGAAATTTTAGCATGTTCCTTTATCCTAACAAGGAAAGGTGGTTTCTCAATATAAGCAAAAGGGACAACTGGATCAACATTGTAAAGTATAGTTTCTTCCTTAACTGGTACCGGTTCTTTGATTTCTTATTTAATAGGTGGGTGATATTTAAACCATTTCTCTTTAGGGAGATCAACATGAGTAGCAAATGATTCACAAAAGGAAGCTACTATCTTAGAGTCAAGTCCATATTTAGTGCTAAACTTTTGAAAAGCATTGGTATTCATAAAAGATTTAACATAATCATACTAAAGTTTAATACCTGACTCTATACCTTCATCAAGTTCCCAATATTCAGAGTTGCCTTTAATTCTTTCCAAAAGATCCCACCAGAATTCAATAGTATTCTTCATAAAAGAACCAACACAAGAAGTATCGAGCATGGTTTGATCATTACAAGAAAGCCGAGCATAGAAGTTCTGGATAATAATTTCTCTTGAGAGCTCATGATTGGGGCATGAATATAACATTGACTTAAGCCTCCCCCAAGCTAGAGCGATACTTTCTCCTTCACGAGGCCAAAAATTATATATATAATTCTGATCACGATGAGCTAGATGCATAGGATAATTTTTTTGGTGGAACTCCAATTTCAAACGATCCCAGTTCCAAGATCCAATATCATCGCATAGCCTATACCATGCCAATGCTTTTCCCTTTAAATATAAAGGGAAAACCTTTTTCATAACTTCATCCCCGGGTAAACCTACAAGCTTGAACAATCCACAAATTTGTTCTACATATATCAAGTGCATATCAGGATGTTCGGTTCCATCTCCTGCATAAGGATTAGTTGGCAGATGTTCTATCATAACCGAAGGAATTTCATATTCAATATTTTCAGTAGGTGCAGCAGGTTGAGGGGTAGCTAATTGTGGTTTTGATCGAGGTGAAGATACCCCGAACAAACCCCTCAAAGGATTGTTTTCCATAGTAACAAGTGACAATAAGTTTCAGCACACTATATAAATGTTTCCTTACCAAATTCCACTTACCAAAGGCGCTTCATTCCCCGACAACGGCGCCAGAAAATAGCCTTGATGACCCACAAGTATAGGGGATCAATTGTAGATCTTTTCGATAAGTAAGAGTGTCGAACCCAACGAGGAGCAGAAGGAAATGACAAGTGGTTTTCAGTGAGGTAATGTCTGCAAGTGCTGAAATTGTAAGTAGCAGAGTAGTATGATAGCAAGATAATTTGTAACGAGCAAGTAACGATAGTAGCAATAAAAGTGCAGCAAGGTAGCCCAATCCTTTTGAGGAAAAGGACAGGACAAAACGGTATCTTATGATAAGCAAAGCGTTCTTGAGGGTACACGGGATTTCATCTAGTTACTTTCACCATGTTGGTTTGATTTGTGTTCGCTACTTTGATAATTTGATATGTGGGTGGACCGGTGCTTAGGTGTTGTTCTTACTTGAAAAAACCTCCTACTTATTATTAACCCTCCCGCAAGCATCCGCAATTACGAGAAAAGTATTAAGAATAAATTCTAACCATAGCATTAAACTTTTGGATCCAATCCGTCCCTTACGGAATAGCGCATAAACTGGGGTTTAAGCTTGTATCACTCTCGCAACCCATCATCTAGTTACTACTCCACAATGCATTCCCTTAGGCCCAAATGTTGTGAAGTGTCGTGTAGTCTACGTTCACATGACACCACTAAGGGAATCAGAACATACATACTATCAAAATATCGAACACATATCATGTTCACATGATTACTTGCAACATGATTTCTCCCGTGACCTCAAGAACAAAAGTAACTACTCACAAATGATAATCATGCTCAAGATCAGAGGGGTATTAAATAGCATATTGGATCGGAACATATAATCTTCCACCAAATAAACCATATAGTAATCAACTACAAGATGTAATCAACACTACTAGTCACCCACAAGCACCAATCTATAGTTCCGGTAATAAGATTGAACACAAAAGATGAACTAGGGTTTGAGATGAGATGGTGTTGTTGAAGATGTTGATGGAGATTGCCCTCCCCAAGATGGGAGAGTTGTTGGTGATGATGATGACGATGATTTCCCCCTCCGAGAGGGGAGTTCCCCCGGCGGAATCGCTTCGTCGGAGGGCAAAAGTGCTCCTTCCCAAGTTCCACCTCGAGACGGTGGAGCTCCATCCCAAAAGTCCTCTCCTTAGTTTTTTCTAGGTCAAAATGACCTGTATACCAGAAGATGGGCACCGGAGGTGGGCCTGGGTGAGCACAACCCACCAGGGCGCGATTGGGCTCCCTGGCATGCCCAGGTGGGTTGTGCCCACCTGGTGGGCCCCCTCTGGTAGTTATTTGCTCCAATATTCATCATAATTTTGATAAAAAAATCTTCGTAAAGTTTCATCTTGTTTGGAGTTGTGCAGAATAGGTGACCTGACATAGCTTTTCCAGGTCCACATTTCCAACTACCGGAATTCTCCCTCTTTGTGTGTACCTTGTAAATTATGAGAGAAAATGCATTAGAATTACTCCAAAAAGCATTATTATGCACAAAAACATCATAAATAACAGTAAGGAAACATGATGCAAAATGGACGTATCAATTACCCCTTTTTGTAGTCGTATGCGTCGTAATGGTGGTGCAAACAAATCTGTGGCCGCAGAGGACCCCATAGGCTGAACAGGGTTCCTGTCGCTAGAGATCCCGGGGAAGATTTGGAGTCATTAGGTGCAGCTCTTGGTGGATTTTCTGTGGCTGGAAAGCTCAACGTGTCTGCTGCAGAATCCATAGAGGATCTCATCTTGGAGACTGGCCCATCATGGCACAATGATGGTTGACACATGTCCATCGTATCTATAACTTTTGATTGTTTCATGCCAATATTCTACAACTTTCATATACTTTTGGCAACTTTTAATACTATTTTTGGTACTGACGTATTCATCCAGTGCCCAGTGTCAGTTCCTGTTTGTTGCATGTTTTTCATTTCACAGAAAATCCATATCAAACAAAGTCCAAACGCGATAAAAATTTACGGTGATTTTTTTGGGATATATGTGACTTTTGAAAAAAAAGAATCAACGCGAGAAGATGTCCGAGGAGTCCACAATGCAGGGATCACGCCCCAGTGGGTAGGGCACGCCCTGGGACCTTGTGGCCACCCTGTAAGGCAGTTGGTGCCCTTCTTTCGCGGCAAGAAAGCTAATATCCGGATAAAAATCGTGTTAAAATTTCAGCCCAATCGGAGTTACGGATCTCCGGGAATTTAGGAAACAGTGAAATGGCAGAATCTGGGAACGCAGAAACAGAAGGAAACAGAGAGAGATCCAATCTCGGAGGGGCTCCCTTCCCTCCGCCGCCATGGAGGCCATTGACCAGAGGGGAAACCCTTCTCCCATCTAGGGGGAAGGTCAAGGAAGAAGAAGAAGAAGGAGGGGGCTCTCTCCCCCTCTCTCCCGGTGGCACCGGAACACCGCTGGGGCCATCATCGTGACGGCAATCTACACCAAGAACTTTGCCACCGTCATCACCAACTCTCCCCCCTCTATGCAGCGGTGTAACACCTCTTCTCCCCGCTATAATCTCTACTTAAACATGGTGCTCAACGCTATATATTATTTCCCAATGATGTATGGCTATCCTATGATGTTTGAGTAGATCTGTTTTGTCCTATGGGTTGATTGATGATCGTGATTGGTTTGAGTTGCATGTTTTATTATTGGTGATGTCGTATGGTGCTATCCATATCACGCAAGCGCGAGGGATCCCCGTTGTAGTGTTTGCAATATGTTCATGATTTGCTTATGGTGGGTGGCGTGAGTGACAGAACCACAAACCCGAGTAAGTAGGTTGTTTGCGTATGGGAGTAAAGAGGACTTGATACTTTAATGCTATGGTTGGGTTTACCTTAATGATCTTTAGTGGTTACGGATGTTTGCTAGAGTTCCAACCATAAGTGCGAATGATCCAAGAAGAGAAAGTATATTAGCTTATACCTCTCCCTCATATAAAATTGCAATAATGATTACCGTCTAGTTATCGATTGCCTAGGGACCAATAACTTTCTTCTGACAAAAAGCTCTCTACTCAAACTAACTTAGTTGTGTCTTTATATAAACATCCCCTAGATTTTATTTACGTGCTCTTTATTATCTTGCAAATGTATCCTACAACACCTACAAAGTACTTATAGTTTCATACTTGTTCTAGGTAAAGCGAACGTTAAGCGTGCGTAGAGTTGTATCGGTGGTCGATAGAACTTGAGGGAATATTTGTTCTACCTTTAGCTCCTCGTTGGGTTCGACGCTCTTACTTATCAAAAAAAGGCTACAACTGATCCCCTATACTTGTGTGTTATCAATGGTGCATCAACATCGCCCCCCACGCCGGCCGGGCAAGGGTGCACGCAGGAATCAGCACCGAATCCCGCGTCAGCCCCGGACCCCATGCCGGTCGGGTGACTCGGATCATGACGCTTGTATCATGCAGGTTGGGCGCGGAAACAGGAGCCGCCCGGGCCAGCGGCAGGTGGCCGCGTGGTGAGCAGAGATTGGCGCAGAGCCGTGGGTGCACCGCAACTAGTTGAGGGCAGCCGTGTGTCGCGTGCCGAGTTGGAGGAGGTCGCGCGGGCGCCTGCCGCACCTGTCACCAGGGAATCACACGTGCTTGCATGCATTGTGGATCCCGAGGTGGATTGGCTGCCCTGCTGCCGAGCAGATCCCGAGGAGGATATGCCTCGTGTTATCTGGACACATCAAATATGGCTTTATTGGAGCGTTTTTGCACCAATAGCCTGGGATGTGCTATTGGCTCTTTCCCTTTTAGCTATCCGGGGCTTCCTTTGACACTTACAAAACCAAGGCTAGAGGATTTTTCTCTGGTTTTGAAAAGGATTGACAAAAGACTGATGGGATGCTCAACTCTACTCTCTTATGGAGATAAACTGATCCTTATTAAAGCTATCTTCACAAGCCTCCCCACTTTCTTCATGAGCACTTTATCCCTCTTGTTGGCATTTTGGAAAAGATCAATAAATACATGAGATCATGCTTTTGGAGAAAATATGGTATGGACAACAGAGGTCATGCTCTCATTTCCTAGGATAAAGTCTGCTTACCAAAGACATAGGGGGTCTAGGAGTTCTCAATTTGGCAATCCACAACAAATGTCTCCTTATGAAACACATCCACAAATTCTTCAGCTCTGATCTTCCCTGGGTAAATTTGATCTGGAGCTCTTATACAAACAATAGGGCTCTTTCTGGTGGAAAGCTATTTCCGAGCTCATTCCCGAATTCAAACAGTAGGCACAAGGGATTGTTGGACAAGGCAATACTATTTCCTTCTAGCAATATGATTGGGGTCATGGTGATGGAAATATGCCCTAGAGGCAATAATAAAATGGTTATTATTATATTTCCTTAATCATGATAAAGGTTTATTATTCATGCTAGAATTGTATTGATCGAAAACTTAAATACACATGTGAATACATAAACAAATATCGTGTCCCTAGTGAGCCTCTACTAGACTAGCTCGTTGATCAAAGATGGTTAAGGTTTCCTAACCATAGACATAGTTGTCATTTGATAACGGGATCACATCATTAGGAGAATGATGTGATGGACAAGACCCATCTGTTAGCTTAGCATATTGATCGTTCAGTTTATTGCTATTGCTTTCTTCATGTCCAATACATATTCCTTCAACTATGAGATCATGCAAATCCCAGATACAGAAGGAATACCTTGTGTGCTATCAAACATCACAACGTAACTGAGTGATTATAAAGATTCTCTACAGGTATCTCCGAAGGTGTTTTTTGAGTTGGCATAGATCAAGATTAGGATTTGTCACTCCGAGTATCGGAGAGGTATCTCTGGGCCCTCTCGGTAATACACATCATAAGCTTGCAAGCAAATGACTAAGGAGTTAGTTATGAGGTGATGTATTACAAAATGAGTAAAGAGACTTGTCGGTAACGAGATTGAACTACTGATGGACAAAGGGAATTACGTATGTTGTCATAAGGTTCGACCGATGAAGATCTATGTAGAATATGTAGGATCCAATATGGGCATCCAGGTTCCACTATTGGTTATTGACCGGAGAGGTGTCTCGGTCATGTCTACATAGTTCTCGAACCCATAGGGTTCCCATGCTTAATGTTCATTGAGAATATAGTGTTATATGGGATCTACTCCCTCCCTCCCCGTAACCCCCCCCTCCCCGAGTGGGGCGAACGGGGCGACCCTCCCTCCCCGCGCCGCCCAGCCCCCACCTCCCACCCCTCCTCCCGCCGCTGCCGCTGGCTGGCATGGTAGGGCGTTGCCCGCGCGGCGCCGTGGCGAGGCCGGCGGTGGCGGCCCTTTTCCTCTTTCCCTCGCGGTTTCTCGGAAAGAGCGGCGGTCTCCCGCGACGGCGCGCCTCGACGTGTGGTGCTCTGGTGTAGATCGGCCACAAGTAAGCGGCGGTGGCAGCTGACGGCGGGGGTTGGCCGGCGGAGCCCTGCAGGCCCATATCTAGGCCCTTTTGGGCCCGATCTGGGTCAGGGCGGGTTGGTCTGGCCTCCGGTTGGACTAGCGGGATGCGGACATTGGGATCGGTGGCTCTGCGCTTTGTCGGCTGTAGCGCTTGGCTGGAGCTTAACAGGCCCAATCTGGGCCCGGCTGGGCAGGGGGTCCAGCGTGCTCCTACGCCTACGTCCGGTCTGCTACTGCTTGTGCTAGTGGAGGTTGTCCCCTCCCACATGGCTATGGTTCTCCCGGTCCCTATCGTTAATGGTCTCGTTTGGTTCGGCCGGCCTCGCAGCATCTGCGGTGGAGAGACTATGGTGGTTTCCTCGTGACTGTGGTGATGCAGGTTGGTGGGCGGTTGGCATGGTGGAGCCGCCGGTTGGTCCTGGGTTATGGGTATGAAGGTGTAGGGCGAAATCCCTCCCGGGTCTGCCCGGCACCGACGCGGTGACGCCTACAGGCACCATCAACCTTCTTGAAGGGCGTCGGGAGTACCTCTCCTCCGCTTCCCTCCGTGTACCGGGAGAAATCCTAGGATTCGTTCGGGCGACAGCGTTGTCGTCGTCGCAGTCCTTCTTGAAGGTGTTGCTTGGTTCACTGCGACTGATGGCATTAGAGTGTGGTGGATGTTTCCGGTGGGTGCAGCGGTTGCGGGATGCTTTAGCTTTCGTTGATCTGATGCTATCAGCATTTCTTTCAATTGCTTTTGTATTGTTTTTCTTTGGGCGTGATTGTGTTGTTTTCCCCAGCGTCCAACTTCTTGTTGTATAGGGTGGTTGTTATCTTAATATAGCGGGGCGCAAGCCTATTTCGTATAGTGTTATATGAGTTGGTGACTGAGGGAGTCCTTGATTAAGGGGTCCTCAGGTGTCCGGGCTATGTAACATGGGTCGGACTAATGGGCTATGGAGATACATGACAGAAGACTTCTCCCGGTGTCCAGATGGGACTCACCTTTGCGTGGATGGAAAGCTTGGCATCCGAATGTATTATTTCATTTCTCTGTAACCGACTCTGTACAACCCTAGGCCCCTCCAGTGTTTATATAAACCGGAGGATTTAGTCTGTAGGGGCAATCATAATCATACAGGCTAGACTTCTAGGGTTTAGCTACAACGATCTCGCGGTAGATCAACTCTTGTAATCCTCATACTCATCAAGATCAATTAGGCAGGACGTAGGGTATTACCTCCATCAAGAGGGCCCGAACCTGGGTAAACACTGTGTCCCTTGTCTCCTGTTACCATCGACCTTAGACATACAGTTCGAGACCCCCTACCCGAGATCCGCCGGTTTTGACACCAACATTGGTGCTTTCATTGAGAGTTCCGCTCCATCATCGCCAGAAGGTTCGATGTCTCCATCAATCATCTACAACAATGCTGCCCACGGGGAGGTTCTCCTCCCCGGCCAGATCTTTGTGTTTGGCGGCTTTGCACTGCGGGCCAACTCGCTTGGCCATCTAGAGCAGATCGACAGCTACGCCCCAGGTCACCAGATTAGTTTTGGAAACTTGGATTATGTCGCTCACATCCGAGGAGACTTGTTCTTCCAAGAATTAATGACCCCAACCTCCGCTCTGGCCTTAGAGCCGGAGCGCATCGCCATGTCCGAAGACGGGATTTCTAAACCCGTCGGACTATCTGTGGCCACTAAGCCCAGTACGGGAGAGCCGGAGGAAGCAATGTCACTGGCAACCATCACAAAGCCGGACTCTTCCCCGGACACTGGCTCCGAACTCTCAGAGTCAGCTTCGTGTGAGCTCGGCCGAGGAATCCCCTTCCCGCTGTACTCCACGGATTCTCTTCTCCCTGGCCAAACCTCGCCTTTAAGCGAGGCTCTGGACTTGATGTGATCCCATACTAGGGGCTGAGAGCGGGGAATTTTACGTCCCACCCACCACCCACTTCATCGCCACTGTCGAGGACTTAACTAACATGCTCGATTACGACTCCAAAGACATCGACAATATGGACGACGGTGCCAGAGAAGAACAGGCCCAAAATCCGCCGTTTACTGGACGCTGGACGGCCACCTCTTCGTATGACGTGTACATGGTGGATACACCCAAGGAGGCTGACGGTGATAATGAGAAAAATCCAGTAGAGGATAAACCTCCCAAGATACAACCAAAACGCCGACGACGCCGCTCTAAATAACGCCACAGCAAAGACAAGAATACCGGCACGAGAGACAACAATACTCTGGACGATGTAGAAGACCAAGAAAACCCCGTCGAGCAAAGCTCTGAACAAGACGATCGGGAGGATGGGCAAGTTAGCCCTGATGAACAGGCTGCAAACGAACACTCAGAGGATAGTAATTACCTTCCACTCTCCGAGGAGGAGGTGAGCCTCGGCGACAAATACTTTATCGTGCCTGAGGAACCTCTCGAACAAGAGTGCTTTAAGCAACGGCTAATAGCCACTGCAAGGATCCTGAAAAAGAAATAGCAGAAGCTTCAAGATGATCAAGATCTACTCAACAGCAGATGGACTAATGTCCTGGCAGCCAAGGAATACGGCCTCGTGCGCCCAACCAAAAGTTACCCAAAGCGTAAATTGCTACCTCAATTCGACGACAAGGTACTTGAGCCCGTACCAGCGGCACGTAATGTGGCTGATCGACAACCACGTGGCCGGGACAAAAAGGCAACTCAAGCCGAACACCGGCCCATACTATCTCACTGTAAAGGTAGAGACACAATAGCTCGGGGATACACATATGACCTGCAGGAGGTCCGGCTAGATCGATCTATGGATCGTGGGGGCGTGCCCCGATGCGCGGTGATGGCTATCAAGCCGAACATGACAAGCATAATCACGTCCGGGCCGAAAACCGCAAACGGACTCCATATGAACTACGTTATGACCTGGTCCGATATAGAGGCGCCGCACACCCCCTCTGCTTCACTGATGAAGTAATGGAACATGAATTCCCAGAAGGGTTCAAACCCGTGAATATTGAATCATATGATGGAACAACAGATCCCGCGGCATGGATTGAGGACTTTCTTCTCCATATTCATATGGCCCGCGGTGATGATCTTCATGCCATCAAATACCTCCCCCTAAAACTCAAGGGACCAGCTCGGCACTGGTTGAACAGCCTACCTGAAAACTCTATTGGCAGCTGGGAGGACCTAGAAGACGCCTTCCGCGACAACTTCCAAGGCGCATACGTCAGACCTCCGGATGCCGATGACTTAAGTCACATAGTTCAACAGCCCGGAGAGTCAGCCGGGAAATTCTGGACCAGGTTCTTAACTAAAAAGAACCAGATCGTCGACAGCCCAGATGCTGAATCCCTAGCGGCCTTTAAGCATAGCATCCGCGACAAATGGCTCGCCCGACACCTCGGCCAAAAAAGCCGAAATCCATGGCGGCCCTCATGGCACTTATGACCCACTTCTGTGTGGATGAAGATAGTTGGCTAGGCCGTAGCAATCATAATGGAAGCGAACCTGGCACCTCTGAAGCCAAGAACAACAACAGCAAGCCCCGATTCAATAGGCATCAGCATCGAAACAATGGTGACAATACTGATGACACGGCGGTCAACGCCAGATTCAGTAGCTCCAAGTCCGGTCAGCGGAAGAAGCCATATAACAGGAACAATCTGGGCTGTTCCAGCTTAGACCGCATACTCGATCGCCCATGCTAGATCCACGGCACCCCTGATAAACCAGCCAATCATACCTGTCGGAGTTGTTGGGTCTTTAAACAGGCTGGCAAGTTAAATGCCGAAGACAAGGAGAAGGGGTCGCAAAGTGAGAATGACGACCAGGAGCCCCGTCCACCGAACACAGGGGGACAGAAGAAGTCCCCCCCCCCCAGGTTAAAACGGTGAACATGATATATGTTACCCATATCCCCAAGAGGGAGCGCTAACGTGCACTCAGGTACGTCTATGCGATAGAGCCAGTCGCCCCAAAATTCAACCCATGGTCGTCCTGCCCAATCACCTTCGATCGCAGGGACCATCCGACTAGTATCCGTCACGGCAGTTCAGCCGAACTGGTCCTTGACCCAATTATTGATGGATTCCACCTCACGCGAGATGGTGGCAGCAGCCTCAACCTGCTCTATCAGGATACAGTCCGCAAAATGGGCATCGATCAATCAAGGATCAAGCCCACAAAAACTACCTTTAAAGGAGTAATACCAGGTGTAGAGGCCTGCTAGATGGGTTCAATCACATTGGAAGTTGTCTTCGGATCCCCGGACAACTTCTAAAGCGAAGAATTGATCTTCGACATCATCCCCTTACGCAATGGCTATCGCGCACTACTTGGACGAACTGCATTTGCCCAATTCAATGCGGTGCCACACTATGCTTGTCTCAAACTTAAGATGCCCAGACCACGCGGTGTCATAATAGTCAATGGAAATACGAAGTGCTCCCTCCGTACTGAGGAGCACACCGCAGCCCTGGCAGCAGAAGTACAGAGCGGCCTTACCAAGCAGAACCTCAATTCGGCGGCCAAGCTCCCGGACACTGTCAAACGAGTCCGAACTACTCTATAGCAGGACAGTCCCGCTTGCCAGGAGCTCGACTAGCAATTTGGCCTCTATCTCAGTCCTGACCAAATGGCGGCGTACGTACCGCACGTACATAACTACACACTCAAAATACCATGGGCATAGACGGAGGCGTAACTTTATCGTGGCCCATCATACGGCACCCACACATACTTTTCCTTTTTCCTTTTTTACCATTTTTGGTCTCTTCTCTACAGGCCCCTCTCGACGACCTGATCATCAGTCCTTTCAAAGGACAGATACACCAAGGCGGCAAGCAGTACAGAGATGTGGGGGAATCTCTAGATGTTCTTATTGAAGATCATTCTACCTGTTTTCGGGGCCCTCACGCAGCTCCCCCTTGGTCTTGGCATGTTAAATAGCCAGGTTGCTTATCGCACTATTTGTACAAATACGCTTTGACGTATCAATCAAAGTATAATGGAAACAGTTTTCGGCCCAGTTTGTGTGGCACTAGCTTACTCCTTCATTTTATTTCGCTATTATTATCGATTGCACCTGTACACTTTTCTACGCTTTAATTCGCCAGGGGCTTCATTGTGCTCCGTACTACAGCAACAAAGACCGAACACTTTTTACACTAGAGTTCGGCACCCGAATTTTAGCATTATACGCATTGGCTCTGAATCATGTCTTTGGTCAATAGTTGAGTTGCCCGGCTCTTGTGCTTGCTACCTTACGTTTCGTCCTATCGGCTAGGGTAGTAAAGGGAGAACTACTGTGATCAAGGTTGTCAGAATCAAGATTCTAAATCAGATCAGAGCTCCAATGGTAGGATCACAAATCGTAGAATCTTCACTATCAGGATCGTAAAAACGTAGATTCTATGAACCAAAATCGTAGAATCAGAGGGGTTAGTCTGGATCGTGAAGTCGTAGAATCATACAACAGAATCGCGATTCTGACAACCTTGACTGCGATTGTGTTTCTGGTTTATCAAAGCAAACACCTTAGTAAAGAAAGCCGAAAACCGACTGTCATGATACGGCGAGAGCTGGTCAGCTATTCGGAGGTTAAAAATCTTTTGCAATTTTTTCCGCAATGTGCGACAAATCGGCCTCTACCCGATCAGGTGTCTACAACACCCTAGTTCGGATTAAATACTAACTAGGGGCTACGCCTACATTTTTGTTGTCAAACTCCTATGGCTAAGTGAGAGTGATAAAGCCACATAGTCCGATTGCCTGGTTCATTGCGCTAAACACCTCCTTCAAGGACCAAACTATTGGATCAAGAGTGCTTAGATTCATCCCGAACACCCCCGTACTACCTACATGGGGGCTAAAGCCGACGACTCGCCAACTCTCAGATTTAACAAAACGGCCGCACAGGAGATAAATTTTCAAACATCAAACATTATATTACATAAAACTTTGTTTCATAATACAGGAAGGGATAACATGAATGACTTCATTCAAAGATAATGTCTTTTGAACACTGGCCCTCTACAATGCGGGATCCCTTCAGGACATCATCAAAATACCGCTCGGGCATGCGGTGCTCCTTGCCCGCGGGCGGTCCCTTAGTGGCGAGCTTGATGGCGTCCATCTTCGCCCACTGCACCTTGACACGGGCAAAGGCCATCCGTGCACCTTCAATGTAGACCGACCACTTGATGGCATCAAGCCGAGGGCAGGCATCGACCAGCCGCTTCACGAGCCCGAAGTAGCTACAGGGTATGGCGTCGGCAGGCCATAGATGGATTATCAAATCCTTCATGGCCAGTTCGGTCAGCTATTTCAGTTGCTCGCTAAAGGGCACCGGATGCTCTGGCGCAAGGTATTGCAACTAGAACAGCTTCTCCGTTGAGCTCCCCTCTTCGGCTCGGAAGAATTCCATAATATCGGCAACACTATGCGGCAGATCCGCAAACGCCCCTGGAGAACTCCAAATCCGGGTCGGTAAGAGAAACCTTTTCTTCACATACTTGCACTGCATAATAAAGGCCTTACCCGTCGTGATTTTTATGGCCTCGTGGATTTCCTGGAGGGTGCCATGGGCTTCAACCCGGGCATCGTGTGTGCTTTGGCAGGCCTTGGCAAGTTCGGACTCTTGCTCCACAATATTGCGCTCCAAGGACTCACATTTATGCACGGCGTCCTAGAGCTCCTGCTGGACCTCACCAACCCTAGCCTCGTGTTTCTTGCGAGCGGCTTGTTCCTTTGCTGCTCTCTCCTGGGCTTCGGCCAGTGCCTTCTTGAGGGTCTCCACCTCGGTCTCCGATCCTACAAAATATCACGTCACTATGGTCAACACAAATCATTCGTCCTTTCTAGACCTACACAAGGTCATTGCATACCTTGATGGTCCTCCAGCTGTTTTTTCACACGGCCGAGCACTTCCTCGGTCCGCTCCAGACTCTGCTTCAGTCCGGAGACCTCAGCAGCATGAGAGGTCGCAGCCAGCAAATACGCCTGCTTATTCACATAGACACGTATGGTTAGCCTCCTACGAAAACTATTTGATCCTCTATCCGACTTTTCTTTTCGAACACCAGATAGTGTCTCATGGGCTACTGTCTATACTATGGCATTCCTTTTGCATAAATTGCGTTTCATACCTCAAAGCCTATTAGAAGGCTTGTTCAGGCTTCGGCCAGTCCGCTCTTCACAGACTGAATCCTCTCAGCCACCGTACCCATGATGGTCCGGTGTTACTCAACAATGGAAGCACTTCGCAGTGCTTCCAGTAGAGTATCCGGTGCCTCTAGATGGACAGAGGTCACCGGTGGAATCGGTGCACCTCCTTCTTTCGAAGGAGACTGCTTGCTGGATTCCGGAGCCGTATAGGTCTCCAGAATTGTATTCAGCTGGGGGCCGGATTGGATATGGCCCCCATCGCCAGTATCCATGGGGATTTGCTCTCCCATGTGTCCGGCGGCCGAGGGTTCACCCTCTGGCGCCACCCTGATGGCATCCTGCATCTCTCCCTGGCCTGGGGAGGTCCTTCGGGACAGCGCCTCGATGTCATCCATGGCCTTGGGAGAAAAGGCTGCCAGAAGGGATCCGCTGTCCATCACCTTCGGATCCAGCGAATTCCCCGAAGATGTGGATCGCCGGAGGTCGGAACGAGATGGACTGTAGCGCATAATCAACATGTTAAAACCATGAAGTAAATGAGCTGGATATATGTGTGCGTCTTTGAGTACTTACGATTCGGCTAGGGGCTTATCCCTGGGGCGCCACTCGGAGCTGCTATCGATGTCCCACGCGGAATTGTCCGCGGGGGAGACCATCCCCTTCTTGGACGCCTCTGCCTTCACATGTGTGGAGGCCGCCCTTTTCTTCCTCCCCCTCCAGGGGAGAGCTGCTTTCCTCCTCATCATCATCATCGGTGTGGGAGGAGTGGGTCTCGGCGTCTTCAGACGTCATGTCCGAAGTGCCTTGATGAGGAGGCCACTTCGGGTCACCTTGGTCTTCTTCTTGCCCTTCTTCTCCGGCGCCTGGTAAGGCGTCAAAACCAGCATCTTCGTTAGAAGTGGGATTGCTGGGTCTTCGGGCAGTGGAGCCGAACACTGGATCCGCTCCACCTTCTTTGTCCAGCCCTGAACAAACAAATAGGGAAGCTTAAGCGTCTTCCTTGAGTATGCAAGTAAAGGATACACCTTGAAATACGAAAAACTTACCGAACTGGCGGGATGGGCCAGGTCGTGCCCACGGTCCTCGGTCGTCGCCGGCCACGTCTCGTTGGCCTTAAAGAGCACCTTCCAGATATCTTCGTGCGTAGTGTCGAAGAACTGTTGGAAGGTCTGGTGCTCGACCGGATCGAACTCCCACAAATGGCAAGTCCGGCTTTGGCATGGAAGGATCCGGCGAACAAGCATCACCTGGATCACATTGACAAGCTTGCTGTTCTTGTCTACCATGCTCCTGATGCACGTCTGAAGCGCTGTCAGCTCGTCTGACGAAGACCAGTCCAGGCCCTTCTCTAGCTAGGAGGTGAGCCGCATCGGGGCGCCGGACTGGAATTCGGGAGCCGCGGCCCAGGTGGCGTCGCGAGCCTCTATGACGTAGAACTATTGTTGTTGCCACCGTTTGACGGTTTCCACGAAGGTACCTTTGGGCCATGAGATGTTGGGCATCTTGCTCACCATGCCGCCTCCGCACTCTGCGTGTTGACCACCCACCACCTTAGACTTCACATTGAAGATCTTTAACCACAATCCAAAGTGGGATGGGATGCGGAGGAAGGCCTCGCACACGACAATGAATGCTGAGATGTTGAGGAAGGAATTGGGGGCCAGATCGTCGAAATCCAGCCCGTGGTAGAACATGAGTCGACGGACGAATGGGTGGAGAGGGAATCCCAATCCGTGGACGAAGTGGGGGATGAATACCACCCTCTCATGGGGCTCCGGGTAGGGATGATCTGCCTCTTTGCTGGAAGCCGGTGGACGATTTTCCGGGCTAAGTACCAAGCCTCCCAAAGCTTGGCGATGTCCTTCTCCTTGACGGAGGAAACAATCCACTTGCCCTGCGCTCCAGATCCGGACATGGCTGGAGTGCTTTTTTGAGGTGGAAAGGATGGAAGCTTGGGCGCTGGAGCTCGAGAATGGATGGGCAGAGAGAAAGAAGGCATGGGTGAAAAGGTGAAATCCTTATCCCTTTATAAAGGCTGCGAATATCAAGCGCCTCCCTGCTCGCCTTAAAACCCGCCTATTCCCAAAGGGCCGTGCAGGCGGCGTGGTTGAATTACCCAGGCCCGTATTGATGAGAATCCCGCAATAAGCGGACACGATCTTTGCTTCGGCAAGACGTGCCAATAAAACCGCATCTTGAAACATGGAGCGGGAGGCTAAAAAATGGTTCGAAATAATGATCGGGCAATGACATGATGTCACGCTACAAAAGTTGTCAGTATATTGGACTCATGAAATATCATATTCTCTACGTGTGTGTGTGGTAGTTATTTTGTAGAGCCGGACATGTTTTCTTTGTTCGAAGGCTGTTTTGGAGTATTCGGAGGAGGAACCCGCCTTGTATGCCGAAGACAATTTGCGCGCCGGACATATCGTCATTGAAGCCTGGTTCATGGGCTACTAAGGGAGTCCTGGATTAAGGGGTCCTCGGGCGTCCGGACAATGTAACATGGGCCGGACTAATGGGCTATGAAGATACAAGACAGAAGACTTCTCCCCGTGTCCGGATGGGACTCTCCTTTGCATGGATGGCAAGCTTGGCGTCCAGATGTATTATTTCCTTCTCTATAACCAACTTTGTACAATCATAGGCCCCTCCAGTGTCTATATAAACCAGAGGGTTTAGTCCGTAGGGGCAATCATAATCATACAGGCTAGACTTCTAGGGTTTAGCTACAATGTTCTCGTGGTAGATCAACTCTTGTAATCCTCATACCCATCAAGATCAATCAAGCAGGACGTAGGGTCTTACCTCCATCAAGAGGGCCCGAACTTGGGTAAACACCATGTCCCTTGTCTCATGTTACCATCGACCTTAGACGCACAGTTCGGGACCCCCTACCCGAGATCCGCCGGTTTTGAGACCGACAGTGACCGAATGTTGTTCAGAGTCCCGGATGAGATCACAGACATGATGAGGAGTCTCAAAATGGCCGAGAGGTAAAGACTGATATATAGGACGATGGTATTCGGACACCGGAAGAGTTTCAGAGTGCACTGGGTAGTCACCGGGTCAACGGAAGGGGTCCCTGACAACCTCGATAAGTGTATGGGCCTAATGGGCCAAAAGGGGGGACACACCAGCCCACTAGGGGGCTAGTGCACCCTATACATGGCTGGCCGGCGCTAGGGGAAGGAAATGGGAGGGGTGGACCCTCCTGCCTTTCCCTCCTCAGATGAGAAAGAAAGGGGGGGCTCCACCTCCTCCTTCCTCTCGCACTCCAATAAGGAAAGGGGGCGCCACTTCGGGAGGAACCAATGTAGGATTCGGCCTACTTGGGGGCGCCTCCTGGCTGCTCCCTCCTCCCCCACCTATATATATGTGGGAGGGGGTGCCTATCACAACCACGACAACTGCTTAGCCGTGTGCGGCGCCCCCCTCCACCGTTTACACCCTCGGTCATATTTTCGTTGTGCTTAGGGAAAGCCCTACGGAGATAGCTTCACCATCACCGTTACCACTTTGTCGTGCTGCCGGAATTCATCCACTACCTCCCCGTCTTGCTGGATCAATAAGGCGAAGGACGTCACCGAGTTTAACATGTGCTGAACGCGGAGGTGTCGTACGTTTGGTACTCGATCGGTTGGAGCGCGAAGAAGTTCGACTACATCAACTGCGTTAACAAATGCTTCCACTTACGGTCTACGAGGGTACGTAGACATACTATCCCCTCTCATTGCTATGCATCTCCATGGATAGATCTTGTGTGTGCGTAGAAATTTTTTGTTTTCCATGCAACGTCTCCCAACAGTGGCATTAGAGCCAGGTCTATGCGTAGATGATATGCATGAGTAGAACACAAAGAGTTGTGGGCGGTGATAGTCATACTGCTTACCACCAACGTATTATTTTGATTCGGTGGTATTGTGGGATGAAGCGTCCCGGACCAACCTTACATGTCCACGCACATGAGACCGGTTCCACCGACAAACATGCAACTAGTTTTGCATAAAGGTGGCTGGCGGGTGTCTGTTTCTCCTACTTTAGTTGAATCAAATTTGACTATGATCGGTCCTTGAAGAAGGTTAAAACAACAAACTTGATGAATCACGGTTGTGGTTTTTGCGTAGGTAAGAACGGTTCTTGCTAGAAGCCCGTAGCAGCCACGTAAAACTTGCAACAACAAAGTAGAGGATGTCTAACTTGTTTTTGCAGGGCATGTTGCAACGTGATATGGTCAAGACGTGATGTGATTTATGTTGATGCATGAGATGATCATGTTTTGTAATATCAACAACCGGCAGGAGCCTTAGGGTTGTCTCTTTATTGTAGGAAGTGCAAGTGCCATGTAATTGCATTAGTTTATCGCTATGCGTTAGCAATAGTTGTAGAAGCAATAGTTGGTGAGACGACCCCGACGCAATGATGGAGATCAAGGCGTCGAGCCGGTGACGGCGGAGATCATGATGATGCTTTGGAGATGGAGATCAAAGCACAAGATGATGATGGCCATATCATGTCACATGTTTTGATTGCATGTGATGTTTATCCTTTATGTATTTAATTTTGCATAGAACTACGGTAGCATTGTAATATGATCCCTTCACTAAATTTCAAGATAAAAGTGTTCTCCCCGAGTATGCACCATTGCTAAAGTTCATCATTTTGAAGCACCTCGTGATGATCGGGTGTGATAGACTATATGTTCACATACAACGGGTGTAAGATAATTTTGCATATGCAGAATACTTGGGTTAAACTTGATGAGCCTAGCATGTACAGACATGGTCTCGGAACACTGGAGACCGAAAGGTCGAACGTGAGTCATATAGTAGATATGATCAACATAGAGATGTTCACCATTGAAGACTACCCCATCTCACATGATGATCGGACAAGGGTTAGTTGATTTGGATCAGGTATCACTTAGATAAGTTGAGGGATGTTTATTTAAGTGGGAGTTCATTAGTAATTTGATTAATTGAACTTAAATTTATCATGAACTTAGTCTTAATAGTTTTTGCATATCTATAGATCAATATTGCGCGATATAGCTTCCCTATTTTGATATATTCCTAGAGAAAACTAAGTTGAAAGTTGATAGTAGAAATGATGTGGAAAGGGTCCGCGATATGAGGATTATCCTCATTGTTGCACAGAAGAATTATGTCCTTGATTCACCGCTAGGTGACACACCTATTGCATGAGCAAATTCAGATGTTATGAAAGTTTGGCAAGCTCGATATGATGACTACTTAATATTTTAGTGCGCCATACTTTATGGCTTAGAACTGGGATTTAAAAATGTTTTGAATGCCACGGAGCATATGAGATGTTCCAAGAGTTGAAATTGGTATTTCAGACTCATAGCCATGTCGAGAGGTATGAGACCTCTGACAAGTACTTTGCCTACAAGATGGAGGAGAATAGCTCAGCCAATGAGCATCTGCTCTGAATGTGTGGGTACTACATGCTACCTCTTGAGCACTGCGTTGGTTTTCCCTTGAAGAGGAAAGGGTGATGCAACAAAGTAGCGTAAGTATTTCCCTCAGTTTTTGAGAACCAAGGTATCAATCTAGTAGGAGATCACGCTCAAGTCCCACGCAACTACACAAACAAATAAGAACCTCGCAACCAACGTGATAAAGGGGTTGTCAAGCCCTTCACGATCACTTACGAGAGTGAGATCTGATAGATATGATAAGATACAATTTTTGGTATTTTTATGATAAAGATAAATAAAGATGCAAAGTAAAGTAAACGGAAAAGGAAATAACTAAGTATTGGAAGATTAATATGATGAAAGATAGACCCGAGGGCCATAGGTTTCACTAATGGCTTCTCTCAAGACCATAAGTATTACGGTGGGTAAACGAATTACTGTCGAGCAATTGATAGAACTGAGCATAGTTATGAGAATATCTAGGTATGATCATGTATATAGGCATCACGTCCGCGACAAGTAGACCGAAACAATTCTGCATTTACTACTATTACTCCACACATCGACCGCTATCCAGCATGCATCTAGAGTATTAAGTTCATAAGAACAGAGTAATGCTTTAAGGAAGATGACGTGATGTAGAGGGATAAACTCATGCAATATGATATAAACCCCATCTTTTTATCCTCGATGGCAACAATACAATACGTGTCGTTTCCCTTTCTGTCAATGTGATCGAGCACCGCAAGATTGAACACAAAGCTAAGCACTTCTCCCATTGCAAGAAAGATTAATCTAGTAGGCCAAACTGTTGGGGATATTACTATCAGTATGACCCAGCCAGGAGGGGCCGGGTCATCCCTAATGGCGGGTTACATAAGAAGTCCGATAAACATTCAAGATGATAGTTTACTGAACGTATAGAAGGACCAAAGGCCTGGGGCCGGCTTAAGGCCTGATACTGTAAACCGCCGTATGTAAGGAAAGACTTGTAAAGGAAGGCATGTAAAGGAAGTCACTGAGCCAGACACGATTATGAGCCGGCCGGGACTCTGTAGGCCACCAGGCGTGAACCCGTGTATATAAGGGGACGACCCAGTGGCAGTTTAGGACAAGAAACAACCAAGTCGATAACCAAGCCGGCGAGTTAAGCCTCTTGGAGATTGAAACTTCAACAATACCAATCCCAACTAGACATAGGCTTTTACCTTCATCGTAAGGGGTCGAACTAGTATAAAAACTCTCTCGTGTGTCCTTTGTCCCGATTAACCCCTTTAAGCTTCATAGTGCGATGGCCCTACGACTAAGTCCTTGCTCTAGGACATCTGCCGTGTCAACTCCATGACAGTTGGCGCCCACCGTGGGGCCAGCACACGGTGGATTTGAGTTCTTGAAGGGCAACTTCGAAGGGCTCAAGGGATACGCTGTGGGCCAGAAGACCAAGAGTCGTCGCGGCAAACTCTACATCGATGACGAAGGCTGGGGCCCCGAGGCCGGCTCGATCGAGTACGGGTACCGGGCCCCCTTGGCGTAATTCACGTCTTCATCGGCCGGATCGGCGAGTCAGGCCCTGAGCCGGACGTCCACATCAACCTCATCGAAACGGCTCAGCGCGCTGGGTCCGCCCGTGTTCAATCTGTCATGAAACATGCCTTCGTAGGCTGCATCCATGGCGATGAATACTCCGAAGGATCGATGGAGGCGGGGAGACGGCCATCTGCTCTGATACTGCATCATCAACAGGTGAGACGGACTTGTTGTACCAACTGCAAGACGGCATGCTCGGGGGCTGTTCCGATGGCACGGTATACCAGACCCCCTTGAGCCGCCGAATTGGCCCAGAGTCTTCATGGCGGGGACGCAGCCCGGGCAGAACTCCACCGCAGTAGCAGCTACCGGGTCTGTAGCAGCCGGGTCAGGAGACCCCCTGCGCACCCCGGCTCAGGTTCTAATGGACCTCATGGATAAGCTAACGACTCTGTTAACCGATGTGGTAGAACCGGCGGATAAAGCCCAGCACAACGCAGAAGTGGCACGCGTGCGGGAGGAGATGGTGCAAGCTAAAGAAAATCTAGCCGCGGAGGAAACCCGGATGGCAGCAGAACGAGCAGCTCTGGATGCTCGTGCCCAGCAGCTTCAAGCAAAAACTTTCTGGCTCTCGGTGGATCTTAATGCATCAAACGAGGTCATGAGGAGGAGGCATCAGAAAACTCAGTCGCGTCTGCCTCTAATGCTGGATCCGAGGAACCTGTTCCATACACCCGGAGCTGGGGGGAGCAACCCGCCAGAGGCAAACCGGGTCACGACACCTGGTGCACCAGTTCAGCCACGCACCATGGAGCCGCCTCGCATGAATACGGCCCCTCCTCGTTATGTATCAACACCTCCGGGTCACTTCTCCAACCCTATGGAGAATCTCATCACGGCGTCGACTCGTTTGGCAGCTCTCCCAATGGAAGGCGACTCGCCAGCAGCAATTGAAACCCGAAGGGTAAGAGAACTACTTCAGAGAGCTTTGGCCCAGCAGGATGCATACTCCTACAGTCGAGACAGGATTCATTCAGCTCCTCGCCCAAGCCGGAGCCCGAGTTACAGTAGGCACATGGAGTCTGCAGAGATGTCAAGTAATGCTCAACGCCACAACCAGCCATATAGGCATGAGCCGGTGCGGGCTGTAGCCCTTAACTTGGCGGATCAGGAAAGGATTCGACAAGAAGCGGAATGGGCGGCTCAGATAGCGGCAGAGCAGGCGGCTCACCAAGTCTTTACGGCTTATCCAGCAACCTCGGTTGAGGCAGGAGTGGCCACAAGAACCGGAGGCGTACCTTGCCTGGTCCCAGCCATACGCAATGAGCGGTTGCCTAAGGATTTCAAGGGGCCTCGTAAGGTGCCTAATTACACGGCGGATCTACAGCCGGAGGCTTGGATTGAAAGTTATGAGATGGCTATGGAGCTGTTGGAGGTTAGCGATGCGGCAATGGCCAAGTATTTTACCATGATGTTGGATGGAACGGCTCAGACCTGGTTGAAGGGATTGCCACCCAATTCTATAGGCTCATGGGCAGAGTTGAAAGCACGATTCATCCAGAACATTAAGGACACGTGTGAGCAGCCAATGTCGATTGTGGACCTGACCAATTGCAAGCAAGAGGATGGTGAATCTACAACCCATTGGGTGCGCCGGGTCAAGCAGATAATACATTCATCTGATAAGATGGATGCCGGCTCAGCAGTTTTGATGTTGGAGAAAAATTGCCGTTTTGAACCTCTGAAGCAGAAGTTGGGGCGGCTTAAACGTGACTGTAATGACATGGGGACGTTGATGGCAGCTCTTGTCAAGTATGCCGATTCTGATACCACCAAGGACCCAGTGTCTGATGAAGAAAAGGCAACGAAGGGAAAGAAGAATGGCAATGGCAAGGGTCACCAGCATAACCCGGCGAATCAGGGAGGTAATGAACGTAAGGCTGATGAGTTTGTTGCTAATACTAATGCGCAGGGTGGTAATCAGCGGCGGAAGGGCAGACAACCCCCTCTATCGGGCGGGTCAGGCCCCACCCTTGAGCAGTTGTTGAATGAACCTTGTCCAAAACACGGCACCCGGGAGAAACCAGCCACCCACTTGTGGAAGGATTGCACGATCATGAAGGCATTTAAAAATTCAAATGCATTTGACGGGGGTCATGGCCCAGGTGGCGGCTCAGGTGGAGGCGGCTTTCAGGGCCCGGGAGCCGGTTCAAGCGGAGGAGGTTCTCACGGTCAGGGTTATCCTGGTCACCAGGGAGGATATAATCAGCAACACAGCCAAGGGAATCAACAGCAGCAACAATTCGGCTATCAGAGCAACCCGAAGCAATTGAGTAGCGGACAGTATCATGTCTTTACTACCAGTTTATGTAAGAGGGACCAGAAACTCCACAAGAGGGCCGTCAATGCCGTTGAACCGGCAATTCCACGTTATCTACGTTGGTCAGAGCAGCCTATTGTGTGGAGCATAGAGGATCACCCGCCCCGGGTTGATAATCCGGTTCACTTGGCTTTGGTGGTGGCACCTCAAGTTGGTGGGTACAAGTTTACTAAGGTGCTCATGGATGGAGGCAGCAGCATCAACATCCTCTACTATGAGACGTTCCGCCGGATGGGATTGACGGATAAAAATCTTAAACAATCCAACACTGTTTTTCATGGAAAATCGGCATACCCAGTTGGTAAGATTGAGCTGGAAGTAGCCTTTGGGGATGAGTATGACTCCAGAGCAGAAAAATTAACCTTTGAAGTGGTTAAGATCAAAATCCCATATCATGCTCTATTTGGGCGGCCGACTTATGCCAAGTTCATGGCTCAGCCATGTTACGTATATTTACAGCTCAAGATGCCGGGTCACAAGGGCACCATTACAGTACATGGGAGCCGGAAGATAGCCTTGGAATGTGAAGAAGGTGATGCCGCCTATGCTGAATCTGTTTGTGCGACAGAGGAGTTAAAATTCTACAAGGATCATGTTGACCCGGCGGACATGACGTCATTAAAGAAACCAACAACAGAGCATGACCCGGAGTTGAAATTCAAATCAGCTGATGACACTAAGATGGTTGACTTTGTACCTGGTGACTCATCCAAACAGTTCATCATCAGCACAAACTTGGATCCGAAATAGGAAAGCGCGCTCATCGAGTTCATCCATGAGAACCGGGACATCTTTGCATGGAAACCTTCAGACATGCCGGGTGTCCCGAGGGAACTCGCTGAGCACACTCGTAATATCGATCCAAAGTTCAAACCTGTCAGACAGTTTCTCCGACGGTTCAATGAAGAGAGGCGCAAGGCCATCGGAGAAGAGGTGGCCCGGCTCTTGGCAGTCGAGTTCATTGTGGAGGTCTTTCACCCCGAATGGTTAGCTAACCCGGTGCTGGTACTCAAGAAGAATGGCACCTGGCGTATGTGTGTGGATTACACAGATTTGAACAAGGTTTGTCCGGCTGATCCTTTTGCTCTCCCCCGTATTGATCAGATCATTGATGCTATGGCGGGTTGCGCACGGTTGAGTTTCTTAGATGCTTATTCTGGTTATCATCATATTAAGATGGCAGTCAAGGATCAAGAAAAGACAACTTTTATAACTCCTTTTGGAGCTTTCTGCTATGTGTCTATGCCTTCTGGGCTTAAGAGTGCCCAGGCGACTTACCAGCGGTGTGTGCAGAATTGTCTTCACGATCAAATTGGGCGCAATGTTCATGCTTATGTGGATGATATAGTGGTGAAATCCAGGGAAGAGGAAACCTTGGTCATAGACCTGAAAGAGACTTTTGATAATCTTCGGGTTTACAAAATGATGCTTAACCCAGCCAAGTGTGTTTTTGGAGTGCCAGCCGGCAAGCTCTAGGGTTTTCTGGTGTCTAACCGAGGCATTGAAGCTAACCCGGAGAAAATCAAGGCAATTACATCTCTAGACAAACCAACCTGCATCAATGATGTTCAGCGACTGGAGGGTCGTGTGGCTGCTTTGAGCCGGTTCATAAGCCAGTTAGGGGAAAAGGCTATGCATCTGTATCAGTTGATGAAGAAAACGGATGTTTTTGTTTGGAGCAATGCTGCGAACGTTGCTTTTGAGGATCTAAAGGCACAACTGGCTGAGCCGCCGGTCTTGGCTGCTCCGATTCAAAAAGAGCCGCTACTGTTATACATGGTTGCCAACTCACGGGTTGTTAGTGTGGCTATGGTGGTAGAGCACAAAGAGGCTGGCAAAGAGCATCCGGTTCAGCGGCCGGTTTATTATGTCAGTGAAGTGCTAATTGAGTCTAAGCAACGATATCCACATTGGCAGAAGCTTGTTTATGGGGTATTCATGGCAAGCCGGAAGCTTAAGCATTACTTTCAAGGACATCCAATCACTGTGGTTAGCTCTGCTCCTTTGGGAGACATTATTCAAAACAGAGAAGCTACGGGGCGAGCCGCCAAGTGGGCAATTGAGCTTGGATCTCATGGGTTGAAGTATGTTCCACGTACTGCAATTAAGTCTCAAGCCCTGGTTGACTTCATCAATGACTGTACAGAGATGCAGATGCCGAAAGAGAAGTCGGAGAACACATATTGGACTATTCATTTTGATGGATCCAGGCAATTGGAAGGATCGGGGGCTGGAGTCGTATTAACTTCGCCACGAGGTGATAAATTTTGTTATGTTTTACGGTTGATGTTTCCATGCACTAACAACGCAGCAGAGTATGAAGCCTTGCTCCATGGTCTGCGAGTGGCAAAGGAGATGAGCTTGAGCTGGGTCAGATGTCTTGGTGACTCAGATCCAGTGGCTCAGCAGGTATCGGGCAAGTGGGATTCCAAAGACCCTCTCATGGCAGCTTATCGCCGAGAGGTCGATGCTGTTGTAGGATATTTTAAAGGTTATCAGGTGGAACATATTGACCGTCGAAAGAACGAAGTGGCTGATGCTTTAAGCTGGCTAGGGTCTCAGCGTAAGCCGGTGCCACCCAACACCTTTTTGGATATTTTGCATCACCCCTCTGTCAAGTTGCCCATAGAAGAAGATTTAGTTGTTCCTGACCCGGAGGCGCAGTTGGTAGCGGATCTTCATGTCATCCCGGATTGGACGGTGCCGTTCTTGGCTTACTTGACCCGGAGAGAGTTGCCAGCAGATGAGACCCTGGCTCGGCAGATAACCCGGCGATCTAAGTCCATGACGATTTCGGATGGAGAGTTATTTCATCGCAGTGTTTCCGGAGCGTTTCAATGGTGTGTTTCCCCCGAACAAGGTCAAGAAATCCTTCGTGAGATCCATGAAGGCGATTGCGGCCATCACGCCGGGTCAAAATCTTTAGTGGCCAAGGTGTTTCGTCACGATTTTTACTGGTTGACGGCTCACGCTGATGCAGAAGATCCGGTCAGTAGATGTGATTGATGTCAAAAATTTGCACGACGAGCGCATGTGCCGGCTCAAGAGCTCCGGATGATTCCAATCACTTGGCCGTTTGCGGTCTGGGGGCTTGGCATGGTGGGACCTTTCAAAAGGTCTAAGGATAAAAAGACACATCTCTTGGTGGCAGTTGATAAGTTCACCAAATGGGTTGAGGCGGAGCCTGTGAGTAAGTGTGATGCAGCCACGGCAGTTTAGTTCATAAAAAAAGTAATCTTCTGTTTCGGATTTCCACACAGTATTATCACAGATAATGGCACTAATCTGTCCCAAGGGGCTATGGATGAGTTTTGTCAGCGAGAGCACATCTGGCTTGATGTTTCTTCTGTAGCTCATCCTCAATCCAATGGTCAAGCTGAGAGAGCCAATCAGGAAATCCTGAAAGGGCTAAAACCCCGGCTTATGGTTCCTTTACAGCGAACGCCGGGTTGTTGGGTAAAGGAGTTACCCTCAGTGTTATGGAGCATCAATACTACGCCCAACAGGTCTACGGGTTACACACCCTTCTTCATGGTTTATGGAGAAGAGGCAGTGTTGCCTAGTGACATCTGTCATGACTCGCCCCGTGTGGCAGCTTATGTTGAAGCTAACAATGAAAAAGCCAGACAGGATGTGCTTGACTTGTTGGATGAATAAAGAGACTTAGCAGCGGCACGGTCAGCAATTTATCAACATGACCTGCATCATTATCATAGCCGCCGGGTTAAGTCCAGGACTTTTCAGGAAGGCGACTTGGTGCTCCGGCTCATCCAGGATCTTTCAGATGCACACAAGTTATCCCCACCTTGGGAGGGACCCTTTATGGTCAGTAAAAATTTAAACAATGGGTCATACTACCTCATTGACGTTTGAGAGCATGCAGACTCACGTAAGTCGGAAGAGGAGACCCGCCGGTCATGGAACATTGCTCAACTTCGGCCATATTACACCTGAGCTACCGGATCTCAACATGTACATACGTTCACGTTGTATATCCTATGATAAGCAATAAAGTAAGACCATCGGTCTCTTTTCTTTTCACAGACTATACATCTTTATTATTTATTACATACAAATGACTATTAAGGAGCTGATCATATTTGAATCAAGTTTAACCTTTTTAGTCCGGCTTATGATCGTATCCGAATCTAGTTGCAAATCTCAAGGTCACTTGGGGGCATCCTGTTCAAACATAGGTCGTATTCGAACCAAAGAGAACATAGCTGTCGTAACCCTCTTGATCGGCTCAAGGCCAAACTCACTTGGGGGCTTCTTGATCGTATTCGAATCACAGCTTAACCCCTTTTGAGTCCGACTTGGATCTATTCAAATCAGGGTCGTTAAAAACCTCTCAAGGTCATTTGGGGGCTTCCTGTTCAAACATAGGTCGTATTCGAACCAAAGAGAACATAGTTGTTGGTACCCTCTTGATCGGCGCAACACCAAAGCCACTGGGGGCTATATGGTCGTATTCGAACCTTAGCTTAACCCCTTTGGTCCGGTTTACTGATCGTATTTGAATCAGAAACCCCCAGCCTTTTGAATACAGAGTTAAAATTATGTTTATTATCTGTTGCTTGCCTTTTATCTTTTGTAGTTTCAATATTACAAATAAGATAGCCTGGTTTTCTTCACCGGCTCAATTATTGAACAACATAGCCGCCCGAGTTATTCAAGCCGGTGGCTCAAGGATCCAAAAGTACGAGCTACTAAGATATGATGATCATTGAGTGTTCAAGAAGTATTAGCATTTCATACATATTGAATTATCAAGTTCACCACCCGGATTATTAAAACCGGCGATCTAAGGATCAACAAGGACAAGGTATGGTTCTTACTTATACGCGCTTACCCGCTGCGTTAACTCAAGAATCAGTTTTAACCCTTATCCTTTCTTTATATTTGTCTCTGTTTTTTATTGAGGTAAATATATTGGCTGTAAATTAGGGTGTTTAAGCCGTTTGGTTCTAAACCGCCTTGCAAGTCTTTTTCTTGTATTCACAGGAACAGAGTTCAAATATCGCAGAGACAAACATTAAACGATGCACACATTGACATCTGGAAGCAGATTCACATAGAAGTATTTTATGCATGATGGCATAAGCAAACATGCGGTGTTTTAGCAACTAAAGTTATTACAAGGCTTTATAAGCCTATGAAGATGATCATCGTCCCTCCCTCGCCTGTTCACCACCTTCTGTTTGCTGGAAGTTGGATTTTGACCAATCAAAGCCGTTCATGGCGACAAATTCGGCTTCATCGTCGATCAGGCCGACCGGGTCAATTTCCAGGGCAAAGGTATCTTCTCTCACAGGTGGGATCAGATCTGCTACTTTGTATGAAGGAGTGGCCATCTTCTTATTTTCACTATCAAAACCCGGCTGGTACTTGTCAACATTGGTGTCATCTCCAAGACTAGTCGCCTGAGGCCGGACTTCGCGTACACACGCTATGAAATCATCCTGATCAAATGGAGACCTGTCCTCCTTCACAGTAGGGTAACCTCTTGCTATGTCCGCCAGGTCTAGGTCTGGAACCCAAGCCTTGGAGCGGCTTAGGGCGGTTAAAGCTCCGGCTCGCATGCAGGAGTGTTTTACTTCTTGGAATCTAGCCGGAAGGATGGATAGCTTCTTCAGGACATTGCTAAGCCGGTTGGGTCCTTGATTTGCAGGAGAGATTGCAGCCAGAGCCCGTTATGCACCAATATACAATTATTCAACCAAGATATATACTGCTTTCAGTTTAATCAACGGGTCTTGGCTCAAATTTTTACTTCACGGACCTGCATATATTTTTAATAGAGTAAGTTGGTGGATCATATTCCGGTTTGGCAAAAATTATACAAAAGGTTAAATCAGGCAGCTTACCAAAGATAGCAGCGACCATCTGAGACACCCGGCCCTTCAAACTGTTCAGCTCTGTTGAATTTCTTTCAGAGTTGTTTCGGCTATCTTAGCTCGTCGGGTCAGGAGTGTTTTCTCATTTTCCCAAGCCTTCTCCTTGGTAGCAAAGCTGGTCTTCAAATTTTCCATTGCAAAAAGGCTCATTTGCACTTTGGAAGTGGAAGATTTGATTTTGGACTCTTGACTTGCTAGCCGGGTCTTTGCGTCCGATAATTGAGAGTTCAATTCCGACAAGGCATTCTGTGAAACGTCCGGTTAAGTCAAGACTTGGTTTCAAATTCAAATATCCAAATTCAAGATTCAAGTCTCAAAGTACTTTACGAGTAAACCACTTGACACTTGGGGGCTAATGTATGCCAAATCAATTTTTTACGACTCTACAAACATATTTAAAGTCCCAAGTCCGTTACAAAGTAACAACACTTGGCACTTGGGGGCTAATGTACGCAGTTCAACACATTTATCAAGGTTAAACCAGAGGATTAAGTATTTTGAAGACGGTTTTAAATTCTAAAGTACCGATTCATTGATGGTCAAAATAAACCGGTCCTTGGGGACTATGGGTGAAGTTTTTGTTTCTATCAATATCAGGCAAAGATTCAGAGGTAAAAGTCTCGGACTATACTTTAAGCCTATAGGTTATTCTGTTTCCCTCATAATCTGTAGACTTGGGGGCTGAAGGAATATTAGTAAACCAGAAACAACATACCTCATACTTCAACTGAAGCTGCTTGACCATCTCAATCTCAGACTCACGACTGGAGTGTACATGACTGAGATAGACGGATAAGATATCACTGGCATTGAGACGGTCATAATTGGCAACATCAAAGTGAACCTTCTGCCTCTCCAATGCTTCTTGGTTTGTTGGGCACCGAGCCAACACCGTTGGGTTCCCCGGCTCAATAAAGCGGCTCCCAGTAATTTGAACATCTTGAACACGTGGAGACGGCGGGTCGGTTGAGCTTGACGGTCCAGCTGTAGAAGGATTCATAGTGGCTTTGTCAAGGGACGGCTCCGGAGGATTTGCTTCATTGACAATAGGCGGGTCTTCTGGGGCGACAGTTAATGGAAGGCAGCCTAGTCGGGTTAGATGCTAGTACTGGCGGGTCTTCCGCCGGTTTTGCTGCCTTCGCCTTCTTGGATTTAGCCTGGCCGCTAAGGAAAGAATATTGCAGGATAGTCAACATCAAGATACAATTGATCAACCCGGAAGAAAAGAGGATTTCTAATTACCCAGGAGCAGTCTTGAAAGCCAGAAATTGTGTCTGTGATGAGTCGCCTGAGGAACGAGACACCTCCTGAAGAGGTAAAAGAAAGGAGTTAAAATAAATACAAGGAGCAGGATTCAGTAAACAAGTTAAGGACAGTAATAAGTAAACCTCGTTCGGGTGTTTCTGAGGGGTCTGTTGAAGGACGACAACCGGTTCATCTTCAATCTCAACTTCACGGCGGCTTTCTTGTTGCTGCTTTTTCAAATGAAAGTTGGGATCCAAGTGAGCTAAGGGGTTAGAAAACCTTACTTTACGGATCACTCGTCGAACTTTGTGTCTTGGTAAGGGCTCTGAGTCGGAGGAAATGATAGTTACCTCTGCTTCCCCGGCCTGACTAGCCCTAGTGTCATCTTGGTAAGGATCAGTGTCAATAGGATTGTTAAAAAATTGGCCAAGGGAATCAAGGGCTACCTCCGAGTCAGACGTGTCATCAAGTTTCATTAAATCTTCAACAGTGGCTTTCTTCTTCTTCTTCTTCTTCGTTCTCCGGGTCGTCTTCTTGGTGTTCATGGCGGCGGTTTTCGCCTTCTTGGCAGCCTCGTGGTCATATTTCACCTTCCAAAAGTCAGAATTGGCCTGCAAAGACAAGAAGAAAGATCGGTGCTAAAGTAGTATAGCTGGGCAAAACACAAAGGAAAAGAGATCAAAATATACTTACTTCTGGTACTGGGTTAAGCTTGCAGAAGGGATTTAACCCAACAATGTTGCAGTCTTCATATTTCCCATTCACCAAAAGGTTTGACATTGAAACAATGTCTTCTTCGGTGAGTTCAACTGGGCTGTGATGAAGAGAGTCGTCCGGGCCTCCACCGTATTCATACATCAGTTTTGATCGACGGCTTAATGGAATAACCCGCCATGAGATCCAGCAGCGGGTCAGATCTACTCCGGTTAAACCGTTCCCCAACAAAGCGTTGATTCTTCTGATGGATGGAAGCAGCATCTTGCGTTCAGCAATGGTGAGTTTATCCGGAAGGGTGAACTTGAAGTCAAGACGACCGGGGCGGTAACCCGGTAGCGGCTTCTCGTTTGCTGGAGAGATATCCTGACAGTAAAACCAAGTTTGGTTCTTGTCCTTTGGGTGCCTTGGTAAAACTATGAGAGGGAAGACAGCACCCTGACGGCGCTGAATTGAGATGCTTCCAAGTTCTAAGCTGGGACCGTTGGTGCATTCGTTCTGCCGGTTCAGATAAAAATACTCTCTAAGCAGCTCTACGGTCGGCTCTTGCTGAAGATACACCTCACAAAGCACTTGGAAATTACAAATATTAGATATGGAATTGGGTCCAAGGTCCTGAGGATGGAGTTTGAAAAAATGAAGGACCTCTCTGAAGAATTTTGAACCGGGCGGTGAGAAGCCACGGTTCATGTGGTCAGTGAAGACAATCACTTCTCCGTCTTTTGGATTGGGGCGTTCTTCCTCCGGGTCAGGAGCACGATAAGACATGAAAGTTTTTGAAGGCAGAAACCCAATGAGGAAGAACTCTTTTAACCGTTGCTAAGTTATGGATGAGGGGACCCAATTACAGACGGTGGGTGTCTTTGACGGCATGACGTGTAAGGGACTGAAAAAGGAAAAACAACATGCCGGTTCAATTTACAGTTAAAGGTTGAAGTTGTAAAACAAGTAACGACGGCTTAAACTAAGGGCTAATGACATATAAGGAAAAGAAAGCCGGAGTGGTAAGCCACCATGACTACAGATTTTCTCAGAAAACAGATTCAGCTAAGTGTTGGCATAAACAAGTTTCACCAAGCTATCATTACTATTTTGGATCAAATGGCTGTCCCAAAAAGAAAATATTCTAGACCTAAAACTCCAGCACAGATGAGTTTATCAGCTAACAAAGCATCTATACAGGAGAAAGAGATCTACTGCTATCTAAAATGAATGCCAAACAGCTACCGTAGCAGTTCTACACTATCGGACGATCAGGAAAGGACATCGGAGGTGAAATCTACCAAGAGTCTGTGATGAACACCGACGAACTCGAGAAGCCGTAATGCAGATCTAAGGCAGAGAAGGAAAGGGACTTACAGATGCAGGGCTACTGCGGAGGTTCGTCGCGTTCCTCTGGTCAAATCAGGTCGATGCAGCGGCCTGAGGTGAAGAAGACGAGGAGGTCTGCGGCAGTGGCGGCGGCAGAGCTCGAGCGGTAGCGAAACAGTGAGAGGAGGAAGGCGACCGAAGGAGGAGAATGAAAAAGACCTAAGTCGTACCTATTTATAAGGGAGTGCGCGAACAGGCGGGCGCGAAAATCAAGGAGACCCGAATAATGATTATCCAAATAAACGGACGCCTCGATTCTCGGAAGGCATTAAAAATGAAAGTTCCATTGGAAGATGACGTCATGAAAGTTTTTGGTGTTTTCAGAAGATGACGTCACGGCGGGTTACAGAAGTTTTCACACAGAGGATGGATTCCACCTAAGTATTGAAGATTGACAAAGAACAAAGTTCAAAGTCAACCTGGGGCCTAATGTTGGGGATATTACTACCAGTATGACCTGCCCAGGAGGGGCCGGGTCAGCCCTAATGGCGGGTTACATAAGAAGCCCGATAAACATTGAAGATGATAGTTTACTAAACATATAGAAGGCCGAAAGGCCTGGGGCCGGCTTAAGGCCTGATATTGTAAACCATCATATGTAAGGAAAGACTTGTAAAGAAAGTCACCGAGCCGAACACGATTATGAGCCGGTCGGGACTCTATTGGCCACCAGGCGTCAACCTGTGTATATAAGGGGACGACTCGGTGGCAGTTTAGGACAATAAACAACCAAGTCGATAACCAAGCCAGCGAGTTAAGCCTCTTGGAGATTGAAACTTCAGCAATACCAATCCCAACTAGACGTAGGATTATACCTTCATCGTAAGGGGCCGAACTAGTATAAAAACTCTCTGTGTGTCCTTTGTCCCGATTAACCCCTTTAAGCTTCATAGTGCGATGGCCCTACGACTAAGTCCTTGCTCTAGGACATCTGCCGTGTGAACTCCATGACACAAACCAAACTGATAATTCAAAGAAACTTGCAAAGATAAACCAATGATACATAAAAGAATTCATAGGAGAATCAAATATTGTTCATAGATAAACTGGATTATAAACCCACAATTCATCGGATCTCGACAAACACACCACAAAAGAAGATTACATCGAATAGATCTCCAAGAAGATCGCGGAGAACTTTGTATTGAGATCCAAAGAGAGAGAAGAATCCATCTAGCTAATAACTATGGACCCGTAGGTCTGAGGTAAACTACTCACACATCACCGGAGAGGCCATGGAGTTGATGTAGAGGCCCTCCGTGATCAATGCCCCCTCCGGCGGAGCTCCGGAAAAGGCCCCGAGATGGTATCTCTCGGGTACAGAAGGTTGCGGTGGTGGAATTAGGTTTTCGTGGTGCTCCTGGATGTTTGGGGGTACGTGGATATATATAAGAGGAAGAATTACGTCGGTGGAGCAACGGGGGGCCCACAAGGATGGAGGGCACGCCCAGGGGGGTAGGCGCGCCCCCTGCCTCGTGGCTTCCTCCGTTGTTTCTTGACGCCCACTCCAAGTCTCCTAGATCATGTTTGTTGAGAAAATCACGTTCCGAAGGTTTCATTCCGTTTGGACTCCGTTTGATATTCCTTCTCGGCGAAACTGTAAAATACGCAAAAAGACAGCAATTTGGGCTGGGTCTCCGGTTAGTAGGTTAGTCCCAAAAATGATATAAAAGTGTAAAATAAATCCCATTGATATCCAAAATAGATAATATAATAGCATGGAGCAATCAAAATTATAGATACGTTGGAGACGTATCAAGCATCCCCAAGCTTAATTCCTACTCGTCCTCGAGTAGGTAAATGATAAAAGAAGAATTTTTGATGTGGAATGCTTTCTAACATATTTCTCAATGTAATTTTTCTTTATTGTGGCATGAATGTTCAGATCCGAAAGATTCAAGATAAAATTTTAATATTGACATAAAAATAATAATACTTCAAGCATACTAACTGAGCAATTATGTCTTCTCAATATAACATGGCCAAAGAAAGTTATCCCTACAAAATCATATACTCTGGCTATGCTCTATCTTCACCACACAAAATATTTAAATTATGCACAACCCCGATGACAAGCCAAGCAATTGTTTCATACTTTTGATGTTCTCAAACTTTTTCAATCTTCACGCAATATATGAGCGTGAGCCATGGATATAGCACTATGGTGGAATAGAATGGTGGTTGTGGAGAAGACAAAAAGGAGAAGATAGTCTCACATCAACTAGGCGTATCAACGGGCTATGGAGATGCCCATCAATAGATATCAATGTGAGTGAGTAGGGATTGCCATGCAATGGATGCACTAGAGCTATAAGTATATGAAAGCTCAACAAAAGAAACTAAGTGGGTGTGCATCCAACTTGCTTGCTCACGAAGATCTAGGGCATTTTGAGGAAGCCCATCATTGGAATATACAAGCCAAGTTCTATAATGAAAAATTCCCACTAGTATATGAAAGTGATATCATAGGAGACTCTCTGTATGAAGAACATGGTGCTACTTTGAAGCACAAGTGTGGAAAAAGTGTAGTAGCATTGTCCCTTCTCTCTTTTTCTCTCATTTTTTATTTGGGCCTTTTTTTTTCTTTTTGGCCTCTTTTATCTCTTTTTTTCGTCCGGAGTCTCATCCCGACTTGTGGGGGAATCATAGTCTCCATCATCCTTTCCTTACTGGGACAATGATCTAATAATGATGATCATCACACTTTATTTACTTACAACTCGATACTTAGAACAAAATATGACTCTATGTGAATGCCTCCGGTGGTGTACCGGGATGTGCAATGATGCATGAGTGACATGTATGAAGAATTATGAATGGTGGCTTTGCCACGAATACGATGTCAACTACATGATCATGCACGCAACATGACAATGATGAAGCGTTTTATAATAATGGAACGGTGGAAAGTTGCATGGCAATATATCTCGGAATGGCTATGGAAATGCCATAATAGGTAGGTATGGTGGCTGTTTTGAGGAAAGTATATGGTGGGTTTATGGTACCGACGAAAGTTGCACGATATAAGAGAGGCTAGCAATGGTGGAAGGTGAGAGTGCATATAATCCATGGACTCAACATTAGTCATAAATAACTCACATACTTATTGCAAAAATCTATTAGTTATCGAAACAAAGTATTACGCGCATGCTCCTAGGGGTAGATTGGTAGGAAAAGACCATCGCTCGTCCCCGACCGCCACTCATAAGGAAGATAATCAATAAATAAATCATGCTCCGACTTGATCACCTAATGGTTCACCATAAGTGCATGCTACGGGAATCACAAACTTCAACACAAGTATTTCTCAAATTCACAACTACTCAACTAGCATGACTCTAATATCACCATCTCCATATCTCAAAACAATTATCAAGTATCAAACTTCTCATAGTATTCAATGCACTTCTATGGAAGTTTTTATATTTATTCCTAAAAGCAAATTTCCACGTTGTTCTAAAGGACTCTCAGAATAATATAATTGAAGCATGAGAGAACAATAGTTTCTATAAAACAAAACCACCCCCGTGCTCTAAAAGATGTAAGTGAAGCACTAGAGCAAAAACTATATAGCTCAAAAGATATAAGTGAAGCACATGGAGTATTCTAATAAATTTAAAATCATGTGAGTCTCTCTCAAAAGGTGTGTACAGCAAGGATGATTGTGGTAAACTAAAAAGCAAAGACTCAAATCATACAATATGCTCCAAGCAAAACACATATTATGTGGTGAATAAAAATATATCTCCAAGTAAAGTTATCGATAGACGAAGACGAAAGAGGGGATGCCTTCTGAGGCATCCCCAAGCTTAGGCTTTTTGGTGTCCTTGAATTTTACCTTGCAGTGCCATGGGCATCCCCAAGCTTAGGCTCTTGCCACTCTTTGTTCCATAATCCATCAAATCTTTACCCAAAACTTGAAAACTTCACAACACAAAACTCAAAATAGAAAATCTCGTGAGCTCTGTTAGCGAAAGAAAACAAAACACCACTTCAAGGTACTGTAATGAACTCATTATTTATTTATATTTGCGTTAAACCTAATGTATTCCAACTTCTCTATGGTTTATAAACTCTTTTACTAGCCATAGATTCATCAAAATAAGCAAACAACACAAAAAAACAGAATCTGTCAAAAACAGAACAGTTTGTAGTAATCTGTAGCTAACACAACTTCTGGAACCCCAAAAATTCTAAATAAATTGCTGGACGTGAGGAATTTATCTATTAATCATCTTAAAAATAATTAACTAAATATCACCTTCCAAATAAAAATGGCAGCAATTCTCGTGAGCGCTAAAGTTTCTGTTTTTTACAGCAAGATCAAAAAGACTTTCCCCAAGTCTTCCCAATGGTTCTACTTGGCACATACACTAATTAAACACAAAAAACACAACCAAAACAGAGGCTAGATAAATTATTCATTACTAAACAGGAGCAAAAATCAATGAATAAAAATAAAATTGGGTTGCCTCCCAACAAGCGATCGTTTAACACCCCTAGCTAGGCATAAAAGCAAGGATAGATCTAGGTGTTGCCATCTTTGGTAGGCAATCCATATGTGGCTCTCATAATAGATTCATATGGTAATTTAATTTTCTTTCCGGGGAAGTGTTCCATGCCTTTATTTAATGGAAATTGGAATCTAATATGCCCTTCCTTCATATCAATAATTGCACCAATCGTTCTAAGGAAAGGTCTACCAAGAATAATAGGACATGAAGGATTGCAATCTATATCAAGAACAATGAAATCTGCGGGCACATAGTTCCTATTTGAAACAGTATGAACATCATTAATTCTTCCCATAGGTTTCTTAATAGTGGAATCCGCAAGGTGCAAGTTTAAATAACAATCATCAAAATCACGGAAACCTAGCAAATCACACAAAGTGTTTGGAATCGTGGAAACACTAGCACCCAAATCACACAAAGCATAGCACTCATGATCTTTAATTTTAATTTTTATTGTAGATTCCCACTCATCATAAAGTATTCTAGGGATAGAAACTTCCAACTCAACTTTTTCTTCATAAGATTGCATGATAGCATCAACGATATGTTTAGTAAAAGCTTTATTTGACTATAAGCATGAGGAGAATTTAGCATGGATTGCAACAAGGAAATACAATCTATCAAAGAGCAATTATCATAATTAAATTCCTTGAAATCCAAGATAGTGGGTTCATTGCTATTTAAAGTTTTAACCTCTTCAATCCCACTTTTAATAATTTTTGCATCAAGATCTAAAAACTCCAAATTTTCGAAACGCCTTCTAGGTAAAGGTGGCTCATCTTCAGTCCTGTCATTATCAAGATTCATATTGAAAAATAAAGATTTAATAGGAGACACATAAATAACTTTTAGATCTTCATCTTTATTATCATGAAAACTAGAAGAACTTGCTTTCATAGAGCAATCTTTCTTAGCACGCATCCTAGCGGTTCTTTCTTTTCACTCATCAATGGAAATTCTCATGGCTTTGAGAGACTCATTTATATCATTCTTAGGTGGAATAGATCTAATTTTCAAAGAATCAATATCAAGAGAAATTCTATCAACGTTCCTAGCCAATTCATCAATCTTAAGCAATTTTTCTTCCAGCAAAACATTGAAATTCTTTTGTGAATTCATAAACTCCTTAACACTAGTCTCAAATTTAGAGGGCATCTTATTAAAATTACCATAAGAATTGTTGTGGGAATTACCATAATTATTAGAGGAATTACTAGGAAACGGCCTAGAATTAAAATTACCTCTATACGCGTTGTTACCAAAATTGTTCCTACCAACAAAATTCACATCCATAGGTTCATTATTATTCTCAATCAAAGTAGATAAAGACATATCATTAGGATCGGTAGGAGCACTCTTATTAGCAAACAACTTCATAAGTTCATCCATCTTTCCACTCAAAACATCAATCTCTTCAATTGCATGCACTTTTTTATTAGTAGATCTTTCGGTGTGCCATTGAGAATAATTAACCATAATATTATCCAGGAGTTTAGTAGCTTCTCCTAAAGTGATTTCCATAAAAGTGCCTCCCGCAGGCGAATCTAAAAGATTTCTAGAAGCGAAATTCAATCCGGCATAAAAGTTTTGTATAATCATCCAAAGATTCAAACCATGTGTAGGACAATTACGTATCATTAATTTCATCCTCTCCCAAGATTGCGCAACATGTTCATGATCAAGTTTCTTAAAATTCATAATATCGTTCCTAAGAGAGATGATCTTAGCGGGAGGAAAAAACTTAGAGATAAAAGCATCTTTGCACTTATTCCATGAATCAATACTATTTTTAGGCAAAGACGAAAACCAAGCTTTAGCACGATCTCTAAGAGAAAACGAAAATAGCTTAAGTTTAACAATATCATTATCCATATCTTTCTTCTTTTGCATATCACACAAATCAACAAAGTTGTTTAGATGGGTAGCGGCATCTTCACTAGGAAGGCCGGCGAATTGATCTTTCATGACAAGATTCAACAAAGCAGCATTAATTTCACAAGATTCAACATCGGTAAGAGGAGCAATCGGAGTGCTAAGAAAATCATTGTTGTTGGTATTGGCAAAGTCACACGATTTAGTATTATCTTGAGCCATCGTGACAAGAAAGCAATCCGACACACAAGCAAACAAGAGACGGGCAAAAGAGGAAAATAGGGAAAGAAAAGGGGAATGGAGAAAGAGGGCGAATAAAATGGCAAGGGTGAAGTGGGGGAGAGGAAAACGAGAGGCAAATGGCAAATAATGTAATGCGAGGGATAAGAGTTTGTGATGGGTACTTGGTATGTTTTGACTTGGCAATGGCACCAGAAATGACTCGTTGTTGGGAGTGAAATCTTGACTTGACTTGGCGTGAATCTCCCCGGCAACGGCATAAGAAATCCTTGTTGCTACCTCTTGAGCACTGCGTTGGTTTTCCCTTGAAGAGGAAAGGGTGATGCAGCAAAGTAGCATAAGTATTTCCCTCAGGTTTTGAGAACCAAGGTATCAATCCAGTAGGAGATCATGCTCAAGTCCCACACACCTACACAAACAAATAAGAACCTCGCAACCAACGCGATAAATGGGTTGTCAAGCCCTTCACGGTCACTTACGAGAGTGAGATCTGATAGATATGATAAGATACTATTTTTGGTATTTTTATGATAAAGAGAAATAAATATGCAAAGTAAAATAAACAGCAAAAGAAATAACTAAGTAGTGGAAGATTAATATGATGAAAGATAGACCCGGGGGCTATAGGTTTCACTAGTGGCTTCTCTCAAGAGCATAAGTATTACGGTGGGTAAACGAATTACTGTCGAGCAATTGATAGAATTGACCATAGTTATGAGAATATCTAGGTATGATCATGTATATAGGCATCACGTCCGCGACAAGTAGACCGAAACGATTCTGCATCTACTACTATCACTCCACACATCGACCGCTATCCAGCATGCATCTAGAGTATTAAGTTCATAAGAACAGAGTAATGCTTTAAGGAAGATGATGTGATGTAGAGGGATAAACTCATGCAATATGATATAAACCCCATCTTTTTATCCTCGATGGCAACAATACAATACATGTCGTTTCCCTTTCTGTCACTGGGATCGAGCACCGTAAGATTGAACCCAAAGCTAAGCATTTCTCCCATTGCAAGAAAGATCAATCTAGTAGGCCAAACCAAACTGATAATTCGAAGAGACTTGCAAAGATAAACCAATCATACATAAAAGAATTCAGAGGAGAATCAAATATTGTTCATAGACAAAGTGGATCGTAAACCCACAATTCGTCGGATCTCGACAAACACACCGCAAAAGAAGATTACATTGAATAGATCTCCAAGAAGATCGAGGAGAACTTTGTATTGAGACCCAAAGAGAGAGAAGAAGCCATCCAGCTAATAACTATGGACTCGTAGGTCTGAGGTAAACTACTCACACATCACCGGAGAGGCCATGGAGTTTATGTAGAGGCCCTCTGTGATCAATGCCCCCTCCGGCGGAGCTCTGGAAAAGGTCCCGAGATGGGATCTCTTGGGTACAGAAGGTTGCGGTGGTGGAATTAGGTTTTCATGGTTCTCCTGGATGTTTTGGGGGTACGTGGATAGATATAGGAGGAAGAAGTACGTCGGTGGAGCAACGGGGGGGGGGGGCATGAGGGTGGGGGGCGCGCCCAGGGGGGTAGGCGCGCCCCTGCCTCGTGGCTTCCTCCTTTGTTTCTTGACGCCCACTCCAAGTATCCTAGATCATGTTTGTTGAGAAAATCACGTTCCCAAAGGTTTCATTCCGTTTGGACTCCGTTTGATATTCCTTTTTGGCGAAACCCTAAAATAGGCAAAAACAGCAATTTGGGCTGGGCCTCCGGTTAGTAGGTTAGTCCCAAAAATGATATAAAAGTGTAAAATAAAGCCCATTGTCATCCAAAATAGACAATATAATAGCAGGGAGCAATCAAAAATTATAGATACGTTGGAGACGTATCACTACAATCAGTTGAATCAAGTGGGAGTTAATCTTCCAGATAAGATAGTGATTGACAGACTTCTCTAGTCACTATCACCAAGCTACTAGAACTTCGTGATGAACTATAATATGCAAGGGATGACGAAAATGATTCCTGAGCTCTTCGTGGTGCTGAAATCGGCGAAGGTAGAAATCAAGAAAGAGCATCAAGTGTTGATGGTTAAAGAGACCACTAGTTTTAAGAAAAGGGCAAGGGAAAGAAAGGAAACTTCAAGAAGAATGGCAAGCAAGTTACCACTCCCGTGAAGAAGCCCAAAGCTGGACCAAAGCCTGAAACTGAGTGCCTCTACTGCAAAGGGAATGGTCACTAGAAGCGGAACTACCCCAAATACTTGGCGGATAAGAAGGATGGCAAAGTGAACAAAGGTATATTTAATATAAATGTTATTGATGTGTACTTTACTAGTGTTCGTAGTAACCCCTAGGTATTTGATACCAGTTCGGTTGCTAAGATTAGTAACTCGAAACAGGAGTTGCAGAATAAATAGAGACTAGTTAAGGGCAAGGTGACATGTTGGAAATGATTCCAAGGTTGATACAATCAACATCGCACACTACCTCTACCTTCGAGATTACTGTTGAACCTAAATAAAATGTTATTTGGTGTTTGCATTGATCATGAATATGATTGGATCATGTTTATTGCAATACGGTTATTCATTTAAGTCAGCGAATAATTGTTGTTCTATTTACATGAGTAAAATCTTCTATGGTCATACACCCAATGTGAATGGTTTATTGAATCTCGATCGTAGTGATACACATATTCATAATATTGATGCCAAAATATGCAAAGTTGATAATGATAGTGCAACGTATTTGTGGCATTGCCGTTTAGGTCATATTGGTGTAAAGCACATGAAGAAACTCCATACTGATGGACTTTTGGAGTCACTTGATTATGAATCATTTGATAGTTGCGAACCATGCCTCATGGGCAAGATGCTAAAATTCCGTTCTCTGGAACAATGGAGCGAGCTCATGACTTATTGGAAATAATACATACTGATGTATGCGGTCCGATGAGTATTGAAGCACGCGGCGGGCATCATTATTTTCTAACCTTCATAGATGATTTGAGTAGGTATGGGTATATCTACTTGATGAAACATAAGTCTGAAACATTTGAAAATTTCAAAGAATTTCAAAGTGTAGTAGAGAATCATCGTAAGAAGAAAATAAAAGTTTCTATGATCTGATCGTAGAGGCGAATATTTGAGTTACAAGTTTGGCCTTCATTTAAAACAATGTGGAATTGTTTCACAACTCATGCCACCTGGAACACCGCAGCGTAATGGTGTGTCCGAACGTCGTAACCGTACTTTATTAGATATGGTGTGATCTATGATGTCTCTTACCGATTTACCACTATAGTTTTGGGTTATGCATTAGAGACAGCCGTATTCATGTTAAATAGGGCACCATCTAAATCTGTTGAGACGACACCATATGAACTGTGGTTTGGCAAGAAACCTAAGCTGTCATTTCTTAAAGTTTGGGGATGCGATGCTTATGTCAAAAGGCTTCAGCCTGATAAGCTCGAACCTAAATAGGAGAAGTGCGTATTCATAGTATACCCTGAAGAAACTATTGGGTACACCTTCTACCACAGATCTGAAGGCAAGATCTTTGTTACTAAGAATGAATCCTTTATAGAGAAGGAGTTTCTCTCGAAAGAATTTAGTGGGAGGAAAGTAGAACTTGATGAGGTAAGTGTACCTTCTCTCGAATTGGAAAGTAACACATCAGAGAAATCCGTTCCCGTGATGCCTACACCAACTAGAGAGGAAGCTAATGATGATGGTCATGAAACTTCAAATCAATTTACTACTGGACCTCGTAGGTCGAACAGAGCACGTTCCGCACCAGAGTGGTACGGTAATCCTATTCTGAAAGTTATGTTATTAGACCATGGCGAACCTACGAACTATGAAGAAGCTATGATGAGCCCAGATTCTGATAAATGGTTTGAGGCCATGAAATCTAAGATAGGATCCATGTGTGAGAACAAAGTGTGGAATTTGGTGGACTTGCCCGTTAATCCGCAAGCCATAGTAAATAAATGGATCTTCAAGAAGAAGACTGACGCTGATGGTAAAGTTATTGTCTGTAAAGCTCGACTTGTCGCAAAAGGTTTTCGACAAGTTCAAGGAGTTGACTACAATGAGACTTTCTCACCCGTAGCGATGCTTAAGTCTGTCGGAATCATGTTAGCAATTGTCGAATTTTATGAAATCTGGCAAAAGGACGTCAAAACTGCATTCCTTAATGGATTTCTTAAAGAAGAGTTGTATATGATGCAACCAGAAGTTCTTATCGATCCTAAAGCTGCTAACAAAGTGTGCAAGCAGTAGCGATCCATCTATGGACTGGTGCAAGCATCTCAAATTTGGAATATACGCTTTGATGAGGTGATCAAAGCATATGGTTTTAAACAGACTTACGGTGAAGCCTGTATTTACAAGAAAGTGAGTGGGAGCTCTGTAGCATTTCTGATATTATATGTGGATGGCATATTGTTGATTGGAAATGATATAGAATTTCTGAATAGCATAAAAGGGTACTTCAATAAGAATTTTTCAATAAAAGACCTTGGTGAAGCTGCTTACATATTAGGCATCAAGATCTATAGAGATAGATCCGGACGCTTGATAAGATTTTCAATGAGTACATACCTTGACAAGATATTAAAGGAGTTTAAAAATGGATCAGTCAAACAAGGAGTTCTAGCCTGTGTTGCAAGGTGTGAAATTGAGTAAGACTCAAATCCCAACCGTGGCAGAAGATAGAGAGAGAATGAAAGTCATTTCCTATGCCTCGGCCATGGGTTCTGTAAAGTATGTCATGTTGTGTATTGATACGTCTCCAACGTATCTATAATTTTTGATGGTTCCATGCTATTATATTATCTATTTTGGATGTTTTATATGCATTAATATGCTATTTTATATGATTTTTGGTACTAACCTATTAACCTAGAGCCCAGTGCCAGTTTCTGTTTTTCCTTGTTTTAGAGTTTCGCAAAAAAGGAATACCAAACGGAGTCCAAACGGAATAAAACTTTCGTGATGATTTTTCTTGGACCATAAGGCACCCAAGAGATTTGGAGTGCAAGTCAGAAGAGCTACAAGGCGGCCACAAGGGTGAGGGCGTGCCTAAGGGGTAGGGCACGCCCCCCAACCTTGTGGACCTCTCGGTGACCCCCGGACCTAGATCTTCCTCCTATATATACACATGTACCCCAAAAACTTCCAGCGGAGCCACGAAACCACTTTTCCACTGCCGCAACCTTCTGTACCCGTGAGATCCCATCTTGGGGCCTTCTCCGGCATCCTGCCTGAGGGTGATTCGATCACGGAGGGCTTCTACATCAACACCATTGCCTCTCCGATGAAGCATGAGTAGTTTACCACAGACCTATAGGTCCATAGCTAGTAGCTAGATGGCTTCTTCTCTCTCTTTCATTCTCAATACAAAGTTCTCCTCGGTGTTCTTGACTCTATTGCGGTGTGTTTGCCGAGATCCAATGAACTGTGGATTTATGATCAGCTTATCTATGAATATTATTTGAATCTCCTCTGAATTCTTTATGCATGATTTGATATCTTTGCAAGTCTCTTCGAACTATCGATTTGGTTTCGCCAACTAGATTGGTTTTTCTTGCAATGGGAGAAGTGCTTAGCTTTGGGTTCAATCTTGTGGTGCTCGATCCTAGTGACAGAAGGGGAACCGACACGTATTGTATTGTTGCCATCGAGGATAAAAAGATGGGGTTTTCATCATATTGCTTGAGTTAATTCCTCTACGTCATGTCATCTTGCTTAAGGCATTACTCCGTTCTTTATGAACTTAAAACTCTAGATGCATGCTGGATAGCGGTCGATGTGTGGAGTAATAGTAGTAGATGCAGAATCGTTTTGGTCTACTTGACACAGACTTGATGCCTATATTCATGATCATTGCCTTAGATATTGTCATAACTTTGCGCTTTTCTAACAATTGCTTGGTAGTAATTTGTTCACCCACCGTAACATTTTCTATCTTGAGAGAACCCTCTAGTGAAACCTATGGCCCCCGGGTCTATTTTCCATCATATAAGTTTCCGTTCTACAATTCTAGTTTCCTATTTACTTTCTTTGCAATCCTTTACTTTCTGTTCCATAAATCAAAAATACCAAAAATATTACTTTCTCGTTTATCCATCTCTATCAGATCTCACATTGCAAATAACCGTGAAGGGATTGACAACCCCTTTATCGCATTGGGTGCAAGGTTGGTGTTTGTTTGTGCAGGTATTCCGTGGCTTGCGCGTTGTCTCCTATTGGATTGATACCTTGGTTCTCAAAATTGAGGGAAATACTTACGCTACTTTGCTGCATCACCCTTTCCTCTTCAAGGGAAAAACAAACACAAGCTGAAGAGGTAGCATGTACCAGACCAGTTGTGTGCCTTGCCATGAGTTTGGCAAGGGGGTACAATAGTGATCCAGGAGTGGATCACTAGATAGCGGTGAAAATTATCCTTAGGTGTCTAAAAGAGGACTAAGGAAATGTTTCTCGGTTATGGAGGTGATAAAGAGTTCGTCGTAAAGAGTTATGTCGATGCAAGCTTTGACACTGATCTGAAAGACTCTGAGTCTCAATCTGGATACGTATTGAAAGTGGGAGCAATTAGCTAGAGTAGCTCCATGCAGAGCATTATAGACATAGAAATATGCAAAATACATACGGATCTGAATGTGACTGACCCGTTGACTAAAATTCTCTCACAAGCAAAACATGATCACACCTTAGTACTCTTCGGGTGTTAATCACATGGCAATGTGAACTAGATTATTAACTCTAGTAAACTCTTTGGGTGTTGGTCACATGGCGATGTGAACTATGGGTGTTAATCACATGGTGATGTGAACTAGATTATTGACTCAAATAAACTCTTTGGGTGTTGGTCACATGGCGATGTGAACTATGGGTGTTAATCACATGGCGATATGAACTAGATTATTGACTCTAGTGCAAGTGTGAGACTGATGGAAATATTCCCTAGAGGCATAATAAAATGATTATTATTATATTTCCTTAATCACGACAAACGTTTATTATTCATGGTAGAATTTCATTGACCGAAAACTTAAATACATGTGTGAATACATAAAGAAGTACCGTGTCCCTAATAAGCCTCTACTAGACTAGCTCGTTGATCAAAGATGGTTAAGCTTTCCTAACCATAGACATGTGTTGTCATTTGATAACGGGATCACATCATTACGAGAATGGTATGATGGACAAGACCCATCCGTTAGCTTAGCATATTGATCGTTCAGTTTATTGCTATTGCTTTCTTCGTGTCAAATATATATTCCTTCGATTAAGAGATTATGCAACTCCCGGATACCGATGGAATACCTTGTGTGCTATCAAATGTCACAACGTAACTAGGTGATCATAAAGATGCTCTATAGGTATCTCCGAAGGTTTTCGTTGAGTTGGCATAGATCAAGATTAGGATTTGTCACTCTGAGTATCAAAGAGGTATCTCTGGGCCCTCTCGGTAATACACATCATAAACTTGCAAGCAAATGACTAAGGAGTTAGTGACGAGGTGATGTATTATGATACGAGTAAAGATACTTGCTGGTAACGAGATTGAACTAGGTATGCAGATACTGACAATCGAATCTTAGGCAAGTAACATACTGATGGACAAAGGGAATTACGTATGTTGTCATAAGGTTCGACCAATAAAGATCTTCATAGAATATGTAGGAGAAAATATGGGCATCCAGGTTATGCTATTGGTTATTGACCGGAGAGGTGTCTCGGTCATGTCTACATAGTTCTTGAACCCGTAGGGTCCGCACGCTTAACGTTCGCTGACGATATAGTTTTATATGAGTTATATGATTTGGTGACCGAATGTTGTTCGGAGTCACGGATGAAATCACGGACATGACGGGGAGTCTCGAAATGGCTGATACGTAAAGATTGATATATAGGACGATGGTATTCAGACACCGGAAGAGTTTTGGAGTGCACCGGGTAGTCATCGGGTCACCGAAAGGGTTCCAGACAACCGGAGTAAGTGTATGGGCCTAATAGGCCAAAAGGGGGGCATACCATCCCACTAGGGGGCTGGTGCGCCCCTCTACATGGTCGGCCGACCCTAGGGGAAGGAAAGGGGAGGGGTGGCCCCTCCTGCCTTTCCCTCCTCAGGAGAGGAAGGAAAGGGGGGTGCCACCTCCTCCTTCCTTCCTCCCGCACTCCAATAAGGAAAGGGGAGCGCCACTTGGGAAGGACCCCATGTAGGATTCGGCCTACTTGGGGGAGCCGCCTGGCTGCTCCCTCCTCCCCCACCTACATATATATATATAAACACTATTCTGATCACGGGATCAGAATAATATTCTGATCACAACATGAACTTCCCGAGTAACGCGCCTGACCTTCCTCATGTGCTAGGTTGAACTTCAGCTAAAAGGTGTCCAAATGGGGCTTGTGATATACCGTTGATTAGCTATGGACATCAGTATCATGACCCAAGTTAATTTTTTGGCAAAATGTAAGCGGTTTAAGAGCAGTTTTGAAAATCGTTATTTCTTCACATAAAAAACGTGAATCGTATTTTCGATCGTATATCTAAACCATTTATCGGAATGAGGCATATAATATGGCGTTGGAAAGCTGCTGCAAAACCGCTCCTTCCACATGTTGAAAGTTTTCTCTAATTCCCTATGGTTAAAGAGTAATTTGAAAAAATGTAAAATTTCGTAAACCGAACAGCTGAGTTCGTATTTTCGATGTCATTTCTAAACGGCTAATCCAATAGAGGCATATGGTATGGTGTTGGAAAGCTTATGAAAATGCGCTACTTTTTCATTTTTAAAGTTTTTCCTAATTTTAAACTGTTTAAGAGTAATTTAAAAACGGTCCATGTCCTACCGAGTTCGTATTTTTGAGCTAATTTTTTAACCGTGCGTCCAAATGCAGAAAATGATATGGCGTTGGAAAGCTTGAACAAATGCAAAACTTTTTGGTATGTACTGTTTCTCCCAATTCTTTACGGTTTTAAGTCAGTATCGAAAATGGCGAAAAACGTATTTTCGCCGTATTTTCTACAAACTTTAACGGAAAGGCGCAAATAATATACCGTTGAAAAGTTACGAAAAATGCGAAACTTTTTCGTGTTGATGGTTTTATCTCATTCCAAGCCGTTTTCAAGTAATTGCGAAAATGGTGAGATCATTTGTTCTGTCTTTATCGCGAAATTGATTCTTCGAAAATGCACTGTGTGGAGAGCAAGTGATATACCGATGGAAAGTTATTGTAAACACGCAACTTTCCCGTGTTGATCATTTTTTCATACTCGCGACGATTTTAAAATTTTTTCATCTCAAATTCATTCACTATAGTAGTCGAACTTCCTGATGTTTTCACGTTGAACTTCTATGACGTATTTTCCTTTGTAATTTTCTCATCCATTTCGTCAGTGTTACACAAATGATACTCTTTTGGTACAAACCTCTCTCACAATATTTTTTTAACTTTCTTCGATCGAGGACTCGAACTTATACAGATGATATTCCTGTCGTTTTGAAGTAAATTAGAGAAATGACAAGATCATGATTTCTGCCTTCATTGCGAATGGAAATGCACTGCGTGAAGTAGTTGAACTTCTCGGGTATGTCTGTTTGAACATCACTTTGTTTTTGACGTGCCGTTTTTTGCACTGTGTGAATTAGTTGAACTTCTGGGGCATGTCTGTTTGAACTTCATTCTGTTTCACTTTATTATTTTTTTCTTGTATGAAATACACACCATGTAGTACGTGAACTTCCGATTATTATCACTTTGAACTTCTCTCTGGTTTGAGAGAATTATTTTAAAACCCAAAAAACAACATATTTTTTTACGTATTTTGGACATCTAAATACACGGTGAACCTCTCTCAAAAGAATTTTTTGAACTTTTCCTCACCGAGCCCTTGAACTTCTAGCAACCATTTTTTTATGAGTTGTTTATAAAATTACAAAAATGGCGTTGTGTTTTTATTTTTTTAAACATGTAAATCCTAGGTTTTAATAAACTCCGAACTTCTCTATTATTTCAATATGAGATTCACCTTTTTATATTTTTGAGTAAATAATTGTATTCGATTTTTATACGGAAAAAATCGAACATGGAAATACAAGGTGAACCTCTCTCGCAAGAATTTTTGAACTTCTCCGGATAGAGCACTTGAACTTCTTTCAACAAACTTTTTAAGCTTTTATTTTTCTATACTTTTTATTCTCACCTGAAATGCATTCCTTGGAGTACTTGAACTTCTCGTTGTTTTCATTATGAACTTCTGTCACATTTTTGTGTATACATCAAATTACTCGTAATTGAAGGTCGGACGTCATTTTTTCCCATTTTAAAACATGTAATTGGAGGTGACGCCTTTTGTTTTCTTCATGAATTATAAAAATCGCACTGCTCTGTTATTTGAATTTGAACTTCTTAGTTTATTTTTTATTAATAAGGAATTTGGGGTTTTGTAATCGCTTCATTATTAAAATTTGGATTGCTTCGTTATTTAAAGTTAAGCTTCTAGGTTTTTGCTATAAACAGAGAAAATGTATTTTTAATCCACAATTTGAACTATTCTGTTATTTTAATCTGAACTTGTTGAGATTTAATCAAAAACCTGAAAATTTATGTTTTCTAGAGACGGTGAAATACTTGCTTGAAAGTGTTGTCTTATTTTTGAAATACTTTGTCATTTTGGTTTGAACTTCTTATGAAATTCCCGTCAAAAAGTTTTGAACTTCCCTATCTTTTTAATTTAAACTTCTATGTTTATTATTTAGTAATGGAGGAAACCCTTTGTGTTCTAATAAACATCGAACCGCCGAGTTATTGAAATTTGAACTTCTAAGTTTTGAAACAAGGAAAACCCTTTTTAGTTTGAAACTTTTTTGAATTATTTCTATTTTGTTTTAATCTGACCTTTTCTGTTTTTTAGAAATCAGAAAATATATTTTTTGAACAAAGATCAATCATCTTTGTGTTTTTTAATTTAAATTTTGGTTATATTGTTTATAAACTAATTTTTTTGATCGGTGCACTACTTTTTCACAATGATTGATTTTGTCGGTAGGCTTTAATATAGTGCATGCTTGTTTTGTAACTACAAGAGTGGCTTCTTTTAACATGTACTTTTTGAATTTCGTGTGTTCTCATAGTTGAACTTAGGTTCAGAGTTGCCAGTATTTTGAACACATGAGAGCAAGTGAATATTATTTAACATATGTACAAACAAGTAGCCATTTAACAAGTATTCCTCAAAAGGGGGCACAAATAAATGATGGGCCTGGTGCGGCATGGTAAACAAATATGCTTACAATTTTTTTTGCAACCTATTTAATGAAAAACTGTTTTGTAACAAGATGCATCAGCTTGCTTCCTTTTTTTGCATAGGCTGAACAAAGCAAAATATACAACTACAAAAGTTGAGAATGTTTCTTTTAAACTAAAAAACTGTGGAATTTTTACCACCACATGTTTTCATCGCAATCATGTCCTTACCTTCTCAAGCGACCAGAACATGCATTTGCCCTATCCTGTGCTTCCATTTTTTATATGTTCAATAAAATCAGAGCAGTCCAATGTCGTAAACATCCATAGTCCATCGACCAAAATAACGAGAGTATATATGAAGAAAATACAAGTTTCGTGGACCCTTTTTTCTACCACACACACACCTTTGTTCTCATCCATCTCCAAAGCCACCACCACTGAGCTACTCATGCAATAGGAAAAAGATCAGCACTTTTTGCAGAAGCGAATGAGTAAGAGTTGACAACAACAACTACAAGTTGAAGGGACCAGTAAAGTGAAGTGCTTGTAGTATTAACTTGTAGCAAATATATGTTGGCCGATTCCACCAAGAACACGTCATGTATGGATATGAACTCCGCAAACAGCTATACTAATCCCTCCTCGCGTTGGCTACAATTGACTCGGCTTCCATCGGGTGCTGTGCCAGCGTCGACAGCTCACGGCTTCCATCGGGTGCTGTGCCAGCGTCGATGGCTCACTGCAGTCAAGCACCACCGGATACGTGCACGCGGGACGTTTTGAACTAACAACAAACAGTGACCTGAACTTCTGAAGACAACAACGGAAGAACAGGCTAGGGGGCGAACGAGCGCTAGCTGCTGGCACAGTGGGAAGGGAAGTAGCCGCTCTGCCACGAGTGGTAGCCGACGTCGCAAAGGGAAGATTGGCGCTGGAAGGAGACGAGAACATCAATCACCTGTATACACACAACAATCTTCAGAAACGAATGCGTTTCTGCGCTTATCTACAGCCACCAAAAAAAAGACGAGAACATCGCCCCGTTTTGCCCACCTACTGTCGTCCGACAGGACAGAGGGGTCGCTGGCACAAGCAGATGGAAGGTCGGTCCGAGGGAGGAGAAACGGGGGTCCTGGGTTTCGGCCGGGGAGAGGATGGCGCGCCAGCGTGCGAGGAGATGTCGACCATCATGGAGCGGGGCGGATGGCTTGCCGGCGGCCGGGGAGTGGAGCAGCGAGATGCAGGTGCGCCGCTCGGTGGGTCGCGCGCGTCGGGGTTGGAGGAGTGAGGCGCCTAGGGAGGTGGCGCTCCGGCGGCGGTGAAGGAGGCGGGGTGCGGCGCGGAGCAGGTGGTTGGAGGCGAGGTGCGACCGCGGCGGAGGTAGGGAGGTCGGGGGTCCGGTCATGGCGCGGCTGCGGGGAGGTCTGGGAGGTCGCCCGGTGGCAGGGATCTGGGCAGGTCGCCACAGCGGTGGTGGAGCAGGGGAGCGAGGATCCCGACGATGGTGGGGGTGATGGGGAGGAAACGCCGCGGCCGTGGCGGGGGAGGAAGCGCTGGGCGGCGGCGGGTCTCGGGTGGAGGCCGGCGGCGGGGCGCCGGAGGAGGCCGGATGGAATCGAGGGAGGTTAGAAACGGGTGCGACGGGGAAGGTCATGTGTGTTTTATTAGGCTGTTCAGGACTGTGCTGGTGGGCCGGTTTGGCGCTGATCTATTTCGTTTTCTCAATCTCGGGAACACTGTTCGAGTCCTTATAGGGCCGCTGTGATCAGAATAACTATTCTGATCCCAGGATCAGAATAGTGTCACTCTATATATATATATATAGAGAGGGTGGCACTATTCTAATCCCAGGATTAGAATAACTATTTGGATCACGGTCAGCCTATATAGGGCGCGAGGAGGTGTTCCTGAACTACCGAATCGCTATAAGAAAAAGGTATCCACCTCGATCCCGACGTCCACCACCTCCCGCACCTCTCTCACCCCTCGATCCTGTCCCAACCATCGCCCCCAGAAACTCCCGACCAATCCATCGCTGCCGCCGCTCCTGACCCATCGCCCCGCCGCGACCGACCTGACCCCACCCGCCGCAACCGCCCCCGCCCCTGACCCCGCGCCCTGCCGTGGCCGCCCTTGACCCCTCGTGTCGCCGCGACCGCCCTGACCCCGCGCGCCGCCACCATCCCCGCCATTGATCCCAGCTTGCCGGCGCCGCCCCGAACATCACCAGCACCCGGCGTGCCTCCCCAGACCCCGCCAGCACCTAGCGCGTCTTCGGTCCACCACCCAACGCGACCTCTTCACCACCAACCTCACGTCGCCATCGCCGCCACCATCCAGCGCGCCGCCGACGCAACTGCCTCCCCCCGTGAGCGTCGGCGCATGTATCCGGCAGGATCCAGACCGGACTAGGCCAGGGATGACCTCCGCGAGTGTTGTGGTCGCTGCGGACTACATCGAGCCGTCGGAGTGGACTGCTCCGTATCATCGGCGGGGTGGCCTGCGGCCGCTGCCGTAGCCTTTTGAGGTGGTGACCATCATCCTCTACCCCTAGATCCTAGTATTCTCTCCTCCACACCACAAAGGATGACAGAGAGATCTTGGTTGACGCTGCTCTTCTTCTACCATATCTTCAGGTTCAAAAATGAGGTTCAGCTTTGCGACGGATGAAAGTTCAGCTCGCGGTGCACCGGCAACATCAACATTTTCGCTGTGCAGTGTGGGCTATGGCATCAACACCATTCGGGGAAACAAAGGGAGAGGCACAGGAGATTCACACAGGAAGTTCAGCATTAAAAATGACGAAGTTCAAACGAGAACCAAAAGGAAGAAACTATCACGGCACAAAAACTAAAAAAGGATCACCCAATGAAACATAGTAAGTTTGAAGAATAAAAAAATATTATTTTTGAGTAACTTTAACCTGTGAACCCAAAAAAATTGACGAAAATAATAGTTTATAAAAATGAATTTTCACCATTTCTATATAAAAAGAATTAAAAGTTCAAATTAAAAATAACAAAAGTGGTTCGATGTTTACTACGAAACTCGGCTTTCCCGTTAATGAATAATAAAATCTAGAAGTGCAAATTAAAATCATAGAGTAGTTCGATGTTTATATACAAGGAAGAAAACAAGCATTACCTAGAAAAATGTTAACTCTTGCAGTTCAAATTTAATAAATTACAGAGCTCGAGGAAAATATTATGTGTGTACAAAAAAAGTACAAGCTGTGTAAGGTTGAGCTCCGCAATGTGGCATTCACACCGGTAGCGCTACACACACACATTGCTCCTTGAGCATGCATGGTTTTTCTCTCTATTTACTAGCATGTTTGGTGAATGTGTGAAGTCCTGCTAATACTAATAGAGAAGGAAAATTGCTTGTAAAAAGAATAAGCTTTCCAACAGTATGTCATACATGTAATTTCCATAATATAATTTGAATGTTTTTTGTATATCGTTCAAAACAAGTTTTACCGTGTTGAAAAGATGCTCTTAACCCGTCATGATTTTTCTAAAAAGTTAGAGATCAGTTCAAAGTGAAAACAATCAGAAGTTCACGTACTACATGGTGTGTGTTTTCATGTGCATTTAAAAAAATAGAGATTTACAAAAACTTACGAGGACGTTGATATTTAGAAAATCTGAAAGTTCAAAATAAATTAAGCAAGAAGTTAAAATAAAAATGTACTTCAAAAATCTTTGTAAAAAAGGGATTTCTCCCATTCATAAAAAATCAGAGAAGTTCAAATTAAAAAAGAGGAACATTTCAAAAGAATTTTAAAAAAAAGTTTGCCCAATTATAAAAAAACTAGTAGTTCAAATTAAAATAACGGTGCGGTTCGATGTTTATAAGACTTTCCCTGTTACTAACTAATGAAACTAAGAAATTCAAATTTTAAAAATGATGAAGTTCCATGTCTATAAAAAATTAGATTTTTCTCATCACTAAAAGAATACAACCAAGAACCAAAGTGAAAACAATCAAAAGTTCATGTACTACATGGTGTGTGTTTTATATGAGAAAAAGTGTAAAAAGGCAAAGTCCAAAATTTGTGTTGCTAGAAGTTCAAGTGCTCGGCCCGATAATGTTCAACAATTCTTGTGAGAGAGGTTGAACAAAAATACGTGACAGAAGTTCAAGGTGAAAACAATGGGAAGTTCAACTACTACACGAAATGCGTTTTAGATAAGAATATAAGAATATAAAACTAAAAGCTTAGAAGGTTTGTTTCAAGAAGTTCATGTGCTCTGTCCGGGGAAGTTCAAAAATTCTTGCGAGATATGTTCACCTTGTATTTCCATGTTCGAAAACAAAAAAAATTGCATTTTAAAATAATTCTCTCAATCCACAAAGAAGTTCAGTTATTATTTGGGAGCAATTTGATTTCAAAAAGAAAATAAAAAATTCAAATTATAAAGATTAAGAAAATAAAACCAGGAAGTCCATATTAAAAAGATGGAGAAGTTCGATGATTATAGGAAACTCAGATTTTCCTCGTTATTAAAGAATGAAAACAAGAAGTTCAAAAATTAAATAACATGAAGTTCAACTTTTAATAATAGAGGGCCTCAAAATTTCGTGAAAGAAGATTAAGAAATAAAACCAGGAAGTCCATAAAAAAGATGGAGAAGTTTGATGATTATAGAAAACTTAGATTTTTCTCATTATTAAAGAATGGAAACTAGAAGTTCAGAAATTAAATAACAAGATGTTCAACTTTTAATAATAGAGCGCTTCAAAATTTCATAAAAAGGATTAAGAAAATCAGATTAAAAATCATAAAAAAAAACTCAAATATATTCACGTAACCTAGAGAAGTTCAGATTGATAACTGCCAGAAGTTCACGTATTACACGGTGTGCATTTTGTATTAAAAAGGAATAAAAAACAAAGGCTAAAAGTTTTGTTGTTATAAGTTCAAGTCCTCGGTCAAAGAAAGTTAAAAAAATTATTGTGAGAGAGTTTTGTACAAAAGGAATATCATTTGTGTAACACTGACGAAAATGGATGGGAAAATTACAAAGGAAAAATACGTCATAGAAGTTCAACGTGAAAACAGCAAGACGTTCAACTACTACACTGAATGAATTTCAGATGAAAAACTTTTAAAACCATCGCGAGTATGAGAAAATAATCAACACGGGAAAGTTGCGTGTTTACAGCAGCTTTCCATCGGTATATCACTCGTTGAATTCTGGGGAGTGCATGGAGAACTACGAGTAGTGGATGGAGATCTGCGAGCAAAAAAAGCATGTCGAAATCAGAGTGAAGTTCAGGTAGACATGCTAAGAAGTTCAGGTTCTTCACACGGTGCATTTTTGAAGAATCTGTTTCGCGATAGAGGCAGAACGAATGATCCCGCCGTTTTCGAAATTACTTGAAAACGGCTAAGAATCAGAGAAAACCAATAACATGAAAAAGTTTTGCATTTTCCGTAGCTTTTCAACGGTATATTATTTGCCCAATTCCGATAAAGTTTATAGAAATTACGGCGAAAATACGTTTTTCGCCATTTTCTAAACCGACTTAAAACCGTAAAGAATTGGGAGAAACAATACATACCAAAAAGTTTCGCATTTGTTCAAGCTTTCCAACGCCATATCATTTGCTGCATTCGGACGCGCGGTTAAAAAATTAGCTCAAAAATATGAACTCGGTAGGACTTGGACCATTTTCTAAATTACTCTTAAACCATTCAAAATTAGAAAAAAAACTTTCAAGATGAAAAAGTAGCACATTTTCATAAGCTTCCCAATGCCATATCATATGCCTCCATTGGATTAGCCATTTAGAAATGACATCGAAAATACGAACTCAGCTGTTCGGTTTACGAAATTTTACTTTTTTTCAAATTACTCTTTAACCATAGGGAATTAGAGAAAACTTTCAACATGTGGAAGGAGCGGTTTTGTAGCAGCTTTCCAATGCCATATTACATGCCTCATTCCGATAAACGGTTTAGAAATGCGATCAAAAATACGATTCACGTTTTTTGTGCGAAGAAAAAACGGTTTTCAAAACTGCTCTTGAACCGCTTATATTTTGCAAAAAATTTAAGTTGGGTCATGATATTGGGGTCCATAGCTTTCCAAAGGTATATCGCAAGCCCCATTTGGGAAATGTTGGTAGAAGTTCAACCTAGTTCACAGGGAAGTTCAACGCACTACTAGCGGGGCAGGTCAGGTTGTGATCAGAATATTATTCTGATCATGTGATCAGAATAGTGTTTATGTATGTATATATATGTGTGTGTGTGTGTGTGTGTGTGAGAGAGAGAGAGGGGCGCCTAGCAGAACCACGACAATTGCTTAGCCTTGTGCGGCGCCCCCCTCCACCGTTTACACCCCCGGTCATATTTTTGTAATGCTTAGGCGAAGCCCTGCGGAGATAGCTTCACCATCACCGTCATAACTCCGTCGTGCTGCCGGAACACATCCACTACCTCGCCGTCATGCTGGATCAAGAATCCGAAGGACGTCACCGAGCTGAACATGTGCTGAATGCGGAGGTGTCGTACGTTTGGTACTCGATCGGTTGGAGCGCGAAGAAGTTCGACTACATCAATAGCGTTAACAAATGCTTCCGCTTACGGTCTACGAGGGTACATAGACACACTCTACCCTCTCGTTGCTATGCATCTCCATGGATAGATCTTGCGTGTGCGTATAATTTTTTTGTTTTCCATGCAACGTTTCCCAACACATGGATCTATGAAAATTCAATTCCCTGAGCTTTTCTCCTTCGTCATCAATGAGCTTCAATCTGTTCAAGGCTTTATGCAGGCGAACAATTCACTCGAAAAATTTCATACCCCTCTTTCAATTCAAGCTTTCAAACAGTTTGAAGAACTACAAAGCTACACTTAGACCATAAAACTATCAACAAACATGGATAGATGGAAATTCTCATGGGGTAACTCCAACTATACCCCCATGAAGATGTACAAATGCATAGGGGAACCAACAGATCCAATTTTCAAAAGGTTATGGAAGAATGCAACCATGCTCAAATTTAAGATATTCTTCAGGCTACTTATATATGATAGGGTCAACACCAGAAACCTCCTTCACAGAAAATAGTTCCATCTGCGAACATATTCATGTCAAATCTGCCTAGATAATGTGGAAGAAACAACTCTACATTTGTTTTGGGACTGCCCATTTGCGCTGGCCTCCTGGGACTCAATTGTCTACCACAAAAATAGAGGAATTTCCAGTCATGATGAAATGATGTCCATAAGCCAATCCTTACCTTCACCCATTGCAATGGAGATAACTATAATGGGGTGCTGGCATATCTGGATGCAGAGGAATGGAAAACTTTTTAAAGCTCAGACACCTTCGGTGCTTTCTTGGAGAACTTTGCTTAGAAAAGACCTGTTGCTTCTCAAGCACAGAGTTAAGCATAACTTTCAAGATCAAGTCAACATTTGGATTGAGCAACACTAAAGTTAGATTTTATCTTATCCATCATGAGTTTCCCTAGAGTTGGCACTGGATAGTTCTTTTTGCTCTTGATTTTTGTTTTTTTCTCATTGTATATATACACTCCTTTTTAATATACATATACCGTAGAACGATTGTTCTACTGTTTCCTTTCAAATTATTTCAAGTTCTCACAATTAATTGAGGTCTTCAGTTTAGAACTTGGTCATCTGATTTCTACCGGATCAATAATTTCTCAAGGATCTCCCCCATTTAATTATTTTAATTCACCATACTTCCTAGTTTTAAAGCACTTTTATTCGATTGAGATATTCAAATTTGAATTTGGTTTATGATTTTGATCGGGCCAATGATTTTTCAAATCAATCAACACCAGCCGTCTAGAAAAACATATCAACCCCGTGCACCCTTTTACCACCTAGAAAAAAGCGCCACCATGTGATGATACTATAGCACCAATGTAGTACATGTAGCCACCGATGTAGAAATTTACCCACAAAAGTATGAGTTTATTAGCGCATAACACAAAATCACACCATGAAAGGATCACCAAATAACCGCATTATAAATAAACATAAAACACACTCCATCTTCTCCCCATCCGCCAAACTAAATATTTCATCAGTTCAAAAATACAAAGGGTATTAGTTCTTTGGAAAAGTCAAATTTCTTTAACTTTAATCAAGTTTAGAGCCAAAATATCGACATCCTCAATATTAACCCAAAAAATTATGAAAATTCATTTCATGGTGAATCTAATAACACCAATTTGATATTAGGAATTTTGATATATTTCTTAATAAATTTGGTCACACTTAAAGAGGTTGTAGTTTTCAAACAAATAACACACCTTATATTTTAAAACAAAATGAGTAAACATTTTTAAGAATCTCAACAACACCAATGGTACAGCAAAGCGCCCAACTCTTCTAGTAATATATTAAGCCATGCACAGTCCACACTTCACACCTTCACGGGGTCCATCTTACTCTCTTCCCCGATGACGCAAGCAAATGATCACTGGCACTAGCACCACGACCACTGGCCACCATAGTTTTCGTGTGCCGGGTGATGTTGGCGTTGACTTGTGTTGTGCTCGCAGGTGACCTCTGGTTCTCGATGTTCATGTATGCTACTATACCACCTCTCTGGCTTCTTCTAGCTATCTGTTCAACCAATACCACTTCACTTTGGCATGTAGATTCGTCAAGGCTCTCCTTGCAGCGGAGCTGGCCTTGAACACGGCGTAGGTCTTCTTCCAGAAACCACTGCCCTAGAGACACCGGCTGAACTACGTTGATCCTTGGGGTTTTCTACTAGCTTCGAGCCCTAGAGGCACCGGCGGAACCATGTTGGGGTGGGGGGCACCCCCCCCCCCCCCCCCCCCCCGCGCGCACTTCGGTCAAAAGTTTGATTTTTTTAGTTCATTAAGGGCTTAGATGAAGGAAAAATTAGCTTTTAGCTCCCCCTCTAGATCTTTGCCATTTACGTTTCACCCCCTCAATTGTTTTTGTCTAACTCGACCATGTCGGAAGTGATATGGGAGTAAATTTTTTGTCATGGACTTGTAGGGGCGGCATTCTGTATGAGAAGAAATACAAGGGCGACCAGCTAGCTGGATAAGAGGAACAGAACGGTTGGCCAATTCTCCACGGTAGAGTGCTGCCCCAACTATCCACATCGACGTGTATAAAGGGAGTATTGCTTGCAGACCAAAGCTTGCTCTTGCAGGAGAAGTAGCTAGTTAACAACAAAAAGAAATAAGAGCAGCCTACGAGGAACGAATAAGTAAATTTACCGGAGCCGGTAGCTACCGGTTGGCAATCCACCGTCAATCAATTTCATCAAGATCTGTGTTGTCTGACACATACAAACATGTAAATCTATTATCTCTCCTATACCTGGTAAATACAACTGACATGCACTGACACATCGTACCAAAGTACATGCATGACATGGACCTTTGTTAGGAGAGAGAGAGAGAAAGTTGGAATGGAGAGACCGATGCATGAATGATTCTCTCTCCCCACACAAATGACATGCATTTTATTTCACCCCTGTATTTTGAATGATTGTTATATTTCAAACCAAATGTCCATTTCTGAAACTTTTTATATATTTGAAATCTTGTTCACAAGACCTTTAGAACAAGATCAATCTTGGCTATATTTGAACTACTTTTTATTTTATATATTTCAATTATCTTTTGAATCACTTTCATAAAACATAAGATCAATGTTTGAGAAAGCGATAAGCGTAAGCAGAGCGGAAGGCAACAGCTTAGAGCAATAGCCGCTTAAGCGCAACTTAATCGGGATTAAGCGTTTTTTAAAATTGGCCAGAATTTGGCTGCTTTTGAATAATATGCACAAGAAAATAGGAAATATAGCACATAGGCAACTGAAAATATGAAATAGCATATAAGGTTGAGGTTCACTGGTTCACAAACCACAACAAATAGACAAATAACACATAAGGACAAGGTTCAGTGGTTCACACAACAAGCATAAAAGCACAATATAGTCTGAGAGCATATATAAGATAAAAGGCGGCAGCAGCAGCCAAACAAGCAGCAGCAACAACAAAACAACAGCAATAGCCAAGCAGCAACAACAGCAAACGAACATCAGCAGGCAAGTAATAGTTCATGACTTCATGGATTAGTCTGCATCCACATAAGTGCGCCCAGTCACCACTTCATCTTCATCATCCTCATACTCTATGTCTTCCTCCTCTGAATCTGTCTCCTCTACTTCTTCGTCTGACTCAAACTCTTCATCATGGAGATCTCTAACCCTTGCACTTCGACGAAGCTCAAGTTGTTCACTGGTTCCCATAGCATCTCCAACCACACTGCAAGGTATGCCATCTGCTCCCTCATCTCCATCTGGAAACACCATGAAAGCATGATCATCTCCTCCCTCAAACAAGAAGCATTGTGCTTCGGATGCATGAGTAGTGAGGAGAACATCAATGTTCTTCCTCTGCTTGATCTTTCTCTTCTTGGATAACAGCCTTGAGTTGAACTGGATGTACACAAGCTGATTGAGGCAATCTTGTAGCGATCCGACCTCAAACGGCCAAATCTTTGTGCATAAGTGTCATCCCTGGATTGGTAATGCTGACACACACAGTACTTGAAGGATTTATAACAGAGTGGCAATCACACACTTATTACATCGAATGTCTCAAAAGAGAAATTATTACAATAAATATGGCTTAAGGCCATCTAAAAGATAACAGCGAAAGACTTGTAAGTTAAAGTGAGTCCATCAACTCCAACGGCATAGCTGAGTGCACGACAACGACCTAGCGCACCTTACTCTTCGTCTGAAAAGTCTGCAACATGATATGTTGCAGACCGAAATAGGCTAGCACATGGAATATGCTGGCAAGATAACACAGTAGAGCAATGAAACAAGTAAAAGCTATCACTACATGCATATATGGCTGGTGGAGGCTCTATGGTTATAATGTTTTTGCGAAAAGCCAGTTTTTCCTACAATAATGGAATATATTTTATTTAACTATCATGGTAGTTGAAAACATTAAGAATGGTAAAACCCCATCTCAATCCCAATTAAAAGTAATTAACATCCCAACAAATTTAATTTAGGGTCATGAGATCCACATGATAATCCAAGTACCAGATACTCAAGATGTCCATAACTGGGGACACGGCTAACCATGATTAGTTTATACACTCTGCAGAGGTTTGCGCACTTTTCCCCAAAAGACTCGATCTCCTTCGTTGGATTTCTCGCACTACATGGTGTTTGAGAAACGGATGACCGAGACACAGTCTTTGAGAAGCATTAACTCTAACCTCGGGTAGACAGTACCAACCTACATCCCCTACATCTGCTAGCCTACCACTAGAAGAGGTCATGCAACTTACTCCACTATGCTAGAGCCCATAATAGCTTGTGGCTGCACACGGAAGTTTCTAGCATGAATAATATTATGATCCCTTTGAGCCTGGGTGGCGAACTGTAACACCCCGGATATAACTTCCCCAATTTGTACTCCAACTCTTGCCATTTCCGGCGTTAAGTTATTTTATTTTCTCGGGTTCGGGTCTTTGTCTCCGTGTGTTGTTGTCGTTGGCATGCATCTCATATCATGTCATCATGTGCATTGCATTTGCATACGTGTTCATCTCATGCATTCAAGCATTTTCCCCGTTGTCCGTTTTGCATTCCGGCGTTTCATTCTCCTCCGGTGGCCAATTCTACCTTTCTTTCGTGTGTGGGGATTAAACATTTCCGGATTGGACCGAGACTTACCAAGCAGTCTTGGTTTACTACCGGTAGACCGCCTGTCAAGTTTCATATCATTTGGACTTCGTTTGATATTCCAACGGTTAACCGAGGGACCGAAAAGGCCTCGTGTGTGTTGCAGCCCAACACCCCTCCAATTTGACCCAAAACCCACCATAACCCTCTCCATCACCTAGAGCGTTCGATCACGATCGCGTGGCCGAAAACCGCACCTAATTTGGACTCTCCTAGCTCCCTCTAGGCCTATAAATAGGTCCTCCTCGAAAATCTCGGATCCCCCTCCCCGAAACCCTAAAAATCCGTCTCCGCCGCTGCCGGACGTGACCGGACGGAGCCGGACAACGTCCGGATCCCACCGCCGCCAACCGCCGCCTGCCACGTGGCACCCCGCCGCCTGTCCCGCCGCCGGCCCGCGCGAGCCCGAGTCGGGCCCCCGCATGGCCCGCGAGCTCCGCCGCCGTTCCTCTCTGCTGCCAGACTTTTGTTAAGCATCTTGAATGCATCCCTGCCATGTGTTTTGTTGCCATGTTTGGGTGCTGTAGCATGTTCATCTCATTGCATTTAGATGGCTACTTGCTGTAAATCGCAGACCGGTGTCGTATTTGAATCGCTTGCCATTTCCAAACCGTAACTCCGATTCCGGCACTCTTTATATTGTTTCAAGCGATTTCGTCTCATCTTTCCAGTGGCACACTTGGATTTCCAAGTTGAGGCCAGGTTCTTGCATTTCCTGTCATATCTTGCATATGCATCCCGCATCGCATCCCGCATAGCATATCATCTTTGCATCATCTTGTTTGATCCTTGCACGTGGTTGATTGTGTCCTTGTTGCTTGTTTGTCTTGTTTGGGTAGAGCCGGGAGACAAGTTCACTAACGAGGAGCCCGTTGAGTTTGCTTTCGAGGATCCGGTCAACTCTGACAACTGTGTAGGCAAGATGATCATACCCTCGAAATCACTACTATCTTTGCTATGCTAGTTTGCTCGCTCTTTTGCTATGCCAATGCTACGATGCCTACCACTTGCTTTCAAGCCTCCCAAATTGCCATGTCAAACCTCTAACCCACCATGTCTTAGCAAACCGTTGATTGGCTATGTTACTGCTTTGCTCAGCCCCTCTTATAGTGTGCTAGTTGCAGGTGAAGATTGGAGGCCGTTCCTTGTTGGAACATTTATTTACTTGTTGGGATATCATTATATTATCTTGTTATCTTAATGCATCTATATACTTGGTAAAGGGTGGAAGCCTCGGCCTCTCGCCTAGTGTTTTGTTCCACTCTTGCCGCCCTAGTTTCCGTCATATCGGTGTTATGTTCCTGGATTTTGCGTTCCTTACGCGGTTGGGTTATAATGGGAACCCCTTGACGGTCCGCCTTGAATAATACTCCTCCAGCAATGCCCAACATTGGTTTTACCATTTGCCACCTAGCCTTTTCCCTTGGGTTTCGCGGACTCAAGGGTCATCTTATTTTAATCCCCCCGGGCCAGTGCTCCTCTGAGTGTTGGTGCAACCTAGAGCACCGTGCGGGGCCGTCCCTTGGCAACTTGGGTTACGTTGGTTCCCGTACGCTTAGCTTATCCGGTGTGCCCTGAGAACGAGATATGTGCAGCTCCTATCGGGATTTGTCGGCACAGCGGGCGGTGTTGCTGGACTTGTTTTACCATTGCCGGAGTTGTCTTGAAGAACCGAGATACCGAGTCTGATCGGAACGTCTTGGGAGGAGGTCTATTCCTTCATTGACCGTGAGAGCTTGTCATGGGCTAAGTTGGGACTCCCCTGCAGGGATTTGAACTTTCGAAAGCCGTGCCCGCGGTTATGGGCAGATGGGAATTTGTTAATGGCCGGTTGTAGATCACTTTAACCTTAACTTAATTAAAATGAATCAACTGAGTGTGTTACCGTGATGGCCTCTTCTCGGCAGAGTCCGGGAAGTGGACACGGTGTTGGAGTAATGTTTGCGCAGGTTGTTCTCTAGTTTCTCGCTCGCGCTTGGCCTCCTCTTCTCGCTCTCTTTTGCGAATAAGTTAGCCACCATATTTTGCTAGTCGCTTGCTGAAGCTCCACATATTTACCTTGCCATACCTATAAGCTTAAATAGTCTTGATCGCGAGGGTGCGAGATTGCTGAGTCCCTGTGGCTCACAGATTACTATTACACCAGATGCAAGGCCTGATGATTCCGCTCTAGGAGACGCGCTTGAGCTCAAGTGGGAGTTCGACGAGGACTCTCAACGTTACTATGTTTCCTTTCCTGATGATCAGTAGTGGTGCCCAGTTGGGGGTGATTGGGACCGTGTCGCATGTTGGGTTCTCTTTTATTTTGGCGCCATAGTTGGGCCATGAGTGTTTGGTTGATGTAATGTTATTTATGTACTTGATTGACGTGGCGAGTGTAAGCCAACTATGTTATCTCCCCTTTATGATTTATATTACATGGGATGTTGTGAAGATTGCCTAACTTGCGACGTATGCCTTCAATGCGATTATGCCTCTAAGTCGTGCCTCGACACGTGGGAGATATAGTCGCATCGAGGGTGTTACAAGTTGGTATCAGAGCCTTCCCCGACCTTAGGAGCCCCATTGCTTGATCGTTTTTAGCAGCCGAGTTGTGTCTAGAAAAAAATGTTTTGAGTCATTAGGAATTATATATCATAGAGTTTAGGAATTCTTTTTACTTCCCAGTCTCCTCATCGCTCTGGTAAGGCATCCTGACGTAGAGTTTTGACTCTTCTCTTCTCAAATTTCACTAAAAAAAATTTAGGATCACGCGGGTATCTTGGAACCATTCTGATGGTTTTATGATGAGAACATTGTCTTGGTGCCTCCTGTCAGGGGTTTAGTGGAAGTGTCCCGGGGAGTTGAGCTCTGAGGTGTTGTCATCATAATTTTATCGTTCTACTTCTGGAATACCTGAGTTTAGTACGCCGACATCAAAAATCTCTTTTATGCAGTTCGTTGGTGAGATAACCTCGACGCCACCCAGTACTGGGGCGGGAGTTCGGGAGTATCGCCATAACTTGTATAACGGATGCTTTTCGAAGGTTGAGGTAGATGGTTTCCGAAGGTTTCTTGGTTATGTGTTGAAGGATGGATACAGCTGGATGTAGGATTTACTAGTTTGGGTGAGATATTATGCTTCCCCTGTATCCCCAACACCTGATTGCATAACCGGAAAGGTTCGGGAGTTTCATAGGTGGGAATTCTTGTAGCTCTAGTGCTTCTTCCACGGATATTTGTTTGAGATTGGGATTTCTTACCGATTATTCGTTCTTGATCCATACCTTGTTGATTTATTTCTCTACCTGAATTCTACGTGGCTTCTCAATTTATGGATATGTGACCATTTCAAGAGGAATGCATTCGGTCATTTTGTTCGGATGTGAAGACTATATGTTGCAATTTTTCATTCCTTTGTCTTCAGCTTCAATATTTGTCTATCAATGTGCTAATGGATGTCAACCTCTTCAGGATGGCTCCTCCAACGCGCACGACTTTGAATCCTGATCCGCCACCACCTCCCCCTCCTCCGGAGGCATGGCAAGCTGTGATGACTGCAACCAATGCAAACACACAGTTGATCATGCAAATTCTTCAAGAGCGCAATCAAGGCAACCAAGGGAATCAAGGCAACAATCAGAATCACTTTGCTACACTCAACCAGTTCCTTGCTAACGGGCCAAAGACTTTCAGCAATTGTGTTGAGGCAACCGATGCTGACGATTGGCTTGTGGATCTATGCAAGCATTTCGAGTGCAGTAACGTCAGGCCTGAGGACTTTTTCAAGTTCGCTTCCTTCCAACTCAAAGATCAAGCTGCAGAATGGTTCCAGCAGTACAAGGACTCCAGAGGTGGATGTGTTATCACTTGGGATGAATTCCGTCGAGATTTTCGAGCTCATCATATCCGTCAGAGCGTGGTTGAAAGCAAGCGTGAGGAATTCCGCAACCTGAAGCAAGGCTCTTTGTCTGTCTATGACTACAACAAGTTGTTCCAGAAGCTCGCCCGCTTTGCCAAGCAGGACGTCCCTGATGAGAAGAGCATGATATATCAGTTCATGGGTGGTCTCAGAGAAGAAATCCAGCTAGCTCTTGTTCTCTTCGAGCCCTTGAGATACGATGAGTTCTACAACATGGCATTGAAGCAAGAGGCTGCTCAGTTGAGGTGTGATGCTTCCAAGAAGCGAGTCAGAGATGTTACTCCTTCTACCTCTACTCAAGTGGCCAAGCAGCAGAAGTATTGGCTTCCTCCTCCTCCGTTCCGTCAGCCGTATCAGCAGAAGAGCAAAGGTGGCAGTGGTTCTTCCCACCCACCCAACCCTGGCTTTTAGAACAAGACTTCGTCTCAAGCTCCAAGATCGAGTGCTCCGTATCACCGTCCGCTTTCAGAGGTCACGTGCAACAAGTGCCAACAGAAGGGTCACTATGCCAACAAGTGTTTCAACCAGAGGCGTCTTCCTCCTCCTCCTCCTCCTCCTGTCAGATCGGCAAGTACAGCTGTGGTCAAGCATAACCCCAAGCACGCTAAGGTCAACTTGCTGAATGCAGCTCGGGCAGAGGATTCGTCAGATGTGATCATGGGTAACTTTCCAGTTAACTCTTTTCCAGCAAAAGTTCCTTTTGACACTGGTGCATCGCATTGTTTCATGTCAAGATCATTTGTTTCCAAGCATGACTTCGTTTCACGAATGTTGGGTAAAACTATGGGAGTGGTTTCTCCGGCTAAGTCTATGAGGGCTACTTCAATAGTCCCGGATGTTTCTATCATGATGGGTGACTTCAAGTTTCTGGCTTCTCCAATGGTTCTTGGTAACTCGGATATTGATCTTATTCTCGGAATGGATTGGCTTACTAAGCACAAGGCTCAGCTTGATTGTGCAGCCAGGCAGATTCAATTGACACATTCGTCTGAGGATGTAATTTTCTTTGCCGCGCATGACGATACCATCCGTTTGTTTTCTCTCAATGAGAAGGGTGAATTGGATGCCATCTCGCAAATTCCAGTCATTTGCGAATATCAAGACGTCTTCCCAGAAGAGCTTCCAGGAATGCCTCCGCACCGGCCAGTTGAATTCGTTATTGATCTTGAGCCTGGCACGGAACCGGTGTGCAAACGTCCTTACAAGCTCGGACCTGAAGAGTTGAAGGAGCTCAAGAAGCAACTCGATATTCAAGAGAAAATGGGTCTCATCCGGCCTAGTTCTTCTCCGTGGGGTTGTGGTGTTCTTTTTGTGAAGAAGAAGGATGGAACGGACCGACTTTGTGTTGATTACTGTCCATTGAACAAGAAGACCATCAAGAACAAATATCCACTTCCCAACATCAACGAGCTGTTTGAAAAACTCAAAGGTGCCCAAGTATTCTCCAAGCTTGATCTCTGTATGGGTTATCATCAGATTCGAATCTGTGAGCAAGATATTCCCAAGACGGCTTTCAGGACAAGCTATGGTTCATATGAATACATTGTCATGTCTTTTGGCCTCGTCAACGCTCCTCCGACGTTCTCTCGCATGATGAACTTCATCTTCAATGCCTACACCAATGACTTCGTTTTGGTCTATCTCGACGACATTCTGGTTTTCTCGAAGAACAAGGAAGATCATGCCAAGCACTTGCGTTTGGTACTCGATAAGCTCAAGGAACATCAGTTCTACGCCAAGTTCTCCAAGTGCGAATTTTGGCTCGATGAGGTTCTTTATCTTGGTCATATCATCTCTGCCAAGGGCATTGCCGTGAATCCTGAGAAGGTGTCTGCAATTGTGAATTGGGAACCTCCTCAGAACGTGAAGCAACTCCGTAGCTTCCTCGGTCTCGCAAGGTATTGCCGAAGATTCGTTGAAAACTTTTCTAAGATCACGAAGCCTCTCTCTAATCTTCTCCAGAAGCACGTCAAGTACGTTTGGTCTCCGGAGTGTGACATTGCTTTCAACACTTTTAAAGAGAAATTGATCACTGCTCTAGTTCTGACTCCGCCTGATGAATCCAAACCGTACGAGGTCTTTTGTGATGCCTCTCTCCAAGGTCTTGGCGCGGTATTGATGCAAGAGAAGAAAGTTGTTGCTTATACCTCTCGCCAGTTGAAGCCTAATGAGAAGAACTACCCCACTCATGATCTCGAGTTGGCGGCAGTTGTGCATGCTCTTTTGACTTGGAGACATCTCTTATTGGGAAGAAAAGTGGACATTTTCACTGATCACAAGAGTCTCAAGTACATCTTCACTCAGCCTAATCTCAACCTCAGGCAAACTCGATGGGTCGAAATGATTCAAGAGTATAATCCGAGTATCGAGTATACTCCAGGCAAGGCCAATGTGATTGCTGACGCATTGAGCAGGAAAGCTTACTGCAACAGTCTGATTCTTAAGCCTTATCGACCCGAGCTTTGTGAAGCTTTTCGCAAACTTAATCTGCAAGTTGTTCCTCAAGGTTTCCTCGCCAACCTTCAAGTCTCTCCTACCTTGGAAGACCAGATTCGCCAAGCCCAGCTTCTTGATGCTATGGTGAAAAAGGTGAAGATTGGGATTGCCAAGAGTCAACCCAAGTACAAGTGCTACCGCCTTGACGACAAGGACACTCTCTTCTTCGAGGATCGTATTGTTGTACCCAAAGGTGAACTTCGTAAAGTGATCATGAACGAGGCTCACAATTCTCTCCTCTCCATCCACCCTGGGAGCACGAAGATGTATCAGAACCTCAAGAAAGCTTATTAGTGGACTCGAATGAAGCGCGAGATTTCTCAGTTCATGAACGAATGTGATGTCTACAGAAGAGTGAAGGAAGAACACCAAAGGCCAGCGGGTCTCCTCCAACCTCTTGCCATTCCAGAATGGAAGTTTGACCACATTGAGATGGACTTCGTGACTGGGTTTCCAAAGTCCAAGCGTGGCAATGATGCTATATTCGTTGTCATCGACAAACTCACTAAAGTGGCTCACTTTCTGCCTATCAAAGAGTCGATCACTGCAGCTCAATTGGCAGAACTCTATACCTCTCGTATTGTCTCTCTGCACGGTATTCCACAAGTGATCTCTTCAGACCGTGGCAGCATCTTTACCTCAAAGTTTTGGGATTCTTTTCAGAAGGCCATGGGCACCAACATCCGCTTCAGCACAGCTTTCCATCCTCAAACTAGCGGTCAAGTCGAGCGTGTCAACCAGATTCTTGAAGATATGCTCAGGGCTTGTGTGATCTCCTTCGGCATGAAGTGGGAGGATTGCCTTCCTTATGCTGAATTCTCCTACAACAACAGTTTTCAAGCAAGTTCGGGCAAGGCCCCATTTGAAATTCTGTATGGCAGGAAGTGCCGTACCCCTCTCAACTGGTCTGAAACCGGTGATCGTCAGCTTTTGGGTAATGATTTAATCACAGAGGCAGAGGAAATGTGTAAAGTCATTCGTGATAACCTCAAAGTAGCCCAATCCCGTCAGAAGAGCTACTATGATAGTAAGCACCATGATTTGGCTTTCGAGATCGGAGATCATGTTTACCTCCGCGTCTCTCCTATGAAAGGTACTCGTCGCTTCGGTATCAAAGGGAAGCTTGCCCCCAGATATGTGGGACCTTTCAAGATTGTCAGCAAGAGAGGTGACCTCGCCTATCAACTCGAGCTTCCTTCGAACTTTGCAAATGTTCATGATGTGTTCCATGTCTCTCAGCTTCGAAAGTGCTTCAAGACTCCTGACCGCACTATCAACTTCGAGGACATTGAGCTCCAAGAAGATCTCTCCTATCGTGAGCACACAGTTGCTATTCTTGAAGAGACTGAACGCAAGACTCACAACAAGTCAATCAAATTTCTCAAAGTCAAGTGGTCACATCATTCCGACCGTGAAGCTACCTGGGAACGCGAGGATCACCTCCGTTCTGAGTACCCGGCATTCTTTTAGTCCTAGATCTCGGGACGAGATCCTTTCGTAGTGGTGGAGTGTTGTAACACCCCGGATATAACTTTCCCAATTTGTACTCCAACACTTGCCGTTTCCGGCGTTAAGTTATTTTATTTTCTCGGGTTCGGGTCTTTGTCTCCTTGTGTTGTTGTCGTTGGCATGCATCTCATATTATGTCATCATGTGCATTGCATTTGCATACGTGTTCGTCTCATGCATTCGAGCATTTTCCCCGTTGTCTGTTTTGCATTCCGGCGTTTCGTTCTCCTCCGGTGGCCAATTCTACCTTTCTTTCGTGTGTGGGGATTAAACATTTCCGGATTGGACCGAGACTTGCCAAGCGGCCTTGGTTTACTACCGGTAGACCGCCTGTCAAGTTTCGTATCATTTGGACTACGTTTGATATTCCAACGGTTAACCGAGGGACCGAAAAGGCCTCGTGTGTGTTGCAGACCAACACCCCTCCAATTTGACCCAAAACCCACCATAACCCTCTCCATCACCTAGAGCGTTCGATCACGATCGCGTGGCTGAAAACCGCACCTCATTTGGACTCTCCTAGCTCCCTCTAGGCCTATAAATAGTCCTCCTCGAAAATCTCGGATCCCCCTCCCCGAAACCCTAAAAATCTGTCTCCGCCGCCGCCGGACGTGTCCGGACGGAGCCGGACAACGTCCGGATCCCACCGCCGCCGTTCCTCTCCGCTGCCACCGCGCCGCCTCGCCGCCCGGCCGCGCCGCCGCGCCGTCCGCGCCCCTCGCCGCCCTCGGGAGCCGAGCTCCGCCGCCGACCTCCCCGGCTCCGGCCTCCTCCTTCTCCCAAGACACGCCGGCAAGCTCCACCGATTCCGGCGCTGGTGAACAGTGCCCCGGCCATCCTCGTTTTCCGTGTCACCCGATCCAGATCTGGAAAACCCTAGCCGGTTGACTTTTCGCCTGTCCTAGTTATTTTTTTGCAATATTCCTAGCGTCGTAACTTTGCATCCGTAGCTCTGATTCATGCATATAGCATATCAAAATGTTCATCTCAGAGAGTACATCATTTCATTCCATTGCATCATTTTCATTTGAGTTCAGCTTGATGCCCGAAATGCTGTTAGAAGAGGGCTACTTGAGATAATTGTCAGATCTGCTACTCCGTTTAGATATTTGTCATTTTTGCCATGATTAATGTGTGCATGATATGCCCTGATGCTCTACATATGTTTTGGTAAGGGTTTTGTCATCTTTTCCAGAGGTGCAACCCATGTATTTTTGTGATGTGTGTGGTGACTAGCACGAGCTTGCAAAGTGGTGCACTTGTTAATTCTGATTTCAGGGACTTAGCAATTCCACCAAGTCCTTGATCTGTTTATCTCATGTTGTCATATGTTCATGTTGTTTCCTAGTGATCCGTGCCTCTTTTGAGGATGATCAGTAAGGATGTTTTGTTAATCTTGTAGTGCTCTATCCATCCATGCCTTTGTTTGCAATTATGGAGCACCATAGCTTGAGTCAATCGAGCTCTACTTTTGCTACTTTGTGAATCGGGGCAGATTGTCAACTTGTTTGCAATTTTGCCGATGATGTTGTAGTTGATCGTGCATGCTATGTTATTGTTCTTGCCATGTCTAGCTTGCATTTTGTGTATTCTTGATGGATGTAGGCTTAGTTTGTCATGACTTGCTCTGTATTGAGTGCATCGAGCTCGTAAACATGCCTACTTGATATCTGTTTTCAGCATGCTCCAGTTTTCACTAAGTCTGAAAACTGATTATGTTTTTGCTATGTTCACATGCTTGCAATTGTATTTTATGATCCCTTTTGACTCAAGGTCACTAAGGGACTTTTGTTAAGCTCTTTGAGTAGCTCCATGCCATGCTTTACTTTGCCATGTTCAGGTCCTGTAGCATGTAGTTTTGTTGCTCCGAAGAGTGCTATCTGATCTGAAATTCCAGACAAATGTTGATTTCACTAAGTCTGAGATCTGTTTGTCATATGCATTTTTGCCATGCTTGTTTGAACCTGTTAATGGATGAATTGGCCGTAGCTCAGTGCTAGACTTTTGTTAAGCATCTTGAATGCATCCCTGCCATGTGTTGTTTTGCCATGTTTGGGTGCTGTAGCATGTTCATCTCATTGCATTTAAATGGCTACTTGCTGTAAATCGCAGACCGGTGTCATATTTGAATCGCTTGCCATTTCCAAACCGTAACTCCGATTCCGGCGTTCTTTATATCGTTTTCAAGCAATTTCGTCTCATCTTTCCAGTGGCATACTTGGATTTCCAAGTTGAGGCCAGGTTCTTGCATTTCCTGTCATATCTTGCATATGCATCCCGCATCGCATCCCGCATAGCATATCATCTTTGCATCATCTTGTTTGATCCTTGCACGTGGTTGATTGTGTCCTTGTTACTTGTTTGTCTTGTTTGGGAAGAGCCGGGAGACGAGTTCGCTAACGAGGAGCCCGTTGAGTTTGCTTTCGAGGATCCGGTCAACTCTGACAACTGTGTAGGCAAGATGATCATACCCTCGAAATCACTACTATCTTTGCTATGCTAGTTTGCTCGCTCTTTTGCTATGCCAATGCTACGATGCCTACCAATTTGCATCTTCCAGCCTCGCCATTGCATGATCAATATCCAGTAATAATCTACTTTTAATTCCTCATTTATCGATATCATTAGCAACGTATGATCGCTGGGTATGTTTAATCTGATACCATCTAACCGGTCTGACCGTATGGTTCCACAACAATTGAACAGCCCCCCAGATATAGTGGATACTTCTAGTTGCAGGTATATTGGAGGCCAAATGAAACGTGTTGACAAATATTGTACTGTTGGATGGTTTTCACAGTCTTAATTTAGCTTTCGTAGTGGATTTTTTGACTCATAGAGTTTCAGTTGCCCGTATCGATTCGGAGTTGTAATTTAGTGTGATTAATAACGGGATGTAAACCTTTGCCCTTCGTTGGGGATTCTATAAAGTCTTGCACGTTATAGCATTTTCCTAATGGCTCGTATAAGGTGTTTCTGTCTCATCTTTCGTTTGGGATAAGAATCCGCTTGACAGTGCGGATATATTCCGCCACGTCTATCGTGGTTTATATGTCTTGGGATTAGTATGCGTTACTTACCGCGGGTTGGTTATAATGGGAACTTTGCTTGAGCGCAGGTCGCGCCTTGGATATATTATCCGCAAGGATTCAGCAAAACATATGAGTCCATTCAACAATTGGTTTTAACTCCTTATATTTGCCACCTACGCCTTTTCTTGGGTTTGCGGACACTTCTAGGGGAGTTCATGCCTATTAATTTTAGTATAACTTCCCATGGCATGAACCTTAAATGTTGGTAGAAGATATTCTATTATCGTCCAGACTATGCCGATTCCCGCCAGTGTCTCTGAGTGTTGGTGTCATATACCTTAAGAAGACAAGTCATGGAGTGGACTGGTCTACGTTAGCCCTGTACTATTGCTGGACATGTGGAGTTACGCTTGTAGTAATTGGATTGGCTTTGGATCGTGAAATCTACATTGTTGAGTATTAACTCAGTGGTTTGCTTACTTAGGTGGCTACTAACACGCACATCATGGGAAGATTATGGTAGCATGTGCGGCCTGGGACGCTCTATGTGGCGGTCATTTTTGTCGCAGCATGTGTGCTGGTATAGCTAGCTGGCCTTGTTTTACCATTGATCACGATATGCCCAGTCGGACGACTGGGAAGTTGTCTTGAAATGAATGAAAGTGCAAGGATGATATAGATTTCACACTCATGGTAAAGTATAGATATCGAGTAAAGGGGAAACGGATATCTATGGTTTGGGGGCACGAACTCCTATTTCTTCATGCACGTGAACCAAGTACGAGTACGAGCCTGTATGTCAACATTAGGCCTAAAGTTGGGACTAACACTCCCCTGCAGGCGGATTTTGAGGGGGACCCTTTCGAAAGCACAGTAGACAACCCCAAGCGACACGTGGCAATCCTCATAAGGCGGACAGATTGAGGAATTTTGTTAATGGCCGGTTTACAAGATCACTTTAAATCCTTAAACTTAATTTAAAATGAATCAGAGGCATGTGGTTACATTACCAGGGAATGAATGGCGATCAAAGAACGGCGGGACTGCATGACGGTTCTGTCCTTCTGAGAGGCAGTAATCCGGAAGTGATACGAAGTGGACACGTGTTGGAGTAATGTTTGCGCAGGTTGTTCTCATATTTCTCGCTAGCGTTGCCTCCTCTTTCCGCTATCTTTTGCGAATAAGTTAGCCACCATATTTTGCTAGTCGCTTGCTGAAGCTCCACATATTTACCTTGCCATACCTATAAGCTTAAATAGTCTTGATCGCGAGGGTGCGAGATTGCTGAGTCCCTGTGGCTCACAGATTACTATTACACCAGATGCAAGGCCTGATGATTCCGCTCTAGGAGACGCGCTTGAGCTCAAGTGGGAGTTCGACGAGGACTCTCAACGTTACTATGTTTCCTTTCCTGATGATCAGTAGTGGTGCCCAGTTGGGGGTGATTGGGACCGTGTCGCATGTTGGGTTCTCTTTTATTTTGGCGCCGTAGTCGGGCCATGAGTGTTTGGTTGATGTAATGTTATTTATGTACTTGATTGACGTGGCGAGTGTAAGCCAACTATGTTATCTCCCCTTTATGATTTATATTACATGGGATGTTGTGAAGAATTCCTAACTTGCGACGTATGCCTTCAATGCGATTATGCCTCTAAGTCGTGCCTCGACACGTGGGAGATATAGTCGCATCGAGGGTGTTACACGAACCAAAAAGGACAGCACAGGATCCCCAGGTGCCCGCAACCAATCCACCCAGATGTGTGTTTAAGTAGCCACCTTAAGTAAACCATTAATTAATAATCTCACATCTGTCATGGATACACTCAAACCCAATCCACGTCTACGAGCATAGCATGGCAATAAATAGCATAACGTAGAAGTAACTCCCAGGGGTTTGATAATAAAAGGGCAATAGGTTCTACCTCATCAGCTACTTCTCAAAACCCACATGTTAAGAGATCCTACTCATGCAATGTTTGAGGGTTCTAACTAATGCATAAAAACTGGGTAATAAAGGGGTATGATCAATGTGTTACTTGCCTTGCGGATGATCCGCAAAACCTAGTGACTCGTAGTAGCATGTTGCGCACTCCGGGAATTCTATCACAAACAAACAAGAGGATACATAAGCACTTAGGCAAAGATGCAAGGGTAAAACTTCAGATAAGAAGACCCAAACTGAAAGTTCAACTAAAGAGGTTCGATTTGCAAAAAGAATCGATCGAATCGGAGCTACGGAACTGAAACTACGGTCAAAAGAACTTCGAAATCAAATCTGCTTGAAACCAAACTTTAAATTTGTCAAAACCTTGTTCAAGTTGGTTAAACAGAAACATGGGGTTGCGATGAAGATTTTGGCGTTGGTTTCACTGGATTTGGACAAACGGTTAAGAAACGGCGAGGGTTTGAAGATCAGGGGCTAATCTGCGATAAAAATAATCGCGGATAGGTCCCTGGATGAAAATGAAAATTAAAAGGAAAGACTAACAAACAAACGTTCGCTGTCTAAGCCTAACCGGCGAACAACGTTCGTTAAAACGAAAGAACAGACGAGCGTCCACTAAATAAATAAACCGACGAAAACCAAAAAAACGCATCTAGGGTTTTAAAGAAAAACTGGCGGTTTTACCTAAACCGAAAAAAAACCGTGACGAAAACTGACAAATCCGGCGGCGGCGGTTTCCGGCGGAGCTCCGGCGAGGCGCAGGGTGGCGTGGGGCGGCGGGGCGGCAGTGGCGTGGCAGCGGCGGTGGCGCACCGGGCGGCGGCAGCGGTAGGCGGCGGCGGCTGGCGGCTTCGGTGGTGGTAGCACGGGACGAGGGGATGAGGGCGGCGAGGGCTCCGGTATTTAAGGGGGGGCGGGACGGCTCCTACTTGCGCGAGGGGTGACGCGGGCGGTGTGGCGCGGCCGGACTCCGGCGAGTCCGTGTCGCGCCAGACTCGGGGAGGCGGCGGCGCTCGGATGGGCCGGCTGGGCCTTCAGCCCAGTTCGGTCCGAAACTTTTTTTTAAATACGGTTCCGCCGATAAAAATCCTAAATAAATAAAAATAAAAATCTAAAAATGCCAAAACAAATTTTCACCGTCTAAATAAAATATTTAGAACTTAGGGAACATTTTCTTGGCCTAAAAATGCAATTTTGAAAAAATGCATATTTTCTAATTCAAATAAAATAGTAATAAAATCCAAAAAAACTTTATTTGATTTTAATATTTTTCCTCCAATATTTCATTTATTTTGAAGAAGTCATATTATCTCCTATCATATATTTTTGATATGAAATATTTTCGGAGAGAAAAAATAATAAAACCAAAATGATCCACTTTTCAATATTTGAGAAAATTCAAATATGAAATTAATAAAATCCCCAACTCTCTTCGTGGGTCCTTGAGCTGCTTAGGATTTTAGGATCAAAAACCAAAATGCAAATAAAATATGATATGCATATGATAACCTATGTATAAGATTCCAAATTGGAAATTTGGGATGTTACAAACCTACCCCCCCCCTTAAGGTGAATCTCACCCTTGAGATTCATGTTGGCTAGAAAATAGGTCTGGGTGGTCTTTCCGTAGATCATCCTCTCGTTCCTAGGTGGCTTCATCCTCGGTATGGTAGCTCCACTGAACTTTGCAAAACTTCATAACCTTGCTGTGTGTGACTCGGCTGGCAAACTCGAGAATCTTGACTAGTTTCTCCTCATAGGTCAGATCACTATCCAACTGAATTGCTTCCAGGGGCACAGTATCTCTCCGAGGAATATCGGCCATATTAGCATGACACTTCTTCAACTGGGAAACGTGAAACACATCATGAACTCCTGACAGTCATTCGGGCAGCTCCAACTTGTAGGCTACTTCTCCCATACGTTCCAAAACTCGGTATGGTCCTAGAAATCTTGGGGCTAACTTTCCCTTAACTCCAAAACATTTAACTCCTCGCAGTGGTGACACACAAAGATATGCTCTGTCTCTGATTTCATAGACTACCTCCTTGCGTTTTGAGTCTGCATAGCTCTTCTGCCTGGACTGAGCTACCTTCAGTCTGTCTTGAATTAACTTAACCTTCTCTTCTGACTCTTTGATCAAATCTGGTCCAAACAACTGGCGGTCTCCAACTTCATCCCACATCAACGACATTCTGCATCTTCTTCCATACACAGCTTCGAAAGGTGCCATCTTCAGACTAGCTTGATAACGGTTGTTGTATGAGAACTCTGCGTACGGCAAATTATCATCCCAACTAGATCCATAATCGAGCGCACAACCTCTCAACATGTCTTCCAGAATCTAATTGACTCTCTCGGTCTATCCATCTGTCTACGGATGAAAGGCTATACTGAACTCTAGCCTGGTGCCGAAAGTCTAGTGCAGCTGGTGCCAAAACTTTGAAGTAAACTGTGTTCCTCTATCTGATATGATGGTCCTCGAAACTCCATGCAGACATACGATCCTGGTCATATATATCTTGGCCAACTTCGCACTCATATAGGTGGTTTTAACTGGGATAAAGTGAGCCACTTTGGTCAAACGATCCACTACTACCCAAATAGAATCGTATCCTGATCGGGTCCTGGGTAATCCGGTGATAAAATCCATGCCAAGCTTGTCCCACTTCCATTTGGGTATCGACATAGGCTGCAGTAATCCTGCTGGCTTTTGATGTTCCGCCTTCACTCTCTGACATACATCACATACGGCTACATACTCGGCAATATCCTTCTTCAAACCAGTCCACCAGAAATGCTCCTTCAAATCCAAATACATCTTGGTGTTTCCGGGGTGTATCAAGTATGGCGAGTCATGAGCCTCCTGGAGTATCAACTTCCTGATCTCTGCATTATTGGGTACATAAACACGGTCCTCAAACCACAAGGTGTCGTGCTCATCCTCACGAAAACTCTTGGCTTTTCCTTTGCTCATTTTCTCCTTTATCTCTGCAATTCCCTTATCATCCTTCTGAGCTTCTCAAATTTTTCCCAATAATGTCGACTAAATTTCCAATGCTGCAACAAAACCTCTAGGGACTATCTCCAAACATAGTTCCCTGAGATCTTTAGCTAACTCTGTTGGTAATCCTCCGCTTATGAGGTTATTGGCGTAACTATTTCGGCTCAAAGCTTCTGCTACGGCATTGGCCTTGCCTGGATGATAGTGCAACTTCATATCATAATCCTTTATAAGCTCCAACCGTCTCCTTTGCCTGAGATTCAACTCCTTCTGTGGGAAAATGTACTTGAAACTCTTATGATCCGTGTACACATCACAATGATTTCCAATAAGAAAATGTCTCCAGGTCTTGAGTGCATGCACTATAGCTGCTAACTCCAAATCATGCATGGCATAATTTTACTCATGCGGTCGAAGTTAACATGAGGCATATGGAACAACTCTTCCATCTTGCATAAGCACGCCTCCAAGTCCTAAGCGAGATGCGTCACAATACACTTAGAAATCCTTGCATATATCCGGCAGAATCAGCACTGGGGCTGTAACCAGACGTTTCTTCAACTCTTGGAAACTTGCCTCACATTCATATGTCCACTTGAACTTGGTGTCTTTCTTCAACAACTCTTTCATGGGCGTCGCTATCTTAGAGAAATTCTCAATGAATCTCCGATAATATCCTACGGGTCCAAGAAGACTGCGGATCTCTCCAACTAAGGTGGGTGCCAACCACTCAGTGACTGACTGAACCTTAGTAGGGTCTACTGCTATACCTTCTCCTGATATAACATGTCCAAGGAATCCAACTTCCTTCAACCAAAACTCACATTTGTTGAATTTGGCGTATAACTGATGTTCCCTGAGCTTCTCGAGAACTAAACTTAAATGCTCCCTGTGTTCCTCTTCATTCTTCGAGTACACCAAAATGTCATCAATGAACACCACGACAAATTTATCCAAGAACTCCATGAACACCTTATTCATCATACTCATGAAATAGGCAGGGGCGTTTGTCAGTCCAAATAACATAACCGTGTACTCATATAGCCCGTACCTTGTGGTGAAGGCTGTCTTGGGTATATCCTGTTCTCGGATCTTCAATTGGTGGTATCCTAATTGAAGATCGATCTTGGAAAATACTTTAGCTCCTTGCAGCTGGTCAAACAATTCATTGATCATCGGTAGTGGGTACCTGTTCTTGATCGTCACTTCATTCAATGCACGATAATCAACCACCATTCTCAGAGATTTATCCTTCTTCTCAACCAAGAGCACTGGGGCTCCCCATGCTGACGAGCTTCGTCGAATGTAAGCTTTCTCCAATAACTCCTTAATCTGTTTCTTAATCTCCTCCAGATCATTCGCGAGCATCCGGTATGGTCTCTTCGATATTGGTCTGGTGCCTGGCAATAGCTCTATGAAAAACTCAATGTCTCGATCCGGCGGCATGCCTGGTAGTTCCTCTGGAAATACATCCGGGTAATCCTTCACTACAGGAACTTCCTCCTGAACAACGCCCGTGAGGGCATTTAGGTGAGTCCTCCTTGGGGTATGCCTGGATACATACTTAATCTTTTTCCTCCGGGGCGGTGAGTAGAATTGACCTACTAGCACAATCAATGTTTTCTCCATACTTCGATAGCCAATCCATACCCAGTATCGCATATAATCCTTGTGACTCTAGAATTATTAGGTCTGAGGGGAAAATATGGCTGCCAATGTTTAAGGGTATCCGGTCGCACCATCGTCTGGCCATATACTCTGCTCCTGGTGAGCTTACTAACAAGGGTGTCCTAAGGGCTAAGGTGGGTAACTTAAACTTGTCCACAAATCCCCTTGAAATGTATGAATGCGATGCACCAGTATCGAAAAGAACAAGAGCGGTAAATGGCTTAACTAAAAACTTACCGATAACTGTGGCTGGCTGCTCTTCAACCTCCTCCACGTTCACGTGGTTCACTTGGCCCTTATTGAAAGGGTTGGGCTTCTTCCCAGAGCTTCCATTGCCATTTCCATTCTTGAGTTCAGGACACTCATTGGCATAGTGTCTAGTCTTCCCGCAATTAAAACAAGTAACATGACTTTGGTCCTTCTTAGCGGGTGTGCTTGGGTTAGAGCGGTTCTGACTGCTTGCTCCACTCTCATTTCCATTCGTAGAGCCATTGTGGTTATGAGAACTTCCTCCATTATGATTATGGCCTCCATGGTTATGGGTATATCCTCCCAAGTTCTGGGTGAACCAAGGTTTCTGCTGAGCCCCTGAATTGTACTTCCCTTGTCCATTCTTCCTTTTGCGGCTCTCAATCTGCTGCTGCTTCCCTTCAATCATAAGAGCCTTATCTACCAACTCCCGGGTAGTTGTTAAATGTCGCCACCATTAACTACATACTCATCTCATCATTTAGCCCTTCCATAAACTTCTCTTGCTTCACGGCATCTGTGGCCTCATAACCCACAAGTATAGGGGGTCGCAACAGTTTTCGAGGGTAGAGTATTCAACCCAAATTTATTGATTCGACACAAGGGGAGCCAAAGAATATTCTCAAGTATTAGCAGATGAGTTGTCAATTCAACCACACCTGGATAACTTAATATCTGCAGCAAAGTGTTTAGTAGCAAAGTAATATGATAGTAGTGGTAACGGTGATAAAAGGTAATGGTAGAAAAAGTAATATTTTTTGTGTTTTGTAGTGATGATAACAATATCAACGAAAAAGTAAATAAGCGAAGAACAATATATGGAAAGCTCGTAGGCAATGGATTGGTGATAGAGAATTATGTAGGATGCGGTTCATCATGTAACAGTCATAACCTAGGGTGACACAGAACTAGCTCCAATTCATCAATGTAATGTAGGCATGTATTCCGAATATAGTCATACATGCTTATGGAAAAGAACTTGCATGACATCTTTTGTCCTACCCTCCCGTGGCAGCGGGGTCCTAGTGTAAACTAAGGGATATTAAGGCCTCCTTTTAATAGAGTACCGGACCAAAGCATTAACACATAGTGAATACATGAACTCCTCAAACTACGGTCATCACCGGGAGTGAACCCGATTATTGTCACTTCGGGGTTGCCGGATCATAACACATAGTAGGTGACTATAGACTTGCAAGATAGGATCAAGAACTCACATATATTCATGAAAACATAATAGGTTCAGATCTGAAATCATGGCACTCGGGCCCTAGTAACAAGCATTAAGCATAGCAAAGTCATAGCAACATCAATCTCAGAACATAGTGGATACTAGGGATCAAACCCTAACAAAACTAACTCGATTACATGATAAATCTCATCCAACCCATCACTATCCAGCAAGCCTACGATGGAATTACTCATGCACGGCGGTGAGCATCATGAAATTGGTGATGGAGGAAGGTTGATGATGACGATGGCGACGGATTCCCCTCTCTGGAGCCCCGAACGGACTCCAGATCAGCCCTCCCGAGAGAGTTTAGGGCTTGGCGGCGGCTCCGTATCGTAAAACGTGATGAATCCTTCTCCTTTATTTTTTTCTCCCCGAACACGAATATATGGAGTTAAGGTTGAGGTCGGTGGAGCTCCAGGGGGCCCATGAGGCAAGGGCGCGCCCAGGGGGCAGGCGCGCCCCCACCCTCATGGCTAGGGTGTGGACCCCTGGCCTTGATTCTTTGCCAGTATTTTTTATTATTTCCAAAAATAATCTCCGTGGAGTTTCAGGTCATTCCGAGAACTTTTGTTTCTGCACATAAATAACACCATGGCAATTCTGCTGAAAACAGCATCAGTCCGGGTTAGTTCCATTCAAATCATGCAAGTTAGAGTCCAAAACAAGGGCAAACGTGTTTGGAAAAGTAGATACGACGGAGATGTATCATGGCCACATCATCTGGGGCATAGCATGCTAACTTACTAAACTGATCCACGTACTGCCCACAGTACGGTTGCCCTAGCGTAAGTTGCGAAACTCATGCTTCTTCATGCTCATAGCTCTAGTTGAGACATGAGCAGTGCGGAACGCTTGCTGAAACTGCTCCCAAGTAACATTGGCTATAGGGAAGGTGGCTATGTAATTCTCCCACCATGAGGCTGCAGGTCCATCCAATTGGTGTGCGGCAAAATGCACCTTCTCAGCATTTGTGCAACCTGTAGTGGTTAACTCCCTTCCAATCCTGCGTAGCCAGTCATTAGCAACTATTGGCTCGGTGCTACTGGAAAACACCGGCGGTTGTAACCTCAGATAACGGGCTAAGTTGTCAACTGGAGGGGGTGGTGGTGGGTTGTTGTTATTGTTGTTGTTGTTGCCTTGGTTATGGACTAGCAATTGCATCAGTGTATTCTGCTGTTGAATCAACTGAGTGAGCTCCGGTGGGAAAGCAAATCTGGGGTCACATCTCAGAGGCATCTGATGGTTTAGAGGGGAGAGCTTAGAATATAATGAGGTCTAGTGAGAAAACACTACCCATATGCACATGAGACAAACACAAGCATATCACACCAAAACAATTTCAAGCAAGGGCATACAATCGATCTAACTATCGTTACAGTGCTCGGACTACTAATATATACATGGGGGGAATACTACTAATAGTATGGTGGTCTACTAGAATTTTTGATCGATAGAAGACTTCATGATATCTGCTCCAGCTTTGTCTTCATAATCATCATCACTGGGGTCGGAGTCGGTGTCGTCGACGATGATGTAGTCCTTGGGGTGGTCGTCATCTCCTCCTGGCGCAGGGTCCCCCATGAATACTCCTAGCTTCTTTGTCAGGTCGTCATTCTTCTCCACTAGTATTGTGATTTCCTCCTCGTATCCGTTGCGTGTAGACTTGAGTTCCTCTTATAGCGTCGCATTGTCAGGTCATCAACTTCTTCAGATCTATCATGCTTGCGCACATTTGGTTCTCCTGGCATCGAATGTGCTGGTTTAACTCCTAGATGAAGGCTGCAATGGACCTGTCCTTCCTGGTGCTGATCATCTCCCATTGCTCATCTCAGCGCCCACATATCTGGTAGATAGTGTCCTTAAGATTCTTATGATAAACTTCACTGATGCATCCTATGGCGACGTGGGCTGCCATGCTCTGTCCTAGACTCCAGGTTGGTGCATCGAAGGAAAACTCTATGGGCTCTGTTACTTGCGTGAATGTCCTTCTTGGAACTTGAAATTGAATCATCCAACGCTCTTCTTCTGGTAAAGTGGCGGTGTAGGTCCACGTGAAGCTTGGTATTCCAATGTTCAGGGACCTAGTGACTTCCTTCAAGTGTCGTCCAAACGGTGTGTCTTCATCCGGCTATGTAAACTTGTTCCTTGCGTTCGCCATCCTATAGAGTAGAAAATGGAGAGGAGTCAGAAATGGGTAGAGAAGAGTGACCTATGGCTCATCTTAGTGGTCGTGTCCTACATTCAGCGAGTGCTCTTATACCATCTTGTAGTGATTCGACCTCAAACGGCCAAATCTCTGTGCATAAGTGTCATCTCTGGATCGGTAATGCTGACACACACAGTACTTGAAGGATTTATAACACAGTGGCAATCATACACTTATTACATCGAATGTCTCAAAAGAGAACTTATTACAATAAATATGGCTTAAGGCCATCTAAAAGATAACAATGAAAGACTTGTAAGTTAAAGTGAGTCCATCAACTCCAATGGCATAGCTGAGTGCACGACAACGACCTAGCGCACCTTACTCTTCGTCTGAAAAGTCTGCAACATGATATGTTGCAGACCGAAACAGGCTAGCACATGGAATATGCTGGCAAGATAACACAGTAGAGCAATGAAACAAGTAAAAGCTATCACTACATGCATATATGGCTGGTGGAGGCTCTATGGTTATAATGTTTTTGCGAAAAGCCATTTTTTCCTACAACAATGGAATATATTTTATTTAACTATCATGGTAGTTGAAAAACAATGAGAATGGTAAAACCCCATCTCAATCCCAATTAAAAGTAATTAACATCCCAACAAATTTAATTTAGGGTGATGAGGTCCACATGATAATCCAAGTACCAGATACTCAAGATGTCCATAACCAGGGACACGGCTAACCATGATTAGTTTGTACACTCTGCAGAGGTTTGCATACTTTTCCCCACAAGACTCGATCTCCTTCGTTGGATTTCTCGCACTACATGGTGTTTGAGAAACTGATGATCGAGACAGTCTTTCAGAAGCATTAACTCTAACCCCGGGTAGATAGTACCAACCTACATCCCTACATCTGCTAGCCTACCACTCGAAGAGGTCATACAACTTACTCCACTATGCTAGAGCCCATAATAGCTTGTGGCTGCACACGGAAGTTTCTAGCATGAATAATCTTATGATCCCTTTGAGCCTGGGTGGCCAACCAAAAAGGACATCAATGGTATATCCCTAGGTGCTGAGAAAAATCCTAAATAAATAGAAATAAAAATCTAAAAATGCCAAAACAAATTTTCATCGCCTAAATAAAATATTTAGAACTTAGTGAACATTTTCTTGGCCTAAAAATGCATATTTTTCTAATTCAAATAAAATCCAAAAAAACTTTATTTGATTTTAATATTTTTCCTCCAATATTTCATTTATTTTGAAGAAGTCATATTATCGCCTCTCATATATTTTTGATATGAAATATTTTCGGAGAGAAAAATAATAAAACCAAAATGATCCACTTTTCAATATTTGAGAAAATTCAAATACAAAAATAATAAAATCCCCAACTCTCTCAGTGGGTCCTTGAGTTGCTTAGGATTTTAGGATCAAAAACCAAAATGCAAATAAAATATGATATGCATAAGATGACCTATGTATAACATTCCAAATTGGAAATTTGGGATGTTACAGATTATGTTGTAAGTCTATTTCTCCTCTTGGTATGTATCTACAAGTGCCAATGCTACTAGTCAAGAACTAGTTAATATGAACTTGACAAAGCATTAGAACAAATTCAGCTTTGGAAACTAACCGACTCAAAACAACTCCAATTTCTCTCACAACCGGAAGAACCTGAGGTCAAAGAAAGGATCTTCATAGCCATGTCCTTCATCCCTGGTGTCTCACCTCCATACATTCTCCACCAAGCCACTAGGAAGAGGAATTTTTCACAGTTAGGAACTAATAATACTATAGGAACTTGAGTACTGGACAAAATATGTAGCTAAGTGAAAGTTTTGCAAGTAATGACTAACCAGGATTGTAGTCAAAGTTTTGGCAAGTCCAAGCAAGTTTCTTTGCAAAGGAACCCTCTCTGCTTTGGAACTTGCACTACAAAAAAATACACTTCCATGATGATATGTGTTTGTCACAGTAGGTCGCGTTTTTTGTCATGCATGTACATCCATGACAAATTTATGACAGAATCAAGATAGTCATACCTGTGCTGTCGTAGAAGTGTTCCATGACATTACCAAAATTATCATCACGGAAGTGTCCACTTCCATGACGATAAATCGCGCATCACAGAAGTGCTTTCGTCAAGGGTGACCGACACATGGCATCCACCGTAACAGAACGCCGTTAAGCTATCGGGTCGGGTTTTGGATCCGATAACCCGTTAACAGGCCTGACCAATGGGGATTTTCCACGTGAAAAATCATCATTGGCTAGAGGAAACATGTGTCGGCTCATCGTTGGGACAGATGTCATCCACTCACTGGACAGAAGGCGCCGATGATACGTCGTCACGTGGCACAGCCCAACAGTGGCCCATTCCTGTGAAAAGGCCGGCCCGTTTGACTTGGTCAAAAGCTGGCAGGTCGGCCCATGGAAAGCCTGTTAACGGCCTGTTCGCATATAGCCCATTTACAGCCCGCTAACCCAAGGCCCGTTACGCCCTATCCAAATTAGGCCTAGTAGCATCATCTGGGCCATCCAATATGATTCCAGCCCGTTTCACTTCTAGCCCATGTATAGCCCATGACGTCTTTCGGCCCATATGAGGCCCTTTGTAACTCTTGGCCCATTAGCGGCCTGTGCTGAAACTGGCCCGTAATGAACAGTGTATTACTTTACACCCATTAACGGCCCGTGGTGAAACTGGCCCATAATGAATAGTGTACCACTTTATACCCATTAACGGCCCGTTATTCCGTTGGGCCGTTTCTAGCCCAAGTTAACTTTCGGCCTTCTGAGGGCCCATTTATTATTGGGCTCATTTGCAGCATTCGGTTACCTACGGACCTTTACTGTCATTTTCTGCTTGTGGGCCAAATTCAGCCCGTCGTTACAGTCGGCTCGTTTGTGGACCGTTAGTCTGTTGGGTCATTTTCATAGCATCACCAAATACGGCCTATTAATGGCTCGTTATGGTCAGCCCATAAAACGTACGATTTCCATTAAAGGCCCGTCTACGGCCCATTAAAGGCCCGTACAAGACCCATAAATGAGTCAGCGGCCCATGGATCCTACGAGACATAGAAGGCCCATGGATCCTACGAGACGTAGAAGGCCCATGGATCCTACGAGACGTAGAAGGCCCATGGATCCTACGAGACGTAGAAGGCCCATGGATCCGACGGCCCGTGAAGGGCCATGGTCGGGCGAGTTGGCCCCCGTTTGAACGATATAGCATATTCAACGAATTATCCTACTCAATACTATCACCTCTAAAAAGCATACACTATACAACAAAGAGATCAAGGCATAGAAAGGTACAATAATCCTACACTATACAATAAAAAAATTACAGCCGATTATACCCACTAGGCATTATGGTTCGGCACAGGTGATAATAAAGCATACACAAATAGCAAATTAGATACACTGGGCAAATACATCTCATACATCATGGACGCGCATCAACTTAACTCCATTTGAACTATAATCTCTTCAGAAAATAGGATTGGTCAAATTCAGATAGCACAAATTTCAGTCTGCAAAATCTCCAATTCCTTCATGGTTACCTCAGTGTCTTGTTTCATTTTTTGACTCCTACATCTAATACTTGCATGTCCAGTCTCAACTTGTTGATTATACGTTGACAATCATGTACACGTTGTCTTGCCACCTCTAGTTGATGCTCGAGAACATCAACACATTCCAATTCCAATCCATAATCATTCGGTAACGGCCATGCCGCACTGCTCGCAGATCTTTGTGTTGATGACACTTCATCCTGAAATGTTTCTGTAAGTACACATGACTAGGGTAAAAATATAGTTACAACAGTGAAGCGAAAAAGACACTATTTTGTACTACATGGCAAAACAGGACTAACAATAATGTTACACGTCACTTTTAAAAAAATGTTACACGTCATGAAGCATAAGCAGGTGATATTTTAAAAATTATAAAAAAGATAGTATGTGCAGCCTGCATAAAGAAATCCCTCTTAGCTCACTAGAGGAGCACGATGTTGGGGCCCAATCGAAAACACAGACAAGTTACAAATTTAGACAGCACGTTGCGTATAAGTAAGCAAGCAGTTGGCCATTTTGTGCCTCAATTAAAGTCTTAGGGAGCATAATGAACAATAGAGGGTTTCATACAAACATACTACAACAGGCAAAACTATGCAACCATTAGCGTAGTATAAACTAGATTGTGAGCCTCATGCAATAATAGTTGGTTAATAGACTTCAAAGCTTCAGGCACACTTCGGCAGAGTAATTAAATGGTAAGGCCTTTAATTATGTCAACTAATAGTGATACAAGTACTGAACATCATGCAGGATTATTTGGGCATCTCATTAACTGAGGACAAATAAAGCAATTCAAAAGAGAAAATTAACTATGCCTGAAACAAACAAGGAATTGAACTGTTCAGTTGCATACAATGACTTACCTTAGCATGTTGAAGAGGCTCAGCACAGCTCCTACTTCTCTTGCAAGGCTCCTTCCTAACATCTTGTACTTGGAAATCCTCAATCTTATCTTCATTGCACCCCCTCTGCAAGGTGACACAAACTAGTTACTCGTCTCCTTGGAAGATAAATATGCATACTTTCCAGTCTGTGAACACAAAAGGATGAGATTATAACAAAACAACACCACATAATGAAACATGCCGCATCTCTTGCACTTGCACACAATGAAATGAGCATTTACTATGTCCACACTATGTAAAAACTAGGCATACATTCGAACTGGATCTCCAGGTACTCTTGGAGAGCCTACTGTAGTGTACAGCCAAACCTTTATGTCACCTATGAGTTAGAGAAGGCCCCACTACAGCAGCCCTTAGTGTTTAAATCGTTGACAAGCTCTATTAGAGTGTTAGGTCAAGAACAGCAAGTAATCAAAGCAAACAGTCCTAGTATGGCTGGCTGATGCAAACAAGCAATTGAACAGATGTGTGAGCAAATCTTACATATCAAGAAAAGAAGCAAAGAAGGAGGCTTAAAGACCATCACTTGACCGACCAGATTTAAGGGGCATTTAAACATCATGTGCAATCTATGAACTAACATAAACATTGCATATTCCAGATTCTACAATGGAATGCACATGTATTAGGTTATGCCATGTATGATGATGCCTAAATGTACAGATAGCAGGCAGGAGTGATTCATCATTGCACACACAATTGAATTGCAGGTTAAGGGCCAGTTCGATTCCGCCTTTTCAGGGCATATTGTCAAAATAAGCCATAAAAGATGTAAAGAAGTCATTTTTGAGTTATGGGCTTGGGCTTAACTAATTTCGCTTTGGAGGGGGTGTTTCGGGTAGAACCTCACTAAAAATTGAAGGGAAGGGGAATACTGAAATGACTCTGTTGTCTGCCTATATTACACTCAAAATGCAACTGTTGACGCCCGTGTCACACCTAACCCTCAAGTAAAAACAAACACACAAGCATTCATTGCCCTGCCCGCTTGCATCTCCTCTCCCCTTTCCCTCTACCTTGATCCCCTGCCTGCATCACTAGGGTTCCTCCAGCGAGCCCTCGCCACTGGTCCCATCTGGCCTGGTCCTCGATGATGCTATGTCTAGCTAGGCTGCATGGCCGGCGGGTAGGGGAAAATCTCCCTGGCTGCTCCTCCCTCTGGTGCCGCCCCTCATTCTCATGGTCTCCAGCAGCTGCTCCACTCTGGTTCGTCCAATGAACTACTCCGGTGGGCGCTGCACAACTACAACTGATGCCACACTGCGGCAGAAGGCACCTTTTTCCCCCTCCCCTCCTCCCAGGCCATGGCCTTGAGGTGCTGTTGAAGGATGAGCTCATCCAACAAGGTGAGGATCTCCTCTAATTTTTTGCCAAATTTTCATTCTGATCCACTATACGATGAATTGTTATGAGCTGTTGCTGCTGCTATATGATGAATTGCTATGAGCTGCTGCTGCTATATGATGAGTTGCTACAAGCTGCTCCTACTGCTGCTATATGATGAATTGCTATGAGCTGCTCCTGCTGCTGCTATATGATGAATTGCTATGAGATGCTCCTGCTACTGCTATATGATGAATTGCTATGAGCTGCTGCTGGTATATGATGAACTGCAGACTGCTGCTGCTGTATGATGAGTTGCTATGAGCTGCTGCTGCTATATGATGCTTTCAGGTGGTGCTGCTATACGATAATAACCAGCCACTTGGACCATCAAATTTCAATAAATAATTGTTCTTCATTTAAATGTGGGTCATGCATTCTTCGTTTAAATTAGGCAATGGGATCTCTATGGAAAACATTGACCAAAGTAGATTATGCCAAGTAGATGGTATCTTTGTATTTACATTTTGAGCAAATAGTGATGGTCTGTTTTCCTATCATATTAATTACTGCACTGGGTTCAATTTGTGATGTTTGTAAGTTAAATTAATTTCCATATGGGAAGCAAAATGAAAAAATATAATGCAATCTAGAATTTCCACTGATCATACCAAAGATAAGCTGAAAACGCAATGAAAAGAACTGGTTGGGTAATTACATGGAGCTTATATTCATGGGTGCTTATTTTCTTAGGATAACTCGTAATAACTGTCCCTAAGAAACTTGGCTAATAGAACTGACATACAAATAACATATCACGATGATTGCAATGGAGGAGTGACGTACCATAGCACACTGTATAGGCTCACCACTGCCTCTCCTTTTTTTGCGATGTTCCATGAAATTGCCACATACATCTTGTACTTTTTCATTGTGTAACCCTATCTTCAAGTTGACACGGCTAATTTCAAACATCTCTACATGATACTACATTGCATATCCCTTGCGCATATTTAAACCACCAATTAACGATTGTGTGCGTACCATAAACTAGCCATGACTCTGTATGCTGGACTAGCAGGCACTCTAAGGGAGCCTAATGTAGTGCACTGGAATTCGTACATGCCACCTATGATTTTGTGTAATGTACTGCCCCTGTTCCTAAATGTATGTCTTCGTAGAGATTCCAGTATGGACCACATACAGATGTAAATAGATGCATTTTCGAGTGTAGATTCACTCATTTTGCTCCGTATGTAGCCTATAGTGGAATCTCTATAAATACTTATATTTAGGAACGGAGGTACGAGGTAGTATCATGTATGACATCTACATATCTAATTTAGCAGCCGGTAGTAGAAATCATTGTCTGCACAAAGGGATTACTGGTCGAAAATCCTAGCAAAGCACGCTGGCAGGCACACAACAATACAAGAGATAGAGAGACGCGCTTACAAGATCATAGCAATGCCTCAGTCCAGGATCTTGGTTGGCCAAGCTGTTAGATCCAGAAGAAACATCGTCCTTGTAGTTTTTGCCAGTTGCATAACAGGTAACAGCGACTGGTTAGTATATTTGAAGTACATCGGGCAGGTGATGCTGGACGGGTTTAAAGGTGACAAGTACCTAGGCCGTGGCGGGTGCTTGGCATCTCTCGAGATGATGGGAATTAGGGTAGAAACATCGAGGGTGATGACACTGCGCTGGCTGTCAGGGTCTGGTAAGGAGATCTAGAACCGTCGAGTAGGGTGTTTGTGGAGCAGCTCTAGTAGGGTGGACTATGGTGTGGGCGAAGCGGATCTGTGGACGTGGACGAGGGCATAGGTGAAGCTGCTCCGGGGGTTGGGTTAAGGATGGTGTCGATGACACGGATCTGCGGCCATGGATGGGGCATCAAAAGCTGCTCCGATGGTTGGGTTAAGGATGGTGTCGATGATGCGGATCTGTGGCCGTGGATGGGGTGTCAGAAGCTGCTCCGGTGGTTGGGTTAAGGGTGGTGTCGATGATGCAGATCTGCGGCTGTGGACGGGGCGTCAGAAGCTGCTCCGGTAGGTTGGATGAGGGTGCGAGGAAGTGGATCTGAGGCCGTGGACTTGTGAGTTGGCAAAGCAGCCCCGGTAGGGTTGAGAATGGTATAGGCGAAGCTACTCCGGTAGGGTTGACGATGGTGTCGGCGAGGCGGCTCCGGTAGGTTTGAGGAAGGTGTCGGCGAAGCGGCTCGGATAGGGTTGAGGAAGGTGTCGGCGAAGAGGATCGGAGGCCGTCAACGGGGGCGTCAGTGGGGCGCCTCTGGGGGGTGTGGACGAAGCGTCTCCGGTGGGGAGTACTAATGAGCCGCTGCAGATGCGCGGCGGTTGACGAGAGTACCGGCGAAGCAGATCCGGCGCCATGGACAAGGCCGACACTGAATGGGCTGTGGCACAGTGGTGGATGAGCACTCTACTTATTTCTAGGGGAGGTGGGAGGGGTAGATGCGACCGCAGAAGCAGATCCGGCGAGGTGGACGCCGCTGGCAGTGAATGGGCTATGGTACGCCGGTGGATGAGCAGTCTAGGGTTTCGAGAGGGAATGGGCTATGGTACGCCGGTGGATGAGCAGTCTAGGGTTTCGAGAGGGGAGGGGAGAAAGGGCGATGAAGTACGGACGGCGTGATGTAAGATGCTCTAGTGCTGTGGAGTTAGTCGTTTTTGCGGGAGGGGGAGAGGAAATGGGGGTGTCGTGTAGTGGGGGAACTGGAAGTTACCAAAGCAGCCCCGACCTATCATGTAGATGAGGGCGGTATTGTAACTGTTGGTCTCCGTGCACCAAGGACAAAAGGGGGATTTCGCATGCTAAAGACTAAGGTAGCGGAAATTTTAGAAGGAGGCAGGAGATTTTGCCGCCCGCGGGATCGTTCATATCCAATTTCAACTAATTTTGGCCCGTGCTAGTGGGAAGGTCTTGCTAGACTGTGTACATGGGGCACGCGTCAGTAGTTAATAACTGGTGTGAAGTCCACCCCAGAAAAAAAGACAATAACTCAGGATGATGCGCCAATAACTAGGACGTTCATACGGGCACGGCCAATCGTACGGGTGTAGTGGCGCGTTCACAAAAAAGGGATCAAATGCTCAGCCTATGTATTTCTCGTGTAAATAGATAATTTACTTCCATTGGTTATTTACTTCAAACATAATGCATTGACGTGTTAGTGTAGAGGCACACAAAAAGAAATGGATATAGTAGTCAGCTACTTAAAAGTGTTACCTCATATGATTACATAGCCTCCATTTCATAAATTGCATACCCATTGAATTCATATATGAATATTACATATATTACTTCAAAATAGAAACTTAAATCATCCAAGACTAATGAATTTGAATGCAAGAGTAACAATGGTGCATGTACATGATAGCTACATTGGTTGTTTGAAGAAACATCACTGTAACTTTGGCATGCACAACTGAAAAGGTTTATTTAAATAGAAAAAAATGTGATATGTGACTGTCCAATCTTTATAGCGTTGAATTGATATTGTACCTTTGGCCATGATAAGAAGTAGATATTGACTTATGTTCAAGCGATGCATGTCCACGATCGCTAGATAGTGATTCGTGAATGAATTGTGCAATCTCTCTCACAGGCATACATATCTCATTTCCCTGTGGGCATCGGAATCACACACGCGCACTTCGTGTATTTCTCTCCCTCCATTAGGGTTAAATTCGTCTTTCTACCCCATCCTACAAGTCTCTCGCACAGAAACACACACGCTCTCTATGTCTAACACGCCCACCCCTTTAATTCCGCCCACCCACAGCCACTAATGTCTCAAAGTATAATAATGTCTCTCACACATATGCTATCTACCTATCCCTTAATATAGCTAGATATGTGTCACACAAACTCCTTCTCCCTACTAGCAAGATGCCCATGCATTGCATGGAACATCAAGATGCATTTGTATGAGAAGTTTATCTTGTGGGAGAAAAGGATGAACGAGGGAATGCCTTATTTGCAAATGCGGAGAGGGGTGTGGGTATCTTTTTGCAAAATTGCCATAATTTCCTTCCTGTCTGTCGGATATAAATCGGACGGCCTATATTGCAGGATGGCAGAAACACCATCATCACCAACTCTGTTTTTTTATAAGAGTAGAGATATGTGAGTGTCACTGCCCCCCCCACACACCCACACTTCCCAACACCGAAGGAGTAGGGTGACACCTCGATCTTGATACTAATCTATCGACTATCTTCTCTCACAAACATACACACACACTACCCGACACCGAAGGAGTAGGGTATCACATCGATCTTGATAATAATCTATCTACTCCTCTTTCAAACACACACACACACACTCGCTAGTTGTGCCTCTATGCCTACCGTTCACACTCTCGATACGTCTTTCTCTCCCCCCCCAACAATGACAGCAGAAGGGTGACAACTCGATCTGATCATAATATGTCAATTGGTTTCTCTCTCAAACATTGTGTCTCGGTGCCTCGCTCAGTAGCCCCCTCGATATGTAGACTTCTCACGTGCGCACAACTGTAGTGACGATGACGCTGGACCCAGTGTGCCTTGTTTTTACCGGCCTCATGTGATAGTTTTCACCCTGTTTTCTGTTAATTAACAAGGCAACCTTTTCTTTGTTACTACTAGTGAATATGAAATCATTCGGAGGAGCAGCGGGGCGAGGCCACGGGCTTGGACCGGATGCAGGGAACGGGAAGTGGTGGCACGGCGAGGCCTGCGCGGCTGCGGGCGGCGAGGGGAGCAGGGCGGCGCTGGCCGTGGCCGTGGCGGAGGGGCGGAGCGCGGCGTGCGTGCAGCGAGAGCGGGAGGCAGTGGAGGCCAGGGGCGAGGCATCCTTGGGCGCGTGCAGGTGGCACGGTGTGGGGCACGGCTTGGGCGCGGTGTGCACCCATCGGGGTGCGCCGGAGTGGCCAGTGGCGCGGTGGTGATGTCGGGTCGCCTTGGAGCAAGTGGGGGGGAAGAGGAGAAGCGGAGGCCGGGGCTCACGGCGGCTCATAGGGAAACGGCAGCGGTTGTCGTGGAGGGGGATGAGGACGGCGCGACACAAGGGAGGACGACGGTGTGGCGGTCCGGCGAGGAGGCGTGGTCGAGGCGGTGAGGCGATGACGGCGACATCGGGTGGTGGCGTTGTCGGGGCGCCGCGGCGAGGCACCCAGATCGGAGGGGGAGGAGGTGAGGAGGACGGCGGTAGGGCAGTGCCGACGAGGGGTGGCGAGAGGCGTCGGGCGGTGGTGGACTGGCAAGGGGTTCGGGGCCCTCTGCCCCGATCCAGACGAGGGAAGGGGAGAGAGGCGTGCGGGGGAGTGAGTGGGAGGAGTGGGGATCGGGAGAGGTTAGGGTTCGGGAGTGGGGTGGGGTGGATAAGGAGGCCCGGCTGGGCCTGGTGGGCCGGCCGGTGCGGTGGCCAGCTGGGCCATTCGGCCCAGCATAGGGGGGTGTTTCTCTTTTCCTTTTTTTATAAATCTTTTCCGTTTAACATTTTTAGCCTCAGTTTTTCATTTCCTTTTAGTACCAAATAAGTTTTGTTTTGAACAAAACTTGGCACATAAATCTAACACCATACCTTGAGATGGAATAAAAAGTTTGGGGTCAAAAGGAGTTGCCTAATTAATTTTAGAAATTGAAAAGGCCAATTTAAATGCTGCTGGAGCACTGAATTAATTCCCATGGGCATTTTGGGAATTTAGAAGAGGTTGGTTCCAACATGACAATTACTTAGTGATTATTTTCCACACTTTGAACATTTTAGTTTTCATGTTTGGAAAATTGAATTTTTGACTTTGAATTTTAGTTTGCCAAACATGAATAGTGATTTGGATCAAGTGAGTATTAGCAACAGTAGTGTGATGACATGGCACCCTCAACATGGGATTACTATAGCATGACACTGGGGGTGTTACAAATCTCCTCCACTACAAGAAATCTCATCCCGAGATTTAAGTGGGGAATTAAAGAGTATCTTTGGGAGAACTGACTCTTATAGGGCTAATTATCTGATGAACAATTCAGGGAATGAGGCGGAAGTATCTCTCGAGTTGAAACTTAATAATACATCGAGAGCAAAGTATGAAGGTACAATAGGAAGTTCCAACCGAATGGACAAACGATTGATACCTGAACAGAGTGTGAGAAAGGGGTTCAGAGCATCGGGAATAGATCATCTCTCGGAAGGTGGCTCGTGACATGATATGAAGCCAAATGCAAGAATATTTTGGAATCAAAGATATACAGGAGAGTTAGGTTTCGATCCTATGGAACTGTGGGTTATGGGTCCACCATGTGGGTTAAAAGCTGGAAGGCACTAACATTTCACACGGTCATGATGGCAAGGCAGGTCAGAGGATAGTCGGTCAATTATGTCGGCGACAACATTGGTACCAAGGGCGAGGAACGAAGAGAACCATTTTCCCTGCTTGTTGAAACGAGGCGGACCAATAGGCAAAGTTCTCATCCAGCGGTGGTTACCGGAATGTCGACAACAATAATAATAGGGTCACACTGACAAAGTTGTAGACCGAGGTGCTTTCATGGGAAGAGAATTAATACTGCTTAAGTCATATAGACCACAAGAAAATTTAAACAACCAATGGACAGGAAAATGAAATTATCGAATTAAACAGACCAATGGAAAGGAAATGTGTTTCGCACAAGAATTGGGAGTATATCCTTCCCAAAGAAAAAGCGGAGCATGTTATACATGATAGGACATTAAGAGCAAAAGCATTTAGATAAAGGGGCGAACAAAGAATTAGAATATTGCCCATACAACTGTGTTTGGATAATAGATCAAGAAGCATTTAGCATTTCGCTTCAAATGTTCGTGTTGATATTTGGAATACCACAGTCATGCTTCGAGATAGCACTGATATGGTGTTTTGATAACCCACAAGTATAGGGGATCGCAACAGCTTTCGAGGGTAGAGTATTCAACCCAAATTTATTGATTCGACACAAGGGGAGCCAAAGAATATTCTCAAGTATTAGCAGCTGAGTTGTCAATTCAACCACACCTGGAAACTTAGTATCTGCAGCAAAGTGTTTAGTAGCAAAGTAATATGATAGTGGTGGTAGCAGCAACAAAAGTAAAGACAGCAAAAGTAATGTTTTTGGTATTTTGTAGTGATTGTAACAGTAGCAGCGGGAAAGTAAATAAGCGTAAACCAGTTTATGGAAAACTCGTAGGCACCGGATCAGTGATGGATAATTATGTCGGATGCGGTTCATCATGTAACAGTCATAACATAGGGTGACACAGAACTAGCTCCAATTCATCAATGTCATGTAGGCATGTATTCCGTATATAGTCATACGTGCTTATGGAAAAGAACTTGTGTGGCATCTTTTGTCCTACCCTCCTGTGGCAGCGGGGTCCTATTGGAAACTAAGGGAAATTAAGGCCTCCTTTTAATAGAGAACCGGAACAAAGCATTAGCACATAGTGAATACATGAACTCCTCAAACTATGGTCATCACTGGGAGTGGTCCTGATTATTGTCACTTCGGGGTTGCCGGATCATAACACATAGTAGGTGACTATAGACCTCCCAGATAGGATCAAGAACTCACATATATTCATGAAAACATAATAGGTTCAGATCTGAAATCATGGCACTCGGGCCCTCGTGACAAGCATTAAGCATAGCAAAGTCATAGCAACATCAATCTCAGAACATAATGGATAGTAGGGATCAAACCCTAACAAAACTAACTCGATTACATGATAAATCTCATCCAACCCATCACCGTCCAGCAAGCCTATGATGCAATTACTCATGCACGGCGGTGAGCATCATGAAATTGGTGATGGAGGATGGTTGATGATGATGACGGCGATGAATCCCCCTCTCCGGAGCCCCGAACGGACTCCGGATCGGCCCTCCCGAGAGGTTTTAGGGCTTGGCGGCGGCTCCGTATCGTAAAACGTGACGATTTCTTCTCTCTGATTTTTTTCTCTCCGAAAGAAAATATATAGAGTTGGAGTTGGCGTCGGAGGGTCAACAGGGGGCCCACGAGGTAGGGGGTGCGCCCTAGGGGGGGCGCGCCCCCCACCCTCGTGGAAAGGGTGTGGGCCCCCTGGTCTTCATCTTTGGCGAGGATTTTTTATTATTTTTTCTAAGACCTCCCGTGGAGTTTCAGGTCATTCCGAGAATATTTGTTTTCTGCACATTAAACAACACCATGGCAATTCTGCTGAAAACAGCGTCAGTCTGGGTTAGTTCCATTCAAATCATACAAGATAGAGTCCAAAACAATGGCAAAAGTATTTTGAAAAGTAGATACGACGGAGACGTATCAACTCCCCCAATCTTAAACCCTTGCTTGTCCTCAAGCAATTCAGTTGACAAACTGAAAGAAAGAAAAACTTTTACAAACTCTGTTTGCTCTTGTTGTTGTAACTATGTCAAGCCAGCATTCAAGTTTTCATCATAGATCATAACTAACCACATTTGCAATAATTCTCAGGTCTCATCATTAGTCATATCAATAGCATAATCAACTAGCAAGTCATAATAATAAATCTCGGATGACAACACTTTCTCAAAACAATCATAATATGATATAACAAGATGGTGTCTCGCTAGCCCTTTCTGAGACCGCAAAACATAAATGCAGAGCACGTTTGAAGATCAAGGACCGACTAGACATTGTAATTCATGGTAAAAGAGATACAATCATGTTCATACCCAATATAAATTAATAGTGATGAATGCAAATGATGGTTGTGCTCTCCAGCTAGTGCTTTTTAATAAGAGGGTGATGACTCAACATAAAAGTAAATGGATAGGCCCTTCACAGAGGGAAGCAGGGATTTGTAGAGGTGCCAGAGATCGGTTTTGAAATAGAGATAAATTGTATTTTGAGCGGTATACTTTCATTGTCAACGTAACAACTAAGAGATGGCGATATCTTCCATGCTACACACATTATAGGCAGTTCCCAATAAGAATGGTAAAGTTTATACTCCCCCTCCACCAACAGGCATCAATCCATGGCTTGCTCAAAACAACGAGTGCCTCCAACATACATCAGGTCCCAGGGGGAGTTTTGTTTGCAATTAATTATGATTTAGTTTGGATAAAGCATGGGACTGGGCATCCCGGTGACCAGCCATTTTCTCGTGAGTGAGGAGCGGAGTCCACTCCTCTTGAGAATAACCCGCCTAACACAGAACATAAGGACAGCCTTTGTTGATACATGAGCTATTCGAGCATACAAAACAGAATGTTTATTTGAAGGTTCAGAGTTTGGCACATACAAATTTACTTGGAATGGCAGGTAGATACCGCATATAGGAAGGTATAGTGGACTCATCTCGAATAACTTTGGGGTTTAAGGGATTGGATGCACAAGCAGTATTCCCTCTTAGTACAGGTGAAGGCTAGCAAAAGACTGGGAAGCGACCAACTAAAGAGCGACAACAGCCATGTACATGCATTAAAATTAATAAACATTGGATGCAAGCATGAGTAGGATATAATCCACCATGAACATAAATATCGTGAAGGCTATGTTGATTTTGTTTCAACTACATGCATGAACATGTGCCAAGTCAAGTCACTTAAATCATTCAAAGGAGGATACCACCCCATCATACCACATCATAATCATCTTAATAACATGTTGGCATATAAGGTAAATCATTATAACTCATAGCTAATCAAGCATGGCACAAGCAACTCTGATCTCTAATTGTCATTGCAAACATGTTTATTCATAATACGCTGAATCAAGAACGACGGGCTCATCATATTTACAAAAACAAAAGAGGTCGAGTTCGTACCAGCTTTTCTCATCTCAGTCAGTCCATCATGTATCATCATAATTGCCTTTCACTTGCATGACCGAACAGTGTGAATAATAATAAGAGTGCACATGCATTCGACTAAGCTGGAATCTGCGAGCATTCAATAAATAGGAGAAGACAAGGCAATATGGGCTCTTGGTTAAATCAACAATAACGCATATAAGATCCACTTCAATAATTTAATTATGGTCTTCTCCTACTGACCCCCAAAGAAAAGAAAAGAAATAAAACTATTCACACGGGAAAGCTCCCAACAAGCAAAAGAAGAACGGGAAATATTTTTGGGTTTTCTTTTTAATTATTACTACTATAGCAGAAAAATAAACTACTACTATTTTTTTGGTTTTTCTTAAGGTTTAACAAGCAAACAAGAAGAGAGCAGGAAAAACAAAATAAACTAGCATGGATATTACAGTGAAAAAAGTATGAGCACCAACATCTAGCAATGAGTGTGTGTGAGCATAAATGTAATGTCGGTGAGAAATACGTACTCCCCCAAGCTTAGGCTTTTGGCCTAAGTTGGTCTATGGCCACAGCTGGCCTGGCGGATATCCATAATAATAGTTGTTGGGGTCGTACTGTGATGAGGAAGAAGAAGGCTCCGATTGCCACTGGCTGGCAATCATCTCCGGATCCCACTGATAGTTAGACTGCCGTGAAGGATCAAATTGTGGTTCCGGTTCTGGCTCCTCGGCTGGTGTAGGGTTCCGGTAGGCGTGAACAGCTGCCAACGGAACAAGGTACGTGCCTGCAGTCAAATCAAACAAAGGAGCAGGCAAGGTAATAGTCTCAAGATGATGTTTATTAAAGAACAATTGATATCTAAGCTCCCCTGCCCTATTCTTAACAATAAAATCATGTGCCACCATACTTTTATGATCTAGATAAACACGGGGTAGCACTTTTTCTTCCTTCTCAGCATGCCTAATAGGTATGTTAAAATGTGCGGCTAGGCGTGTGGCATAAATGCCTGCAAAGATGGGGCCCTTAGTACGGTTCATATTTAACCGTCTAGCAATAATACCGCCCAAACTAAAAGTGTTATCACTATATAAACCTTGGAGCAGAATAATTAAATCAGGGATACTAAGGTTTCCAGAATTTCCGCGTCCAATTAAACAATGACTAGCAAATAATGCAAAGTAACGCAAAACAGGAAAATGTATGCTAGTGATTCGTGCATCGGAAACCTTCCTGGTTTCTCCTACAGTGATATTATCAATAAACCCAGCCACATCGTCATGATGTGGTTCTTCTGTCTTGCCCCCAAAAGGGACTAAACAAATCTGACAGAAATCATAAAGTGACATCTCCTCAGGCTCATCATATAAATGAAATTCCACCATAGGTGGTGAGTTCCTAGGATGAAAATAAAAGTTTTGCACAAAGGTATTTGTGAGTAAGAGATACTGATCGCATTGGTCGTGGAGGAAAGCGGCGAGGCCTACATTGAGATCCAATTCATGAAAATCTTCATAGATACCGGCTGCTCTCAAGAAATCTTCAGAAGGCCATTCACACGCCCGAATCTCCACGGTGCGTGGCAAATTATACTTAGGCTTAGGTGCCTTTTCCTTTGAGCTTTGGCTTGATGAGCCCCTCGATAATCTCCTCATCATTTTTCTAAAACAATCTGAAATTTTTAGTAACTTCAAAATAAAAGTAAACCAAACTCAATAATATTGATAGCAACTACTCCTACATGTGCCTAAAGCCTATATCAAGCATTAGAACTACTTGAAACCATATAAATTTGACATGCAAGCTCAAGAACATGGTCACCTATGCAGCACAAATTTGCAATGAATAAAGCACTAGAACAAAAACTAATTTGACCAATGGAGGAGTCACATACCAAGGAACAATCTCCCCAAGCAGTTTTGCGAGAGGTGCTTTGAGCAAGGAGATCGAAAATCGCAGCAAAAGTGGCTGGAACTCGTGCTTGAGTTGGTTTTTCGGGTTTGTGTGAGATAGAGGAAGAAGATGGGTGCTGGGATAAGTGGAGGAGGGCCACCGTGGGCCCATGAGGCAGGGGGTGCGCCCTATAGGGGGGCGCCCACCACCCTCGTGACCAGGTGGCAGCTCCTTCCGCGGTAATTTTTGCACAGTAAATCCTCAAATATTCCCGAAAAAATCATATTAATTTGGCATGGCATTCTGAGGACTTTTATTTTCAGCATATTTTTATATTGCATGGATAATCAGATAACATACAGAAAAATACTGTTTTTACTTTATTTAATATAAATAACAGAAAGTATAAAGAAGGTGCAGAAGTTTGTGCTTCTAGTTTCATCCATCTCATGCTCATCAAAAAGAATCCACTAACAAGGTTGATCAAGTCTTGTTAACAAACTCATTCCGATAATCATGAAACCGGAGAAATTTCGAATAACACTAAGTTACCTCAACGGGGATATGCACATCCCCAATAATAAGTATATCATATTTCTTCTTGACAGTAGGGAGAGGAAATTCAAAACCTCCAAATATAATTGATGGAATTTTTCCAATAGAGTTGATACTATGAACTTGAGGTTGTTTCCTCGAAAAGTGTACCGTATGCTCATTACCATTAACATGAAAAGTGACATTGCCTTTGTTGCAATCAATAACAGCCCCTGCAGTATTAAGAAAAGGTCTTCCAAGAATAATAGACATACTATCATCCTCGGGAATATCAAGAATAACAAAGTCCGTTAAAATAGTAACGTTTGCAACCACAACAGGCACATCCTCACAGATACCGACATGTATAGCAGTTGATTTATCAGCCATTTGCAAAGATATTTCAGTAGGTGTCAACTTATTCAAGTCAAGTCTATGATATAACGAGAGAGGCATAACACTAACACCGGCTCCGAGATCACATAAAGCAGTTTTAATATAATTTCTTTTAATGGAGCAAGGAATAGTAGGTACTCCGGGGTCTCCAAGTTTCTTTGGTATTCCACCCACCCTTAAAAGTATAATTAGCAAGCATGGTGGAAATTTCAGCTTCCGGTATCTTTCTTTTATTAGTAATGATATCCTTCATATATTTAGCATAAGGATTTGTTTTGAGCACATCAGTTAATCTTATACGCAAAAAGATAGGCCTAATCATTTCAGCAAAGCGCTCAAAATCCTCATCATCCTTTTTCTTGGATGGTTTCGGAGGAAAAGGCATGGGTTTCTAAACCCAAGGTTCCCTTTCTTTACCATGTTTCCTAGCAACAAAGTCTCTTTTATCATAACGTTGATTCTTTGATTGTGGGTTATCAAGATCAACAGCAGGTTCAATTTCTACATCATTATCATTACTAGGTTGAGCATCATCATGAACATCATCATTAATATTTTTACTAGGTTCATGTTCATTACCGGATTGTGTTTCAGCATCAGACATAGATATATCATTTGGATTATCAGGTGGTTCAGCAATAGGTTCACTAGAAGTTTGCACAGTTCTATCATTTTTCTTCTTCTTCTTAGAAGAACTAGGAACATCAATATTATTTCTTTGAGAATCTTGCTCGATTCTCTTAGGGTGGCCTTCAGGATACAAAGGTTCCTGAGTCATTCTACCAGTTCTAGTAGCCACTCTAATAGCATAATCATTTTTCTTACTATTCATTTCATCAAGCACTTCTTTTTGAGCTTTAAGTACTTGTTCTACTTGAGTGGTAACCATAGAAGCATGTTTGCTAATAAGTTTAAGTTCACCTTTAATATCAGCCATATAATCACCCAAGCGTCTAATCATATAAGCATTTTCTTTTAATTGTCTACCAAAATAAGCATTGAAGTCATCTTTCTTATACATAAAGTTATCAAACTCATCCAAGCACTGACTAGCAATTTTAGTAGGAGGGACTTCAGCTTTATCATATCAATAGAGAGAATTTACCTTTACTACATGTGTCAGGATATCGGGATCAGGAGGTTCTTCAGTGAATAAATAATTGAGATCATATGTTTCTTCAACAGGCGGTGAATTAATACCATGTATTTCTTCAATAGGAGGTAAATTCTTAACGTCTTCAGCTTTAATACCTTTTTATTTCATAGATTTCTTTGCCTCTTGCATGTCTTCGGGACTGAGAAATAGAACACCTCTCTTCTTCGGAGTTGGTTTAGGAATAGGCTCAGTAATTGGAGCAGGAGTTGGCTCAGGAGCTGGCTCAGGAGGTGCCCAATTATTTTCATTTGTCAACATATTATTCAATAGAATTTCAACTTCATCCAGTGTTCTTTCCCTAAAAAGAGAACCAGCACAACTATCCAGGTAATCTCTGGAAGCATCGGTTAGTCCATTATAAAAGATATCAAGTATTTCAGGTTTCTTAAGAGGATGATCAGGCAAAGCATTAAGTAACTTGAGAAGCCTCCCCCAAGCTTATGGAGACTCTCTTATTTAATTTGCACAAAGTTGTATATTTCCCTCAAAGCAGCTTGTTTCTTATGAGCAGGGAAATATTTAGCAGAGAAGTAATAAATCATATCCTGGGGACTACGCACACAACCAGGATCAAGAGAATTAAACCATATCTTAGCATCGCCCTTTAATGAGAACGGAAATATTTTGAGTAAATAGAGGTAACGTGATCTCTCATTATTAGTGAACAAGGCAGCTATATCATTTAACTTAGTAAAATGTGCCACAACAGTTTCAGATTCATAGCCATAAAACGGATCAGATTCAACCAAAGTAATTATATCAGGATCAACAGAGAATTCATAATCTTTATCAGGAACACATATAGGTGAAGTAGCAAAAGTAGGGTCGAGTTTCATTTTATCTCTAAGTGATTCTTTATTCCATTTAATTAATAACCTCTTAAGCTCATATCTATCTCTGCAAGCTAAAATAGCTAAGGAAGCATCCCTATCAAAAAGATAACCTTTAGGAAGAGCAGGCATATTTTCATCATCACTATCATCATCGTATTCAGATTCAATAATTTCTCTCTCTAGCCCTAGCAATTTGTTCATCAAGAAATTCACAAAGGGGCACTGTAGTATCAGGCATAGAAGCAGTTTCATCATAAGTATCATGCATAGCAGAAGTGGCATCATCAATAACATGTGACATATCAGAACGAATAGCAGAAGCAGGTGTAGGTGTCGCAAACTTACTCATAACAGAAGGTGAATCAAGTGCAGAGCTAGATGGCAGTTCCTTACCTCCCCTCGTAGTTGAGGGATAGATCTTGGTTTAGGATCTCTCAAGTTCTTCATAGTGTCCAGTAGATATAAATCCCAAGTGACTCAAAGAATAGAGCTATGCTCCCTGGCAACGGCGCCAGAAAAAGGTCTTGATAACCCACAAGTGTAGGGGATCGCAACAGCTTTCGAGGGTAGAGTATTCAACCCAAATTTATTGATTCGACACAAGGGGAGCCAAAGAATATTCTCAAGTATTAGCAGCTGAGTTGTCAATTCAACCACACCTGGAAACTTAGTATCTGCAGCAAAGTGTTTAGTAGCAAAGTAATATGATAGTGGTGGTAGCAGCAACAAAAGTAAAGACAGCAAAAGTAATGTTTTTGGTATTTTGTAGCGATTGTAACAGTAGTAGCAGGAAAGTAAATAAGTGTAAACCAGTTTATGGAAAACTCGTAGGCACCGGATCAGTGATGGATAATTATGTCGAATGCGGTCCATCATGTAACAGTCATAACATAGGGTGACACGGAACTAGCTCCAATTCATCAATGTAATGTAGGCATGTATTCCATATATAGTCATACGTGCTTATGGAAAAGAACTTGCATGACATCTTTTGTCCTACCCTCCCGTGGCAGCGGGGTCCTATTGGAAACTAAGGGATATTAAGGCCTCCTTTTAATAGAGAATCGGGACAAAGCATTAGCACATTATGAATACATGAACTCCTCAAACTATGGTCATCACCGGGAGTGGTCCCGATTATTGTCACTTCGGGGTTGCCGGATCATAACACATAGTAGGTGACTATAGACTTGCAAGATAGGATCAAGAACTCACATATATTCATGAAAACATAATAGGTTCAGATCTGAAATCATGGCACTCGGGCCCTAGTGACAAGCATTAAGCATAGCAAAGTCATAGCAACATCAATCTCAGAACATAATGGATACTAGGGATCAAATCCTAACAAAACTAACTCGATTACATGATAAATCTCATCCAACCCATCACCGTCCAGCAAGCCTACGATGCAATTACTCACGCACGGCGGTGAGCATCATGAAATTGGTGATGGAGGATGGTTGATGATGACGACGGCGACGAATCCCCCTCTCCGGAGCCCCGAACGGACTCCAGATCAGCCCTCCCGAGAGGTTTTAGGGCTTGGCGGTGGCTCCGTATCGTAAAACGTGATGATTTCTTCTCTCTGATTTTTTTTCTCTCCGAAAGCAAATATATAGAATTGGAGTTGGCGTCGGAGGGTCAACAGGGGGCCCACGAGGTAGGGGGCATGCCCCCCACCCTCGTGGAAAGGGTGTGGGCCCCCTGGTCTTCATCTTTGGCAAGGATATTTTATTATTTTTTCTAAGACCTCCCATGGAGTTTCAGGTCATTCCGAGAATATTTGTTTTCTGCACATAAAACAACACCATGGCAATTCTGCTGAAAACAGCGTCAGTCCGGGTTAGTTCCATTCAAATCATACAAGATAGAGTCCAAAACAAGGGCAAACGTGTTTGGAAAAGTAGATACGACGGAGCCGTATCATGTTTCAATTAAGGATTGGGTCTGTAGATCATAAGAGATTCAAAGGGACATTTCCAAGATTATCTCGGAACGTAAGGTATAACCAAACACAATCAGGTCTGTGTTGGCAGGTAGTCAAGGACGTTGTCGATGATAACACAATCATCGAGGGGGAGGATGGTATTTCTCATCATGAATTCGATTGATAGCCCGAGACAAGTCAGTATATTGATGGGAATCATGACAGATTTTGTCGAGGTACTAAGAAGAGGCCATTAAACAGCGACGACATCAAGCAAAAGGAATGATGAAGCGAAAGGTTATTGTAACCACGGATGCGACACAAGCTTGAAATCAAGCTTGTTGTTTGAGGTGAAATGATAAGATGAGGAAGATCGACGTAAGCTTAGCTCGTCGTCGGAAGTTGTGCTCTGGGAAGAAGGACCGGACAACACAGTTAAAATTAGCTCGTTAATGATATAGCCGATCAGGCTAGGAATGATGTGATGGAGTATCATTCCAATGAGAATTCACAAGAGGTAGTGCAATGACACAATATCCTCGAGATAACAGGGGGCAATACTCGAGGTAGATCAAAATAGAGATTGGACAGATAAAATGATCTGCAGAAGACAAGTATTTTAACTTGTCTGGAAAATGGGATCAAGGAGAAAATATGGTCACAACCACGATTGTAAAGATTCAATTTACAGATGCAAGATGAGCTTATACCAAGGGATCATTTTATTATAAGAAAAGCTTCCATGATAAGATCTACATCGTGTCTATGGGCATGAACACAAAGTTCAAGGTCGACTCCCTCTTCTTCAATGCATAACCTCCCATTCACTACTCGTTTTTTAAGTTGTAATGTTAAAATTTTATCTGGCAAAACACTAGAAGGGTAAGACTCAAGAAAACTCTCGGGTTGACACGGATTAGCGAAGGCATAGGTTCAACCCAAAGGGGCATCTTACGAACATATACCACAAACTTTAGGAGTAATTAACAAAAGCCTGATAGTAGAGCATGGTTGACCAAATGAGAGAATAGGATTTACCAAATGGCATTATGTATCAGGGAAAGAACTTCTTGAGGTTTTTTTGTATATGAATAACACTGTCGGATGATAATTCAACAAAGGATCTGGTGGTTCACAAGGAATCTGATGTGAGCATCGGTACTCAGCCAGTAGAAGAAAGAATGCAAGGATCTCAGATTATAGAAACAACTGACTAATTCAAAGCTCGAATGCAAAGGGAATTATGATTTCCAAAATGGGGGATCGGAAGAAAAGGCTCTAATCAAAGACAATTAAGTACAAAAGACATAGATCGACAATCAATCAAGGTTTGATTTGTCGAACACCAGCTCATGTTCGGGGTGACGTCTTAGCCGAAAGGAAGAATTCTGACTAGCACTGATGATCATGAGTATTCACAACCAAATCAAATCAAATGCTCGAAATTACGATGACAAAGGATGCTAATAAGTATTGCTAGACATATGGAAGTAACCATAATGCAAGCAGATAAGTATTGTACAACAATAGTTGGAGAGGATTATTGGAAGATCGGATAGACTTCAAAGTATCTTGTGAATCATTTGATCAACTAGGAAAGAACAAATACGTGAAAAGTGTGAGGAATTATTCATAGGGGTATTCATGCAGCAAGGAACTGCAGGGCAGTAAGCATAAAGGATTCTCGGAACATCAGAGAGTATTTCAGGACATCTGGTAATAACAAGAGCAGCTGGGGATGACGGTATGAACGACAATGTAGGTAGTTACCCATAAGGATTTTATTGATGGTAGGGATCGCAATGACGAAGGGTACAAGGGTCTCGGAAAAACATCGGAGAGTATCTTTAGAATCTTGTGGTGCACCAAGCGACCATCTGGAATGAGGGGCTCTCCAGGAGAAGTATTTACGAGAACCTAATGTTAGAGTTAGTAAATTCATTTAACCCGAATAGAAGAGAGACTAGAATCCCAGAGTATAGACGAGGAATAAAAGATCCTAATACCACCCAATGGCGACGTGGGCCCGTAAGACACACAGCCAATGTTAGTAAAAGTTTTTCAGTGACTAGACTCAAGTTCAGCCAAGGAGTTGGAACAGGGGCTACCTACAGGCAGTTGGATCTGATACCAACTTGTGACGCCCTCTATTCAATCGTACACTAATCATACACGCAAATGTGTACGATCAAGATCAACGACTCACGGGAAGATATCACAACACAACTCTAGACACAAAATAAAATAATACAAGCTTTATATTACAAGCTAGGGGCCTCAAGGGCTCGAATACATGGGCTCGAATACACAAGAGTCAGCGGAAGCAACAATATCTGAGTACGGACATGAGTTAGACAAGTGTGCCTTAAGAAGGCTAGCAAAAAAGCAACAACGATCGAAAAGGCAAGGCCTCCTGCCTGGGAGCCTCCTAACTACTCCTGGTCGTCGGCGGCCTCCACATAGTAGTAGGAACCCTCGGTGTAGTAGTAATCGTCAGTGGTGTCGTCTGGATCTTGGGCTCTAGCATCTGGTTGCAACATCCAGAAATAAAGGAAAAGGGGAAAAGGAGGGAGCAAAGAAACCGTGAGTACTCATCCGAAGTACTCAGCAAGCAAGGATCTATACTACATATGCAACATTATCAAAGGAAGGTTGTATATGTGGACTCGGCTGTAGAAATGCCAGAATAGAGAGAAGGCCTAGTCCTATCGAAGACTAGCATCTTCTGAAAACCACCATCTTGCAGCAACAGGAGGAAGTGGAGTAGCATAAAGTAAAGTAGTAGTAGTTTCATCAACCTCGGCCAGAGATCCTTTCTCGACTCCCTGCGAGAAAGCAATCCCAGAGCCATACTAGCCAGTTATCACCACCATCCAATTCTCATCACCATCCAGTTCTATCATCAGTATCCAGTTCTAGTTGTATCGATCGGGATACAACTCCAAGTGTCCATTACCGTAGGATAGGCTATCGATAGATGTTTTCTTCCCTGCAGGGGTGCACCAACTTACCCACCACGCTCGATTAACTCCAGCCGGACACACTTTCCTGGGTCATGTCTGGCCTCAGCCAAACAATACGCCGCAACCCGACCTAGGCTTAATAGAGAGGCCAGCACGCCGGACTAAACCTATGCCCCCAGGGGTCATGGGCCATCTCCAGGGGAACTCCTGCACATTGCGTGGGCGGCCGGTGAGAAGACCTAGCTACCTCCTTCAACAAGGTAGGTGCTTACCAGTCCAACCCGGCGCGCGCCGCTCAGTCGCTGGCCTCTATTAAGCTTCAGCTGATGTATACGACGCAGAACGCCCATACAATGCCCACGTGATGGTTAGTTCTATCAGGCCAGAGGCCCCTCAGATCAAATATCCAAACCGTAGTGGATTAGGAGCACGCAGTAACGAGAAGAGACTCACGATCGATGTGACCCCATCGCCCCATCTCGAGTACTTGCAGCAAGGGCTAAGAATGCCCGGCCACGCCTCGTAAGTATCTCGCAGGCACCTTCCAGGTCAACCCGACTCCACATCACTCGCTATTAAGCTCGCGCGGGTACCCCTCAGGGCCGACCCGTCTTTAGTAACATGGCTCAGGGTAAAGTCATAGTAACCATGGTAACTGTGTGTCTAACACCAAGGGGAAAACCCGAGGAATCACCCCCGGTGGATTCCAATTGATGTTTTCATCAAGGTGAACGTAAGAGGATCCACCCTCGAGGTTCATGTTTGATGGGTTGCACGACAGAGCCGTAACGGAAGTGGTTAAGGAGGAAATAACCCTCGATGACCTCGACCGTATAGCTACACTACGGAGATCTCATCAGGAGTGATGTAAGAGGTTCCACCCTCGGCACTCGATGGTAACTCTGCAGAGTCGTACAACTAGGGGGGTGATGTGCGGTGTCGGGGCGTGGACGTCAATCACGTTGATCGAGTCATCGAACATAAAGCGAGGCAACTAGGACAAGGTGGGGGTCACTGATGGATCTCTAACCAACCTATACTAAGCAGTTTAGGATAAGCAGGTAAGGTATGAAAGCAGGTAACAACAACAGGCTATGCATCAGAGTAGGATCATACAGAAAGCAGTAGCAGTTCTAATGCAAGCATGAGAGGGAAAGAAATGGGCGATATTGGAATGCTCAAGGGGGGGGGGTTGCTTGCATGGTTTCTCTGGCAAGGAGGGGGTCGTCGTTTATGTAGCCGTACTCAGAGGCATCAGCGTCAGTCTCGAGGTCTACCGGAGAAGAAGAGGGGGAAGAAACAGTAAATACGGAGCACACAAGGCATCACAAACATAGCATGGCAACAAGCGGTGCTAAGGGGTGACCTAACGCGGCAGTAGGTTATACCGGCAAAAAGGGGGGAAACATCCGGGAAAGTATTCCTGGTGTTTCGCGTTTTTGGACAGAAGAACCAAAGGGGAAAAGTTGCGTGTTTGCTATGCTAGGGATGTGTGGTGGACGAACACGCTGCGTATCCAGAATCGTCTCGTCATTCTGAGCAACTTTCATGTATAAAGTATTTTCATCCGGGCTACGGATTATTTTAAATGATTTTCCAAAGTTTAAACATTATTCTGAAATTAGTAATAATTCTAAAATGGAGTTATTACCTCAGCAGGACGTCATGCTGATGTCAGCAAGGTCAACAGTCAACTCTGACTAGGTTGACTGGTCAAAGGGGCAGTGGGCCCCATCTGTCATTGACTTAACTAACTAATAGAATTAAATTAACTAATCTAGTTCATTAGGTTAATGAAGCAAGGTTAATTAAGTTAATTAATTACCTATTTAATTAATTAACTAATTACTCATTTTTTATTTTTAAAATACATTTTCTTTTTAAACATTTTGGGGGCGGGCCTCACTATCATTGGCCCAGCGGTTACGGGTGTGCGAGCGCAGGGGCGTTGTCGCCCAGCCCGAACGGGCGCCGATGTGGGAGCGAGCGCCGGCAGCGGGCGCTGGGCGGCGGAGGAGCAGCAGAGTGAAGCCACGGGCTTGGACCGGATGCAGGGAATGGGCAGTGGTGGCACGGCGAGGCCTGCATGGCTGCGGGCGGCGAGGGAAGCAGGGTGATACGTCTCCATCGTATCTACTTTTCCAAACACTTTTGCCCTTGTTTTGGACTTTAACTTGTATGATTTGAATGGAACTAACCCGGACTGACGCTGCTTTCAGCAGAATTGCCATGATGTTGTTTTATGTGCAGAAAACAAAAGTTGTCAGAATGACCTGAAACGCCACGGAATATCTTACAATAAATAATAAAAAATCCTCGCCAAAGATGAAGACCAGGGGGCCCACACCCTTGCCACGAGGGAGGGGGGCGCGCCCCCTACCTCGTGGGTCCCCTGGAGACCTCCCGACTCCAACTCTAACTCTATATAACTACTTTCGGGGAGAAAAAAAATAGGAGAGAAGAAATCATCGCGTTTTACGATACGGAGCCGCCGCCAAGCCCTAAAACCTCTCGGGAGGCCTGATCTGGAGTCCATTCGGGGCTCCGGAGAGGGGGATTCGTCGACGTCGTCATCATCAACCATCCTCCATCACCAATTTCATGATTGCTCACCGCCGTGCGTGAGTAATTCCATCGTAGGCTTGCTGGACGGTGATGGGTTGGATGAGATTTATCATGTAATCGAGTTAGTTTTGTTAGGGTTTGATCCCTAGTATCCACTATGTTCTGAGATTGATGTTGCTATGACTTTGCTATGCTTAATGCTTGTCACTAGGGCCCGAGTGCCATGATTTCAGATCTGAACCTATTATGTTTTCATCAATATATGAGAGTTCTTGATCCTATCTTGCAAGTCTATAGTCACCTATTATGTGTTATGATCCGTTAACCTCGAAGTGACAATAATTGGGATACTAACCGGTGATGACCTTAGTTTGACGAGTTCATGTATTCACTATGTGCTAATGCTTTGTTCCGGTTCTCTATTAAAAGGAGGCCTTAATATCCCTTAGTTTCCATTAGGACCCCGCTGCCACAGGAGGGTAGGACAAAAGATGTCATGCAAGTTCTTTTCCATAAGCACGTATGACTATATTCGGAATACATGCCTACATTACATTGACGAATTGGAGCTAGTTCTGTGTCACCCTATGTTATGACTGTTACATGATGAACCACATCCGGCATAATTATCCATCACTGATCCGATGCCTACGAGCTTTCCATATACTGGTTTACGCTTATTTACTTTCTCGTTGCTATTGTTACAATCACTATAAAATACCAAAAACATTACTTTACTTTCGTTACTCTTTTGTTATCGTTACCATCACTATCATATTACTTTGCTACTAAACACTTTGCTGCAGATACTAAGTTTCCAGGTGTGGTTGAATTGACAACTTAGCTGCTAATACTTGAGAATATTCTTTGGCTCCCCTTGTGTCGAATCAATAAATTTGGGTTGAATACTCTACCCTCAAAAGATGTTGTGATCCCCTATACTTGTGGGTTATCAAGACTAATTTCTGGCGCCGTTGCCGGGGAGCATAGCTCTATTCTTTGAGTCACTTGGGATTTATATCTGCTGGACACTGAAGAATTTGAAAGACGCTAAGACAATGTAGCAACTCGACTCGAATGGATCGAGTCTCTGTGCTTAAGTGTCATCCCTGGATCGGTATGCTGACACACACAGTACTCAAGGATTTATAACAGAGGTAAATCACATGTAAAAGTAACGTAAATACTATTACCTCAATCCAAATAGCGGAAGTAACAAGGTTGTGGATTCCCATCAACACCAACGGCAAAGTTGAGTGTAGAAATCGTAACCCTAGCGTATCACTTACTCGTCGTAAGATAATCCTGCAACATGAGACGTTGCAGCCACAAAGGGTCAGTACATTGAATGTACTGGCAAATTCACACCGTAGAGAAATAATGATGAATAAAGGCTATCACTACATGCATATTTGGCTGGTGGAAAAGCTCTATGGTTATAAGGTTTTTGTGAAAAGCCAATTTTTCCCTATTGCAAAGGAATAAATTTTATTTAACTATCATGGTGGTTGTTGAACATTGAGAATGGTTGACAGCCTCAATCCCAATTAACATCATTAAACCCAACAAAATTAATTTAAAGTAACATGATGAGATTCACATGATAATTCAGGTACTAGATACTCAAGTTGTCCATAACTGGGGACACGGCTAACCATGATTAGTTTATACACTCTGCAGAGGTTTGCGCACTTTTCCCCACAAGACTCGATCACCTCCGTTTGGTTTCTCGCACTACATGGTGTTTGAGAAGACAGATGACCGAGACATAGTCTTTCAGAAGCGCTAGCACCTTACGATGGATAGACCGTTACACCTACTTTCCCCTACATCTGCTAGTCTACCCTGTAAGAGTTCGCACGACTTAATCAACTATGCTAGAGCCCATAATAGCTTGTGGCTGCACACGGAAGTTTCTAGTATGAAAAATCTTATGATCCCTTTGAGCCTGGGTGGCGGTCCATAAAAAAACAGGCAATCCTGGTCTACCCAGGTGCCTAGACAGGCAATCCTGGAATAGACAGGTGCCTCAATCCACCCAGATGTGTGTTTAAGTTGCCACCTTAAGTAAACCATTAATTAACAATCTCACATCTGTCATGAATTCTCTCAAAACCCAATCCACGTCTACGAGCATAGCATGGCAATGTAAGCATAATGTAATAGTAACTCCCAAGGGTTTGATAATAAACATGTAATAGGTACTACCTCAACTACTTCCCATCCCACAATTTAATTAGATCCTAATCATGCAATGTTTGAGGTTTGATCTAATGCAATAAAAACTGGGTATGAAAGAGGTATGATCAAAGTGTGAACTTGCCTGCAATGTTGATGAAGATGATTCGCACTCAAAACTCTTGATAGTTCTACTCGTCACACTCCGGTCAATCTATCGTAAGCAAGCAATAGTAACCACACATAAGCAATCACTCAAAGTATCAGAAAGATCGAAGAAGACAATTCGGAAAACATCAAAACCAAGCAAATAACTCTTGCAACATAAAACAATTTCTAACAGTACCAAAATTATATGAATTTGGCCTTATCAGAAAGTTTAGGTCAAGAGCTTCGATTTGCAAAAAGAATCAACTCAAACGGAGCTACGAAACTCTAGTTATGATCAAAAGAAGTTTGAATTCAAATCTGTTCTAATTTAAATTTTAAAATTTTCAAAAACAAGTTTGAGTTGGATTACTGGATAGAGGAGATCATAACGAAGAAGTGGGCGTTGGTTTCGTTGGATTTGGGCAAACGAGTAAAAAGTTATGGCTATTTGAAAAATCAGGGCCAAGCTATTTTACGGAAGAAAAAATAGCTACGGGCTAGGGTCTAATGTATAAATACGTAGACTAATTGATAATCTAATTATTTTATCATATTAGTCTAAAAATAATAAACTACGGAGGTATAAGAAGAAAAAAAACAAAGAAAGATACCTTTATAAGGCAGAGAAAAGACAACTTTGGAGAAAGGAGATAATTTCCAAAAGTCGCGCCGGAGAGGAGAAATATATTTTTCTTAAATGAATCTAGTCAAACCAAAATATTGATTTAACCCGAATCGGATGATTTTTGGAGGCTCTATGGGTCTATATTTATTGGTGGAAAAGAGGCTTAGGGGTTAAAGGCTAGGCAATATGGGACTAAACGTAGACGAAAATATACGAAACAGAGAAAAAAAGAGGCGGATGGTCCTAAAGGCCTTCGGCTGGCCGCGTGCAGGCTGCGGTGCAGTTTTTTTTACCAAATTCGGCCTAAGAGAAAAAAAAGGAAAAGGCTGGCTGCGCCTGGCCTATTTAAGAGAAAAACAATGAGGCGCCAGAAGCTACTATACTGGGCATGTAGGCGATAAATAAATATGGGCCGCATGTATAGTTTTTTTTAAATAGAAACAGAAGGAATACCGAATAACAAAATAAAATAAAATTTTTATACAGGCATATTATATATCCAAATTTTCAGAAAAAGATTTTCTACGACATGAACATTTTTCTGGCATTAAATAAAATACACACAAATTCTAATAATTCTAACAGTGCTCCTGCTCTAATAAGATCCAACAAAAATCATTTTGAAAATACCAAAATGAAATCAAATTTATTTCTCTCCAATTTTCTGTTGTAGGGAATCATGTTACCCTATTTTACATTTATTTTATTTTTGGAGAAAAATGATTTGAATAAAATCCAAATAACTCCAAATTGAAAAATAATTCAAAAAAGACTTTGAATTTGATCCTTTGAAACTGCCAACTCATATTTCATATAATTTGAAGAATTCATTTTATCTCCTCTCATGAAAATCACTAATTGCATAAAGTTTCAGAATTGGAAATATTTTCCAAATGAAATTCAAATATTTTCAACACCCCTTGTCATTTAAATAAATGGAAGAAGTCATGTCATCTTCTCTCCAGGGTTTCATGGTGAAAAGAATTTGAATTCATGGAGATCACGAATGAAAAATGAAAGTTTGGAAAAGTCCTTTTATTTTATTCCCTCTCATTTAACTTTCAAAAAGGTTTCGAATTTCACTCAATTTCACAAATCAATCAAACAATCAATCAAATCTACCTATTTATTATAACATTCCAAAATTTAGAATTTTGGGATGTTACAGACAACAATTTATCCCTCAACTACGAGGGGAGGTAAGGAACTGCCATCTAGCTCTGCACTTGATTAACCATCTGTTATGAGTAAGCTTGCGACACCTAAACCTGCTTCTGCTATTTGTTCTGATATGTCGCATGTTATTGATGATGCTACTTCTGCTATACATGATACTTATGATGAATATACTTCTATGCTTGATACTACTGTCCCACTTGGTGATTTTCTCGAGGAACGACTTGCTAGGGCTAGAGAGATTGAAAATATTGAATCTGATTATGATGATGAAAGTGATGATGAAGAATCACTTATTATTCCTGAGAGTTATTTATTTGATCAAGAAGCTTCTTTAGCTATTTTAGCTTGCAAAGATAGATATGAACTCAAAAGGTTATTAGCTAAATGGAATAAGCAATCTCTAAATGTGTAGCGACCAGACCTCAAACGGTCCAATCTCTGTGCTCCGGTGTCATCCCTGGATCAGTAATGCTAACACCACACAGTACTTGAAGGATTTATAACAGAGTAGCAATCACACACTTATTACATCGAGAGTCTCAAAAGAGAACTTATTACAATAAATATGGCTTAAGGCCTTCTAATAACGATAATAGCGGAAGGCTTGGAAGATAAATGAGTTCATCAACTCCAACGGCATCACTGAGTATAGAACCACGACCTAAAGGCACCTTACTCGTCGTCTGAAAAGTCTGCAACATGAACGTTGCAGCCCGAAATGGGTCAGCACATGGAATATGCTGGCAATGTAACACATAGAGAGCAATGAAAGAATAAGGCTATACTATATGCATATTTGGCTGGTGGAAAGCTCTATGGTTACAGTTTTGCGTAAAGCCAATTTTTCCCTACTGCAAAGGAATACATTTTATTTAACTACCATGGTGGTTGTTAAACATTGAGAGTGTAGACACCCTCTCAATCCCAATTAAACATCATCATTAAAACCCAACAAATTAATTAGAGTAACATGATGTGATTCACATGATAATCCAAGTACTAGATACTCAAGATGTCCATAACCGGGGACACGGCTAACAATGATTAGCTTATACACTCTGCAGAGGTTTGCGCACTTTTCCCCACAAGACTCGATCTCCTCCGTTGGGATTCTCGCACTACATGGTGTTTGACAAATGGATGACCGAGACATAGTCTTTCAGAAGCGCTAGCACCTTACGATCGGGTAGACCGTTACACCTACTTTCCCCTACATCTGCTAGTCTACCACAGTAAGAGTTCGCACAACTTAATCAACTATGCTAGAGCCCATAGTAGCTTGTGGCTGCACACGGAAGTTTCTAGTATGAATAATCTTATGATCCCTTTGAGCCTGGGTGGCGGTCCAAAAGAAAAACAGGCAATCGCTGGAATACTCAGGTGCCTCAATCCACCCAGATGTGTATTTAAGTTGCCACCTTAGATAAACTATTAATTTAACAATCTCACATCTGTCATGGATACACTCACCCAATCCATGTCTACTAGCATAGCATGGCATAATAAGCAAATGTAGAAGTAACTCCCAAAGGTTTGATAATAACAGGTAATAAGTTATACCGCATCTACTTCCCAAACCCACAATTTAATTAGATCCTAATCATGCAATGTTTGAGGATTGATCTAATGAAATAAAAACTGGGTAATATGAGGTATGATCAAAGTGTTACTTGCCTTGCTGATGATCCGCAAAACCTAGCGATTCGAAGTAGCAAGCGGCGCACTCCGGGTACTCTATCGCAAACAAACAAGCATACAATATGTACTCAACTAATACACAAGTACAACTCAAATAAGAGATCTAACCAGAAAGTTCAACTTAAGAACTCCGGTTGGAAAGAAACCAAATCGAACGAAGCAACGAAAGACAAATAGCAAAAGAAACAAGCTTCGTTTACTAATCTGGATCTAGGTCAAATTTTACAGAGGCAAAAACTTGTTTGAGTTGGTTAAACGGAAAGAGGGTTTCGAGACGAAACTCCAGGCGCTTGAATCGCCTGATCCCGATAAATGAGCGAAAAGTTATACTAGAACGAAAATCGGATCAAGAATCGTGATCAGAAAAATCGCGGAACAAATCTGAGAAAAAGAAAACGATGAACAGATTAACGAACGAACATTCGTTATCTGGATCTAAACGAAGAACGCGTTCGTTAAAACTAACAAACGAGCGAACGCTCGCTAATTAACTAAACCGAGAAAACAAACCGATCTATCTAAAAAACGAATCTAAAAAAACCGAAAAAACCAGTGAAAACCAACGGTTTTCTAAAAAAACCGGTGGGCGGCGGCGGGGCTCGGGCGGTGGCGGGGCGGCGGCGCAACAGCGCTGGCGGCGGCGGTGGCGGCTGGCGGCGGCGGCTGGCGGCGGCTAGGGTTAGGGTTTAGACGGCGGCGGCTTGGGCTTGGGCTTGGGGCGGGGCTTGGGGCGTCGCTATATAAAGCCTCCCCCGGAGGAGTCTGGGCCTAACACGACCCGTAGGTCGGTTCGCGTTTTTTTAAATAATTACGCTCAGAAAAAAACAAAAGAAATATTAAACGGACTCCAAAAATCCCGAAATAAATTTTTCCTGGCTTCTAAAATCAAGCCGCACAGGATGAACATTTATTTGGGGCCTAAATGCAATTTCGAAAAACACGCATTTTTCCTAAATTCAAATAAAATAGCAAATAAAACCAAAACAAAATCTTATTTGATTTTATTATTAAATCCTCAATTTTTCTTTATTTTGGGAAAGTCATTTTATTCCCTCTCTCATATTTTTGTAATAGAAATAATTGAAGATAAAATAAATAAAATCAAATGATCTTATTTTCAAAATTTGAGAAAACTCAAATATGAAAATAACGAAATCCTCAACTCTCTCCGAGGGTCCTTGAGTTGCGTGAAATTTCTAGGATCAACCAAAATGTAATAAAATATGATATGCAATGATGATCTATTGTATAACATTCCAAATTGAAAATTTGGGATGTTACAAACCTACCCCCCTTAAGATGAATCTCGCTCCCAGGTGGCTTTATCCTCCGTGTGGTGGCTCCACTGAACTTTGCAAAACTTGATAACCTTGCTGCGGGTGACTCGGCTGGCATACTCAAGAATCTTAACTAGTTTCTCCTCATAGGTCAAATCACTATCCAACTGAATCGCTTCCAGCAACACTGTATCTCTCAGCGGCATATCAACCATCTCCGTGTGGAACTTCTTTAACTGGGAAACGTGGAACACATCGTGAACTCCTGACAATCCTTCGGGCAATTCCAACTTATAGGCTACTTCTCACATACGCTCCAAAACTTTGTATGGTCCTACAAAACATGGCGCTAACTTTCCCTTAACTCCAAAGCGCTTAACTCCTCGAAGTGGAGATACTCGAAGATAAACTCGGTCTCCGACTTCGTAAACTGTCTCCTTGCGTTTAGAATTTGCGTAGCTCTTCTGCCTGGACTGGGCTAACTTGAGCCTATCGCGAATCAATTTTACCTTCTATTCAGACTCCTTAATCAGATCCGGTCCAAACAACTGACGGTCTCCAACTTCATCCCACGATAATTGGGTCCTTCACCTCCTTCCGTACAAGGCTTCTAAAGGGGCCATCTTCAAACTGGATTGATAACTGTTGTTGTAAGAAAACTCTGCGTATGGCAAATTCTCGTCCCAACTAGATCCATAATCTAGCGCACAAGCTCTCAGCATATCCTCCAAAATCTGATTGACTCTCTCGGTCTGTCCATCTGTCTGCAGATGGAAAGTTGTACTGAACTCTAGCCTGGTACCCAAAGTTTCATGCAACTGATTCCAGAACTTTGAGGTAAACTGGGTTCCTCTATCTGATACAATGCTCCTTGGAACTCCATGCAGACATACGATCCTGGTCATGTATATCTTTGCCAACTTGGCACTAGTATAGGTAGTTTTCACTGGAATGAAATGAGCTACCTTTGTCAAACGATCGACTACAACCCAAATCGAGTCATAGCCTAAACGAGTTTTGGGCAATCCCGTGATAAAATCCATGCCTAACTTATCCCACTTCCATTCGGGTATTGGCAATGGCTGTAGCAATCCTGCTGGCTTCTGATGCTCTGCCTTTACTCTCTGACATACATCACAAACTGCTACATACTCCGCAATATCCTTCTTCATTATGATCCACCAGAAAGTATCCTTCAAATCCAAATACATCTTGGTATTTCCTGGGTGAATCGAATATGGTGAATCATGGGCCTCTTGCAGAATCAACTTCCTGATCTCCGGGTCGTTGGGCACATAAACACGGTCTTCAAACCATAAGGTATCGTGCTCATCCTCATGAAATCCTTTAGCTTTTCCTTTGCTCATTTTCTCCTTAATAGAAGCAATCTCCTTGTCAGTCCTTTGAGCTTCTCTGATCTTATCCATCAAAGTAGACTGAATCTCCAATGCTGCTACATAGCCTCTCGGGACTATCTCCAAACATAGCTCACAAAGATTTTTGGCTAACTCCCTGGGTAAATCTCCCGTCATTAGGGTGTTGACATGACTTTTACGTCTCAGCGCATCGGCTACTACGTTAGCCTTTTTGGGGTGATAATGCAATCTCATATCATAATCCTTGATGAGCTCCAACCATCTCCTTTGCCTGAGATTCAACTCCTTCTGCGTGAAAATGTACTTCAAACTCTTGTGATCCGTATACACCTCACAATGGTTTCCAATGAGAAAATGTCTCCAAGTCTTCAATGCATGTACTACGGCTGCTAACTCCAAATCATGGGTGGCATAGTTCAACTCATGAGGTTTAAGCTGTCGTGAGGCATAGGAAACAACTCTTCCTTCCTTCATAAGCACTGCTCCAAGTCCTCGATGTGAAGTGTCGCAATACACCTCATAATCCTTAGTCTGATCTCGCAAAATAAACACTGGTGATGTAACCAAATGTTTCTTCAACTCTTGGAAACTGGCCTCACATTCCTCGGTCCATATGAACTTGGTATCCTTCTTCAACAACTCCGTCATAGGCTTCGCAATCTTCGAGAAATTTTCAATGAATCTCCAGTAGTATCCTGCAAGTCCAAGAAAACTCTGGATCTCTCCAACCATTATTGGCGCTTCCCAATTTGTCACAGTGTCAACCTTAGTGGGATCTACTGCTATACGTTCTCCGGATATGACATGTCCGAGAAATCCAACTTCCTTCAACCAAAACTCACATTTGCTAAATTTGGCATATAACTGATGTTCTCTGAGCTTACCAAGTACCAAACGCAAATGCTCCTTATGCTCCTCTTCATTTTTCGAGTAAACCAGGATATCATCAATGAACACTACGACGAACTTATCCAAAAACTGCATAAACACTTTGTTCATCATGTTCATAAAATATGCAGGTGCGTTAGTCAGACCAAATGACATAACGGTATACTCGTACAGCCCATACCTGGTGGTAAAAGCCGTCTTAGGTATATCTTGTTCTCGAATCTTCAACTGATGGTATCCTGATCGCAGATCGATCTTGGAAAATACCTTAGCTCCTTGCAATCGATCAAATAGATCATTGATCATCGGTAGTGGGTACTTGTTCTTGATGGTTACTTCATTCAATCCTCGATAATCAACAACTATCCTTAACGATCCATCCTTCTTCTCCACTAGAAGTACCGGCGATCCCCAAGGCAAAGAACTTGGGTGAATATAACCTTTGTCCAGTAACTCCTTAATCTGCTTCTTAATCTCTTCCAAATCCTTTGCGGACATCCTATATGGTCTCTTACATATTGGCCCTGTGCCTGGCAAAATCTCAATCAAAAACTCAATATCTCTATCTGGTGGCATGCCGGGCAACTCCTCTGGAAATACATCAGGGAAATCCTTCACTACTGGTACTTCCTCCTGCACAACTCCTGTTAACGAATTTACTTGAGTCCTTTTAGGCACATGCTGGGATACATACTTGATCCTTCTCCCTTCTGGGGTGGTAAGCAAAATTGACTTACTGGCGCAATCGATGTTTCCTCCATACATCGACAGTCAATCCATACCCAGAATTACATCCAAACCTTGTGATTTCAAAATGATTAAATCTGAGGGAAACACATGCCTACCTATACTCAATGGCACTTGAAAACATCCCTTACTAGCCATATACTCCGCTCCTGGTGAGCTTACTAACATGGGTGTTCTAAGAACTTGGGTGGGCAGGTTATACTTATCCACAAATCCCCTTGATATGTATGAATGCGATGCACCAGTATCGAAAAGAATGAGTGCAGTAAATGACTTAACCAAAAACTTACCGATTACTGCATCCGGCTGCTCTTCAACCTCCTCCATGTTAACGTGGTTCACCTGTCCCCTGTTGAAAGGGTTCGGCTTCTTCCCAGAGCTTCCATTGCCATTTCCATTCTGAGACTCGGGACATTCATTGGCATAATGTCCGGTCTTCTGGCACTTAAAGCAAGTGACTTGGCTCAGGTCTCTCTTGGCTGGGGTTGATGGGTTGGTACGGTTCTGGCCGTTGCTTCCTCCATTCCCATTACCATTCTTGGGGACATTATGATTGTGCGATCTACCTCCTCCATGGGTATGCTGAAAATGTCCTCCTGGTTTAGGGGTAAAACATGGCTTCTGCTGAGCTCCTGAATTGTACTTTCCTTGGCCATACTTCCTCTTGCGATTCTTAATCTGATGCTGCTTCCTTTCAATCATGAGAGCACAATCTACCATCAACTGCATGCTCAACTCATCATTCAGCCCTTCCAGAAACTTCTCCTACTTAGCTACATCCGTAGCAATGTCATCTGGGGCATAACGGGCTAGCTTACTAAAGTCCTCCACATACTGGCCAACTGTTCGTCCTCCTTGGCGCAAGTTGCGAAACTCATGCTTCTTCATGGCCATAGCTCCTGCTGAAACATGGGCAGTACGGAAAGCCTGCTGGAGCTGGTCCCACGTGAGAGTATCGATAGGGAAAGTGGCTATGAAATTCTCCCACCATGATGTTGCGGGTCCGTCAAGCTGATGTGCGGCAAACTTCACCTTTTCCGCATCTGTGCATCCCGTTGTGGTCAACTCCCTTACTGTCTTATGGAGCCAATCATCTGCTACTATAGGCTCGGTGCTACTGGAAAACACCGGCGGGTTCAGCCTAAGAAAACGGGCTAAGTGATCAACAGGTGGTGGTGGTGGGTTGTTGTTGTTGTTCCCCTGATTCTGATTCTGGACTAGCAACAACATCAACGTGTTCTGCTGGTGGATCAACTGAGTGAGCTCCGGTGGGAGGTAAATCCGGGGTCACGTCTCGGAGGCATCTAAGGGTTTAGAAAAGATGAGATTTAAGAATAGAGAGGGGTCTAGAGAGAAAACACTACCCATATGCACATGAGGCAAAAGCAAAAAAATTCACTTCATTCAATCAAACAAGGGCATACAATCGATCTAACTATCGCAAAAGTGCTCGGACTACTATATGTACATGGTGGACTACTACTACTGATGGGGTGGTCTACTAGAAATATTCTTCGGTTGCAGACTCCATGATATCTGCTCCTGCTTCATCAACATAGTCATCATCGCTATCATCTGGATCCGAGTCGGTGTCATCGATGATGATGTAGTCTTCCAGGCAAATCTCCTTGGGTTCTTCGTCTTCTTCTACTGGTGTAGGGCCTCCCATAAATATTCCAATCTTCATTGTTAGGTCGGCATTCTTGTCCACTAGTACTTCGATTTCCTCTTCATAATCTTGACGTGTAGCCTTGAGTTCTTCCTCCAGTTCCTTGATTCTTGTCCTCGCCTTCTTCAGATCTATCAGGTCGGCGCACATCTGGTTCTCCTGATGTCGTATGTGATGGTTTAACTCCTGGATAAAAGCTGCAATTGATCTATCCTTCCTGGTGCTGATCATCTCCCAGTGCTCATCTCGGCGCCCACAAATCTAGTAGATAGTATCCTTGAGATCATTGTGGTAAACTTCTCCAATGCGTCCCATGGCGATGTGAGCTGCCATGCTCTTTCCTAGACTCCAGGTTGGTGCATCAAAGGAAAACTCTATGGGCTCAGTGACTGGCATGAACGTCCTTCCTGGAACTTGAACTTGAATCGTCCAACGCTCCTCTTCAGGTAAAGTGGCATTGTAGGTTCCGGTGAAGCTTGGTACTCCTATGTTCAGATATCTAGTGACTTCCTTCAAGTGACGTCCAAAGGGTGTATCTTCATCCGGTTGCGTGAACTTGTTCCTTGCATCCGCCATCCTAAAAGAGTAGAAAAGATGAGGAGTCAGAATGAGAAGAGTGAGTAGTGATCTAGGGCTTTAGCTTAGTGGTCGTGTCCTACATTCAGCGTGTGCTCTGATACCATCTTGTAGCGACCAGACCTCAAACGGTCCAATCTCTGTGCTCCGGTGTCATCCTTGGATCAGTAATGCTGACACCACACAGTACTTGAAGGATTTATAACAGAGTAGCAATCACACACTTATTACATCGAGAGTCTCAAAAGAGAACTTATTACAATAAATATGGCTTAAGGCCATCTAATAACGATAACAGTGGAAGGCTTGGAAGATAAGTGAGTCCATCAACTCCAATGGCATCACTCAGTATAGAACCATGACCTAAAGGCACCTTACTCATCGTCTAAAAAGTCTGCAACATGAACGTTGCAGCCCGAAACGGGTCAGCACATGGAATATGCTGGCAATGTAACATGTAGAGAGCAATGAAAGAATAAGGCTATACTATATGCATATTTGGCTGGTGGAAAGCTCTATGGTTACAGTTTTGGGTAAAGCCAATTTTTCCCTACTGCAAAGGAATACATTTTATTTAACTATCATGGTGGTTGTTAAACATTGAGAGTGTAGACACCCTCTCAATCCCAATTGAACATCATCATTAAAACCCAACAAATTAATTAGAGTAACATGATGAGATTCACATGATAATCCAAGTACTAGATACTCAAGATGTCCATAAATGGGGACACGGATAACCATGATTAGTTTATACACTCTGCAGAGGTTTGCGCACTTTTCCCCACAAGACTCGATCTCCTCCGTTGGAATTCTCGCACTACATGGTGTTTGAGAAACGGATCACCGAGACATAGTCTTTCAGAAGCGCTAGCACCTTATGATCGGGTAGACCGTTACACCTACTTTCCCCTACATCTGCTAGTCTACCACTGTAAGAGTTCACACAACTTAATCAACTATGCTAGAGCCCATAGTAGCTTGTGGCTGCACACGGAAGTTTCTAGTATGAATAATCTCATGATCCCTTTGAGCCTGGGTGGCGGTCCAAAAGAAAAACAGGCAATTGCTGGAATACCCAGGTGCCTCAATCCACCCAGATGTGTATTTAAGTTGCTACCTTAGATAAACTATTAATTTAACAATCTCACATCTATCATGGATACACTCACCCAATCCACGTCTACTAGCATAGCATGGCATAATAAGCAAACGTAGAAGTAACTCCCAAAGGTTTGATAATAACAGGTAATAGGTTCTACCTCATCTACTTCCCAAACCGACAATTTAATCAGATCCTAATCATGCAATGTTTGAGGATTGATCTAATGCAATAAGAACTGGGTAATAGGAGGTATGATCAAAGTGTTACTTGCCTTGCTGATGATCCGCAAAACCTAGCGATTCGAAGTAGCAAGCAGCGCACTCCGGGTACTCTATCGCAAACAAACAAGCATACAATAAGTACTCAACTAATGCACAGGTAAAACTCAAATAAGAGATCTAACCAGAAAGTTCAACTTAAGAACTCCGGTTGGCAAAAAGAACCAAATCGAACGAAGCAACGAAATACAAACGGCAAAAGAAACAAGCTTCGTTTACTAATCTGGATCTAGGTCAAATTTTACAGAGACAAAAACTTGTTTGAGTTGGTTAAACGGAAAGAGGGTTTCGAGACGAAACTCCAGGCGCTTGAATCGCCTGATCCCGATAAATGAGCGAAAAGTTATACTAGAACGAAAATCGGATCAAGAATCGTGATCAGAAAATTCGCGGAACAAATCCGAGAAAAAGAAAACGACGAACAGACTAATGAACGAACGTTCGTTATCTGGATCTAAACGAAGAATGCATTCGCTAAAACGAACGAACGAGCGAACGCTCGCTAATTAAATAAACCGAGAAAAAAACCGATCTATCTAAAAAACGAATCTAAAAAACCAAAAAAAACCAGTGAAAACCAACGGTTTTCTAAAAAAACCGGCGGCCGGCGGCGGTTTGACCTCGTCGGCGGCGGGGCGGCGGCGGCGGCAGCTGGCGGCGGCTAGAGTTAGGGTTTAGGCGGCGGCGGCTTGGGCTTGGGGTGCGGCTCGGGTGGGCTGCGGGGCTCGAAGCGGCGCTATATAAAGCCTCCCCTGGAGGAGTTCGGGCCTAACACGGCCCGTAGGTCGGTTCGCGTTTTTTTTAATAATTACACTCAGAAATAAAAAAGAAATACTAAACGGACTCCAAAATTCCTGAAATAAATTTTCCCAGGCTTCTAAAATCAAGCCACACAGGATGAACATTTATTTGGGGCCTAAATGCAATTTTGAAAACCGCGTATTTTTCCTAAATTCAAATAAAATAGCAAATAAAACCAAAATAAAATCGTATTTGATTTTATTATTAAATCCTCAATATTTCTTTATTTTGGGAAAGCCTTTTTATTCTCTCTCTCATATTTTTGTAATAGAAATAATTGAAGATAAAATAAATAAAATCAAATGATCCTATTTTCAAAATTTGAGAAAACTCAAATATGAAAATAACGAAATCCCCAACTCTCTCTGAGGGTCCTTGAGTTGCGTGAAATTTCTAGGATCAACCAAAATGCAATAAAATATGATATGCAATGATGATCTATTGTATAACATTCTAAATTGAAAATTTGGGATGTTACAAAATGCTAGGCTGAGACCTGACCCTGCTTTTTCTACTTCACCTATTTGTGTTACAGATAAGGATTAAGAATTCTCTGTTGATCCTGATATAATTACTTTGGTTGAATCTGATCCTTTTCATGGCTATGAATCTGAAACTGTTGTGGCACATCTTACTAAATTAAATGATACAGCCACCCTGTTCACTAATGATGAGAGATCTCGCTACATTTATATCCTTAAAATATTTCCGTTCTCATTAAAGGGTGATGCTAAGATATGGTTTAATTCTCTTGATCCTGGTTGTGTGCGTAGTCCCCAGGATATGATTTACTACTTCTCTACTAAATATTTCCCTGCTCATAAGAAACAAGCTGCTTTAAAGGAAATATACTACTTTGTGCAAATTAAAGAAGAGAGTCTCCCACAAGCTTGGGGGAGGCTTCTCAAGTTACTTAATGCTTTGCCTGATCATCATCTTAAGAAAAATGAAATACTTGATATGATATCTTTTATAACGGACTAACCGATGCTTCTAGAGATTACCTAGATAGTTGTGCTGGTTCTCTTTTCAGGGAAAGAACACCGGATGGAGTTGAAATCTTATTGAATAATATGTTGACAAATGAAAATAATTGGGCACCTCCTGAGCCAGCTCCTGCTCCAATTAATGATCATATTCCTAAACCAACTCCGAATAAGAGAGGTGTTCTATTTCTCAGTCCCGAAGATATGCAAGAGGCAAAGAAATCTATGAAAGAAAAAGGTATTAAAGCTGAAGATGTTAAGAATTTACCTCGTATTGAAGAAATACATGGTCTTAATTTACCGCCTGTCGAAGAAACATATGATCTTGATCCTTTATTTATTGAAGAACCTCTAGACCCCGATAACCCGACACAGGTAGTAAAGATAAATTCTCTCTATAGATATGATAAAGCTGAAATCCCTCCTGCTAAAATTGCTAGTCAACGCTTGGATGAGTTTGATAATTTTATGTTTAAACAAGAAGACTTCAATGCTTATTTTGGTAGACAATTAAAACAAGATGCTGATATGATTAAATACTTGGGTGATTATATGGCTAATATTAGAGGTGAACTTAAACTTGTTAGCAAACATGCTTCTATGGTTACCACTCAAGTAGAACAAGTAATTAAAGCTCAAAAGGAATTGCCTAATGAGACGAATAGTAAGAAAAATAATTATGTTGTTAAAGTGGCTACTAGAACTGGTAGAATGACTCAGGAACCTTTGTATCCTGAAGGCCACCCTAAGAGAATTGAGCAAGATTCTCAGAGAAATAATATTGATGCACCTAGTTCTTCTAAAAGTAAGAAAAGGAAAAATGATAGAACTGTGAAAACTTCTAGTGAACCTATTGCTGAACCACCTGATAATCCAAATGATATCTCTATGTCTAATGCTGAAACACAATATGGCAATGAACATGAACCTAATGAAAACGTTAATGATGATGTTCAGAATGATGCTCAACCTAGTAATGATAATGATGTAGAAATTGAACCTGTTGTTGATCTTGATAACCCACAATCAAAGAATCAATGTTATGATAAGAAAGACTTTGTTGCTAGGAAACATGGTAAAGAAAGAGAACCTTGGGTTCAGAAACCCATGCCTTTTCCTCCCAAACCATCCAAGAAAAAGGATGATGAGGATTTTGAGCGCTTTGCTAAAATTATTAGACCTATCTTTTTGCGTATGCGATTGACTGATATGCTCAAAATGAATCCTTATGCTAAGTACATGAAAGATATTGTTACAAATAAAAGAAAGATACCAGAAGCTGAAATTTCCACCATGCTTGCTAATTATACTTTCAAGGGTGGAATACCAAAGAAACTTGGAGATCCAGGAGTACCTACTATACCATGCTCCATTAAAAGAAACTATGTTAAAACTGCTTTATGTGATCTAGGAGCCGGTGTTTGTGTTATGCCTCTCTCTTTATATCATAGACTTGACTTGAATAAGTTGACACCTACTGAAATATCTTTGCAAATGGCTGATAAATCAACTGCTATACATGTCGGTATTTGTGAGGATGTGCCTGTTGTGGTTGCAAACGTTACTATTTTAATGGACTTTGTTATTCTTGATATTCCCGAGGACGACAGTATGTCTATTATTCTTGGAAGACCTTTTCTTAATACTGCAAGGGCTGTTATTGATTGCAACAAAGGCAATGTCACTTTTCATGTTAATGGTAATGAGCATACGGTCCACTTTCCGAGGAAACAACCTCAAGTTCACAGTATCAATTCTATCGGAAAAATTCCATCGATTATATTTGGAGGTTTTGAATTTCCTCTTCCTACTGTCAAGAAGAAATGTGATATACTTATTATTGGGGATGTGCATATCCCCGTTGAGGTAACCTAGTGTTATTCGAAATTTCTTCGGTTTCATGTTAATCAGAATGAGTTTATTAACATGACTTGATCAACCTTGTTAGTGGATTCCTTTTGATGAGCATGAGATGGATGAAACTAGAAGCACAACCTTCTGTACCCTCTCTATACTTTCTGTTATTTAGTTTAAATAAAGTAAAAATAAATAATTTCTGTCTGTTATCTGATTATCCGTGCAATATAAAAATACCTCAAAAATAAAAGTTCTCCAAATGCCCTGAAAATTAAATATGATTTTTTATAGAATATTTGAGGATTTACGCAACAAAGAACACACTAGGGGGGCCAACCACCTTGCCACGAGGGTGGAGGGCGCGCCCCCTGCCTCTTGGGCCCATGGTGGCCCTCCTCCACTTATTAATGCACCCATCCTCTTCTTCTTCCTCCCACAAACACGAAAAACCAACTCAAGCACGAGTTCCAGCCCTCTTTGCCGCCATTTTCGATCTCCTTGCTCAAAGCACCTCTCACAAAACTGCTTGGGGAGATTGTTCCTTGGTATGTGACTCCTTCATTGGTCCAATTAGTTTTTGTTCTAGTGCTTTATTTATTTCAAATTTTTGCTGCTTAGGTGACCCTGTTCTTGAGCTTGCATGTCAGATTTATATGGTCAAAAGTAGTTTTGATGCATGATATAGGCCCTGGGCACTTGTAGGAGTGGTTGCTATCAATATTATTGAGTTTGGTTTACTTTTATTTTGAAGTTACTAAAAAATTCAGAATTTTTCAGAAAATGATGAGGAGATTATTGAGGGTCACATCGAGCCAAAGCTCGAAGGAAAAGGCACCGAAGCCTAAGTATAATTTGCCGCGCACTGCGGAGGTTCGGGCGTGTGAATGGCCTTCCGAGGATTTCTTGAGAGCAGCCAGGATTTATGAAGATTTTCATGAATTGGCTCATAATGCAGGCCTCACCGCTTTCCTCTGCGACCAATGCGATCAGTATCTCTTACTCACAAATACCTTTGTGCAAAACTTTCATTTTCATTCTAGGAACTCACCACCTACGGTGGAGTTTCATTTATATGATGAGCATAAGGAGATGTCACTTTATGATTTCTGTCGGATTTGTTTAGTCCCTTTTGGGGGCAAGACAGAAGAACCACATCATGATGATGTGGAGGGGTTTATTGATACTATCACTGTAGGAGAAACTAGGAAGGTTTCCGATGCACGAATCACTAGCATACATTTTCCTGTTTTACGTTACTTTGCATTATTTGCTAGTTGTTGCTTAATTGGACGCGAAAACTGTGGAAACCTAAGTATCCCTTATATAATTATTCTGCTCCATGGTTTATACAGTGATAACACTTTTAGTATGGGCGGTATTATTGCTAAACGGTTAAGTCTGAACCATACAAAGGGCCCCATCTTTGGAGGCATCTATGCTACACGCCTAGGTGCACATTTTAACATACCTATTAGGCATGCTGAGAAGGAAGAAAAAGTGCTGCCTCGTGTTTATATAGATTATAAAAGTATGGTGGCACATGATTTTATTATTAAGAATAGGGCAGGAGAGTTTAACTATCAATTGTTCTTTAATAAACATCATCCTAAGACTATTACCTTGTCTGCTCCTTCTTTGTTTGATTTGACTGTAGGCACGTACCTTGTTCCGTTGACGGCTATCCACGCCTACCGGAACCCTGCAGCTCAGGAGGCGATAGTCGCTACATCGCAGTACGACCCCAACTATTATTATGGATATCAGCCAGGCCAGCCGTGGCCATAGACCAACTTAGGCCAAAAGCCTAAGCTTGGGGGAGTACGTATTTCTCACCGCATTACATTTATGTTCACACACACTCATTGCTAGATGTCGGTGTTCATACTTTTTCATTGTATCATCCATGCTAGTTTATTTCCTTTTATGCTTTCTTCTTGTGTGTTTAATAAACCTTAAGAAAAAAAAGAAAAAATTAGTTGTAACTTTTAATTAGTTTAATTTCCATGCTTGAAGTAGTAATTAAAAAGAAAACCCAAAAATATTTCATGTTCTTCTTTTGCTTGTTGGGAGCTTTCCCGTGTAAATAGTTTTATTTCTTTTCTTTTCTTTGGGGGTCGATAGGAGAAGACCATAATTAAATTGTTGAAGTGGCTCTTATATGCTTTATTGTTGATTTAACCAAGTGCCCATATTGCTTTGTCTCCTCCTATTTATTGAATGCTCACAGATTCCATCTTAGTCCAATGCACGTGCACTCTTATTATTATTCACATCATTCGCTCGTTCAAGTGAAAGGCAATTATGATGATATATGATGGACTGACTGAGATGAGAAAAGCTGGTACGAACTTGACCTCTTTTGTTTTTGTAAATATGATGAGTTCAACGTTCTTGATTCAGCATGTTATGAATAAACATGTTTGCAATGACAATTAGAGATCATAGTTGCTTGTGCCATGCTTGATTAGCAATGAGTTATAATGGTTTACCTTGCGTGCCAACATGTTATTAAAATGGTTATGATGTGGTATGATAGGGTGGTATTGTAACACCCTCGATGCGACTATATCTCCCACGTGTCGAGGCACGACTTAGAGGCATGATCGCATTGAAGGCATATGTCGCAAGTTAGGCAATCTTCACAACATCCCATGTAATATGATAATAAAAGGGGAGATAACATAGTTGGCTTACACTCGCCATGTCAATCAAGTACATAAATAACATTACATCATCCAAACACTCATGGCCCGACTACGGCGCCAAAATAAAAGACAACCCAACATGCTACACGGTCCCGATCACCCCCAACTGGGCACCACTACTGATCATCAGGAAAAGAAACATAGTATCATTGAGAGTCCTCGTCGAACTCCCACTTGAGCTCAAGCGCGTCTCCTGGAGCGTAATCATCAGGCCCTGCATCTGGTGTAATAGTAATTTGTGAGCCACAGGGACTCAGCAATCTCGCACCCTCGCGATCAAGACTATTTAAGCTTATAGGAATTGCAAGGTAAATATATGTGGAGCTGCAGCAAGCGACTAGCAAAATATGGTGGCTAACTTATATGCAAAAGAGAGCGAGAAGAGGAGGCAAAGCGCGAGCGAGAAACTAGAGAACAACCTGCGCAAACATTACTCCAACACCGTGTCCACTTCCCGGACTCCGCCGAGAAGAGGCCATCACGGTAACACACTCAGTTGTTTCATTTTAATTAAGTTAAGGTTCAAGTTATCTACAACCGGACATTAACAAATTCCCATCTGCCCATAACCGCGAGCACGACTTTCGAAAGTTCAAATACCTGCAGGGGAGTCCCAACTTAGCCCATGACAAGCTCTCACGGTCAACGAAGGAATAGACCTCCTCCCAAGATGTTCCGATCAGACTCGGTATCTCGGTTCTTCAAGACATTTCAACAGGTTAAAACAAGACCAGCAACACCGCCCGAATGTGCCGAAAAATCCCGATAGGAGCTGCACATATCTATTTCTCAGGGCACAATCGGATAAGCAATCCGTACAACTAAAACCAGCCCTCAAGTTTCCCCGAGGTGGCGCTGCAAGGGGCTCTAGGTTGGACCAACACTCAGAGGAGCACTGGCCCGGGGGGTTTAAAATAAGATGACCCTCGGGCTCCGGAAACCCAAGGGAAAAAGAGGCTAGGTGGCAAATGGTAAAACCAAGGTTGGGCATTGCTGGAAAAGCTTTAATCAAGGCGAACTATCAAGGGGTTCCCATTATAACCCAACCGCGTAAGGAACGCAAAATCCGGGAACATAACACCGATGTGACGGAAACTAGGGCGGCAAGAGTGGAACAAAACACTAGGCGAGAGGCCGAGCCTTCCACCCTTTACCAAGTATATAGATGCATTAATATAACACGGCAATATAATGATATCCCAACAAGTAAATAAATGTTCCAACAAGGAACTACCTCCAATCTTCACCTGCAACTAGCAACGCTATAAGAGGGGCTGAGCAAAGCGGTGACATAGCCAATCAACGGTTTGCTAGGACATGGTGGGTTAGAGGCTTGACATGGCAATTTGGGAGGCTTGAAAGCAAATGGTAGGCATCGTAACATTGGCATAGCAAAATAGCGAGCAAACTAGCATAGCAAAGATAGTAGTGATTTCGAGGGTATGATCATCTTGCCTGCACAGTTGTCAGAGTTGACTGGATCCTCAAAAGCAAACTCAACAGGCTCCTCGTTAGCGAACTCGTATCCCTGCTCTACCCAAACAAGACAAACAAGCAACAAGGACACAATCAACCACGTGCAAGGATCAAGCAAAATGATGAAATGATGATATGCTATGCGGGATGCGATGCGGGATGCAAAATGCAAGATATGACAGGAAATGCAAGACCCTGGCCTCAACTTGGAAATCCAAGTGTGCCACTGGAAAGATGAGATGAAATCGCTTGAAAACGATATAAAGAACGCCGGAATCGGGGTTACGGTTTGGAAAAGGCAAGCGATTCAAATGACACCGGTCTGCGATTTACAGCAAGTAGCCATCTAAATGCAATGAGATGGACATGCTACAGCACCCAAACATGATAAAAAAATACATGGCAGGTATGAATTCAAGATGCTTAACAAAAGTCTAGCACTGAGCTACGGCCAATTCATCCATTAACAGGTTCAAACAAGCATGGCAAAAATGCATATGACAAACAGATCTCAGACTTAGTGAAATTAACACTTGTCTGAAATTTCAGATCACGTAGCCCTCTTCGGAGCAACAAAACTATATGCTACAGGACCTGAACATGCCAAAGTAAAGCATGGCATGGAGCTACTCAAAGAGCTTAACAAAAGTCCCTTAGTGACCTTGAGCCAAAAGGGATCATAAAATACCATTACAAGCATGTGAACATAGCAAAAACATAATCAGTTTTCAGACTTAGTGAAAACTGGCACATGCTGAAAACATAACTCAAGTAGGCATGTTTACGAGCTCGATGCACTCACTACGGTGCAATTAATGATAAGCTAAGCATACACCCATCAAGAAGGCACAAAATGCAAGCTAGAAATGGCAAGAACAATAGCATAGCATGCACGGATCAACTACAACATCATCGGCAAAATTGCAAACAAGTTGACAATCTGCCCAGATTCACAAAGTAGCAAAAGTAGAGCTCGATTGACTCAAGCTAGGGTGCTCCATAATTGCAAACAAAGACATGTATGGATAGAGCACTACAAGATTAATAAAAACATCCTTACTGATCATCCTCAAAAGAGGCACGAATCACTAGGAAACAACATGAACATAAGGCAACATGAGATAAACAGATCAAGGACTTAGTGAAATTGCTAAGTCCCTGAAAACAGAATTACCAAGTGCACCACTTTGCAAGCTTGCACTAGTCACCACACACATCACAAAAATACATGGGTTGCACCTATGGAAAGATGACAAAACCCTTAACAAAACATATGTAGAGCATCAGGGCATATCATGCACACATTAATCATGGCAAAAATGACAAAAAGCCAAATGGAGCAGCAGATCTGACAATTAACTCAAGTAGCCCTCTTCTAACAGCATTTCGGGCATCAAGATGAACTCAAATGAAAATGATGCAATGGAATGAAATGATGTTCTCTCTGAGGTGAACAATTTGATATGCTATATGCATGAATCGGAGCTACGGATGCAAAGTTACAGAGCTATGAACAGGGCAACATGGATCTGAAAATCCGTGGACTTAGTAGAAAAATCAACCTCCGGATCTAGGGTTTCGGTGGCACGGAATCCGAGGCGGTGGCGCGCGCACTGTTCATCGGAGGCGGCGGCCGGAGTTGGAGAAGCCGGAGCTCGTCGCCGGCGTAGGAGGGAGAGGAGGCCGGGCGGCGCCTTCGGAGGAGAGCGGCAGCAAGGTTGCAGCGGCGAGGGGCGGCCGGATCCGGGCGCTCTCGCGCGGCGGGGCGGCGGGCAGTCGCCGCAGTGGCGCGGCGGCAGCGGTCGCCGGCGATGGGCGGCGAGGCGGCTTCGGGCGGAGGAGGGAGAAGAAGCAGCGGGCGGCGGCGGAGGGCGAGTGGGCCGCGGGGGCCGGCGTTGGGCTCCCGGGCCTCGGCGGCGGCGGGCAGGCGCGATGCCACGTGGCGGGCGGCGGTTGGCGGCGGTGACGAGCGGACGCGTCCGGCCGGATTCGGACGTGTCCGGCCGGTGCGGGGGCGATTTCTAGGGTTTGAGAGGGAGGAGATCCGCGAATTTCGGGAGGGGGCTTTAAATAGGCATAGAGGGAGCTAGGAGAGTCCAAATGAGGTGTGGTTTTTGGCCACGCAATCGTGATCGAACGCTCTAGATGATGGAGCAGGCTTAGGTGGGTTTTGGGCCAAATTGGAGGGGTGTTGGGCTGCAACACACACGAGGCCTTTTCGGTCCCTCGGTTAACCGTTGGAGTATCAAACGAAGTCCAAATGGTACGAAACTTGATAGGCGGTCTACCGGTAGTAAACCCAGGCCGCTTGGCAAGTCTCGGTCCAATCCGGAAATGTTTAATCCCCACACATGGAAGAAAGCTAGAAATGACCACCGAAGGAGAACGAAGCGCCGGAATGCAAAACGGACAACGGGGAAAATGCTCGAATGCATGAGACGAACACGTATGGAAATGCAATGCACATGATGGCATGATATGAGATGCATGACAATGACAACCACACACGGAGAAAAAGACCCGAACCCGAGAAAATAAAATAACTTAACGCCGAAACGGCAAGAGTTGGAGTACAAATTGGGAAAGTTACATCCGGGGTGTTACAACACTCCACCACTACGAAAGGATCTCGTCCCGAGATCTAGGACTGAAAGAACGCCGGGTACTCAGAACAGAGGTGATCCTCGCGTTCCCAGGTAGCTTCACGGTCGGAATGGTGTGACCACTTGACTTTGAGAAATTTGATTGACTTGTTGCGAGTCTTGCGTTCAGTCTCTTCAAGAATAGCAACTGGGTGCTCACGATAGGAGAGATCTTCTTGGAGCTCAATGTCCTCGAAGTTGACAGTGCGGTCAGGAGTCTTAAAGCACTTTCGAAGCTGAGAGACATGGAACACGTCATGAACAGTTGCAAAGTTTGAAGGAAGCTCGAGTTGATAGGCGAGGTCGCCTCTCTTGCTGACAATCTTGAAAGGTCCCACGTATCTGGGGGCAAGCTTCCCTTTGATACCGAAGCGACGAGTACCTTTCATAGGAGAGATGCGGAGGTAAACATGATCTCCGATCTCGAAAGCCAAATCACGGTGCTTACTATCATAGTAGCTCTTCTGGTGGGATTGGGCTGCTTTGAGGTTATCACGAATGACTTTGCACATTTCTTCTTCCTCTGTGATTAAGTCATTACCCAAAAGCTGACGTTCACCGGTTTCAGACCAGTTGAGAGGGGTACGTCACTTCCTTCCATACAGAATTTCAAATGGGGCCTTGCCCGAACTTGCTTGAAAACTGTTGTTGTAGGAGAATTCAGCATAAGGAAGACAATCCTCCCACTTCATGCCGAAAGAGATCACACAAGCCCTGAGCATATGTTCAAGAATCTGGTTGACACGCTCGACTTGACCGCTAGTTTGAGGATGGAAAGCTGTGTTGAAGCGGATGTTGGTGCCCATGGCTTTCTGAAAAGAATACCAAAACTTGGATGTAAAGATGCTGCCACGGTCTGAAGAGATCACTTGAGGAATACCGTGCAGAGAGACAATTCGAGAGGTATAGAGTTCCGCCAATTGAGCTGCAGTGATCGACTCTTTGATAGGCAGAAAGTGAGCCACTTTAGTGAGTTTGTCGATGACAACGAATATAG